>NW_022196915.1:8447323-8514823 GCF_008632895.1 Mastomys coucha | reverse complement strand
CTTGGAATTCAATAGCTGCTGGGACTACTAGGCACTGAACTACTAGTTCAGAAGCTGAGAGGACTCCGAGAAAGGGACATGAGGGTCATGTGTGAAGAGGTCACCAGCCCCTGGGGGAACCCTCCTACGTCATGCCCTTTCTGCTGCTTTGACATGTCCCCGTCCCTGGTGGCCTCTCCTCATTCTCACTATATGGGCCCTGTGCACAATTTGGAAGACACTTAGGTTTACTTAGCAGCAGCAGCAGGACTGCGGAGGCTTCTGAGAAAGTACTCTGGGCATGGAGGAGGGTGGGGGTCAGAGGAGAATTAGAGAATGCTGGGCAGCCCTAAAGCTACCTTGGGGGCTAAGGCAGGTCTGTGCTAAGGAACAGAGGAGAGGCAATGGTCTCTCACCATGGGTGAGCTAGACGCCATGGCTGAGGGTGTTTTAGCCCTGGAGTAACAGCTGGGCTGGAGATAGCGCTGGGGCCCATGTGAGGGTAGACTTTGTGTGACTACTTTCTACCCCATGATAAAGATCAGAGGGGGTGTGCTAAGGCCAAAGGCTGGACTTTGGGCTTCTACTTATTTGCTTTTCTTCCTGAACTATGGAGACCTGGCTGCTTGCACTTGGGGAGGGGACAGGCTCCTTTCAGCAGGCACAGAACTTCTGCAAGTGTTTCCTTGGGCTCAATACCCTATTGTTGCTGTTGTCTGGTTTTGATTGGGGGTTTTAGAGACACTGTCTCTCACACTGTAGCCCAAGCTGACCTGGAACTCACTATGTAATCCAGGCTAGCCTCAAACACATGACAATCATCTTGCCTCGGCCTCCCGAGTACTGGGATTATAGGTCGATACCACCATACCTGCCTCCCAGAGCAGTTTTATGAGCTTTCCTTTTAAGTATTAATACTCTTCCTTCCCTCTTTTCAGATGGGGAAACCAAGGCATAGGTGAATTAGGTCACAGGGCTTTGGCAGTGGTAGAGACTGGAACCCAGTGTGCCTCAGAGCCTGATGGCATACAACCTTGGGGCCTGGTACCCTTACAGTTTAGGCAGCAACAGGGGCTTCTCACTTGGCTGCTCTGTTCTGAGCCCTACCCAGGGCTGGGTGGGCCTGGGAAGAGCAGGACCAGGGGCTAGGCTGGGGGATGTTATCACATTTGTCCAGAGTAGATGACATTTAATTTCTGTTCGAGTGACTCTTGAACGGAAGGTTCTGTGCCTTCCGTTTCCACAGTAAAGAGCCTTCCGCAGCGAAGGCTTCTGGAAGCCTAGCAAGTCTGGCAAAAATGAACTGTCTCAGAAAAGCCTCGCTTGCACTTCACACAGGAACCAACGAATCCTGCCACCCAAAGGCCTGTATCCATCCCCATCTGCCCAGGCCACACCTCTCTACTCTCTCCTGTCTTGGCTCACCTCCCTTCTTCACCCAAGTCCCTGCTCTGTGGAATGTTCTTCAAGCTGATATGGTGGAGGCTAAGATGATCTCATTTAAATCCCCATCCTGATGCATTATTCAGATACTAGGTGCATAAGCCTCCCAGGCCCGAGAGGATGTGGCAAACTTTTTACACCACCAGGAGGGGAGCACACACAGAATCAAAAGGCAGGGTTGGGGAGATGACTCAGTGGATAAAGTTCTTGCTGCACAAACATGAAGACCAGAGTTCAAATCCCACCTGCCTGTAACCCCCCCCCCACACACACACACACACACTAGGGAGGCAGAGACGGGATCCTGAGAGCAGGCTGGCTGGCTACACTAGCTGCGATCCATGAGCTCTGGGCTCGGCAAGAGACCCTGACTGAGAAAATAAATGGAAATAAGCGATCAAAGACAGCCAGTGTCGACTTTGGGTTGCCACACAGATGCACATGTACATGTACCTAAACACATGCGTGCTCACATACACACATGCATTCATATGTTAAAAAAAACAAAAACAAAAAAACAAAACCAAGAAGCCTAAGCTTATCCACATGAGCTCATACTCATACACCGTGACTAGGAACATGGTGTACTCTCTGTTGATACAATCAGGATGCAAGACCGCTTGCTGAACTGAATCCCCACTGAACCCCACTTACTAACTTGCCAGCATCTTTCTTTTTCTTTTTCTTTTTCCTTTTCTTTTTGAGATACAGTTTCTCTGTGTAGCCCTGGCTGTCCTCACAGAGATCTGCCTGCCTCTGCCTCCCGAGTACTGGGATTGAAGGCATAAGCTACTAGCTAGTGTCATTTTTCCTAACCTCGCTGTCCATCATTTTAATTCGTGTATGATGTGATGCACTTGCGTCCCATGTAGGAGGTTTTGAGAACCGACATTCCCTGGGAATACAATAAATGAAACCACCGTATATATTTATTCTTTGGAGTCTGGCCAGGCCTGTTATTTCTGAGGACTTAAGTGGTGGTTTTAGGAGACAGCAGCCTTGGCCCTAAGCCTTGCCGAGGTCCTTAACCTTCCTAGTGTGGCATTTGAAAGGCAGGCCTAGTAAGGAAAAATGGTCTGGATGGGAAATAGAGGGAGCTCACATTGTGAGCTACAAGCCCCTGCCCCCGCTCCCCTCCCCAGCATAAAACCTCCTTTACCCTTTTCCACATAAGGCTTGTTCTGAGGTGACACTCTGTGGGAAATGATTCTTGAAAGAATTTGCCATGCTGAGAAACTGCCCACAGCATTCCCACACATCTCAAGAGGAGGCAGAGGCCCAGCTACTCGAGAGCTAAGAACCACAACCGTTCTGGTGAGGTGTCCATGGGCGACATGGGCATTGTCTCCCTGGACAGAGCTCCCCCTCTGTCATTGGGCAATGTCCTTCCAGGCTGTCTCTCTTGTCTGAGAGGGAAACTAAGTGTGGGCCTTCAGCCCCCCTCACAACTCCAGGAGGTCCACCTCTGCCAAGCCAAGATTGGGAAAATCAATTAGGAGCTCATAAATTACCACCCAAAGCACTTGGAACCATTTGAAGAGTTAATCAAATGAGTTCATGACATTGACACCATCGGAGAAGTAATATTAAATTTCCTCTTAAACAGAGAAAGGCTTCTCTGGTTTTTTTTTTAATAAAAGGATTTTATATTATTTCACATAATTACCTCCTGTTAACATACTTGCCAGAATCCAAAAGGAAAAAAAAATCTGTTAAACTTGGATTATATCTGGTACATTAAGAAGTAAATTATATGAAAAACAAAACAAAACAAAACAAAAGTAAATTATAGGCAACAACAACAACAAAAATTTCTTGTCCAAGTTTTAATTTTAAAAAAAAATCCACAGATTTTATGTTGTGGTTGGCCTCATTTTGGTAGATTTAACATGCATAAAGACAAGGAATGACTTGAGGCAAATTGAAAATATGTATATACTTATATAAGGACACTCGTGCCAAATCCCAAATCCAGCAGTAGGTATTGTTCAGCTAACTGTTTATGCAACAGTGTTCTCACTCCCTCCTCTCAGAGAACACTCCAGACCCAACTCCGATAGGGTTGAGGAAGAAATGTGGTGTACATTGCATTTAAATTGGAACTAACTTTCCCCCAGGAACACAAATATCCACAGGTTTCTCTGAAAAGAGGGCAGAAGGTTTTCAAAAAAGTATGTGAGTGTGCGTATGTGTGTATGTATGAGTGTATGAGTGTGTGTGTGTGTGTGTGTGTGTGTGTGTGTGTGAGCATGCATGCACACATGCATGGTCAGAGGTGATGCTGGCTCTGCCGCTCTATCACTCTTCTCCTCAGTCCTTGAGACATCGTCTCTTATTGACCTGGAGCTGCTGGGCCTATAGTCAGCCAGCTCCAGTAATCCTCCTGTCTCTACCATCCCACAGTAATGGGCTAATAAGCTCATATGGTCGTGCTCAGCTTTGTACATGAGGCCTGAAAAAAAACTCATGGTTTTTTTTTTTTTTCAGCAGAACTAATTCTCTCCAGTACCAAGAGCAGATTTAAAAGAAAAAAGTCATAAAGCCAAATTAAGGTCAAAAATTTCTAGATCTTTGTGGCCCTGTCTATCTAGCTACTGCCCAATCCTCTCTCACACTGACCTGGCAGGCCTTGTCCTGTGTTTGATATATGACACATATGTAACTTGGAAGGTCAAGTCACGGAGAAAATGGTGCTACTCCCACTTCACTAATGACCCCAGAGTGTCCTTAAGGTCACTGGCTCAGCCAGAGCCAAGTCCAGGCTGAAGGGAAGTACAGGGCCCTTGCTCTCCCACTGGGATGGGAGTGGGAGGGAGCTGCCCTCTGCCTCTGTGGGCAGGCAGGAGGAAGGAATTTCCCTCAGGCTGCATCAGAGCTGCATCCCTGCACAGCCTCTTACATGGTCTTGGGCCTGCTCACCAGGCATCTTTTTCCTAAAGACGCTATGCCAGCTTTGGGCCGCCTACAGACTGGAAGCCCATGATTTCCCAGCAAGCACAGGGCCTAGGCCTGACTGCTGCCCCAGAGGCCTGTAGGATAGATGACACACAACTGCTCCAGGGCCCCCAGGAAGGCAGCCCTCGGTTTCAGGGTGAGTACCTCCTGCATACATGATGACCCTAAAGCAGAACTTGTGTGGGATTTGGGGTGATTTCTCCCTCCGTGTGCTGATGTCATGCGCACATAGCAGAGACACTGAGACGACGGTCACTTACAAAGAAAACAAGGTCAGACATAATTTCACTGCACTACCACAAGCACACAGCCAGTGTCAATCATGTGTCTTTCTAGAAACACAGAATTACCACATACATGTGGCTTCATAACCTCTGGTCTCTTCTCCCCAATGACCTCCTCCTCCTTCCTCTTGAGATGGGGGTCCCACTCTAGACCCCTAGATGGCCTGGAGCTTGCTATGTAGACCAGGCTGGTTTCCACATGTGCTATGTGTACTAAGTACACAAGTATTATGACATGCACCCCACAAAGTAAATAAAATGTAAAAACATATATATCTATAAACAATATAAAAATCTGGGTTGCATTCCCACATGGAATGACAGTTTGCTGTCCCATATCAGAGGGGGCACCGGCTCTTTAGTGTACTGCAGTCCCCACTACTCCCTAACACTTCTTCTTTACCACTAATAGTCAAGTTATTGTTTGTTCTTTAGTATCCATCTACTTCCTTCCTCTATGCTAATTATGTCATCGACCTGTCTGCTTTGTGAAGGTGCCGGCATTGGCTTCTGTTTCTCTGAGAAGGATGCTCTCACAGGCCAAGAAGCCTTCAAAACTGGCATTTGATTCCTCCGGTCCAAATCTTTAAGGATGAAGCTGTAGCAGGAATCTGGAAGCCTGTCTTGACAGCCTGCCCAGCTCTCATTATGACAGTTAGCCTGTGATTGATATGGTATGTCATGGAGACCTTGGCAGTTAATCTCTGGGTCGAATCTATGGAGACCAAACAGAGCAGATCTTTCTTCCCCTTTTGGCTGTGATCTGGTACACAGGCTCTCCCTGCCTCTAGAAGAACGACAGGTTTGGGAGCTGTGTGGTTGGGGTTTGGGGGTGCACAGGCCGTCTTCAGGATTTGGAAAGATTACAGGTCTGTGGTTTCTGGACAGCCCTGTGCTTTGTTCTCTTTCCTGCACCGCGCTGGAAGATAATAGATCCCAGAACCCCTTCTGTGTGCCAAGCCGCTCTGGGTACACAACGCCACTTCCTCTTCTGTCTGGAAACGCAGCCAAAGCTATAATGCAGGGCCGGGCCAGGGACGGTTCCTCCGCAGCCTAATGAGGGGAAAGAGGCCTTACCAAGGGTGCAGTCAGCTTTAATGGTCAGAGGAGGCCGACCAGAGGATCCACAATGGAACAGACTCCAGCATCTCCTTAAGATCACGTCTTTCCAAGTCCCTTAGCGACAAGCAGGACTCAGAGGAATTTAAGCCACAGTATTTAGGAATATGATGCCAGACTTGAAATAAGATGAGTGGGTGCCATGGGGGTGCACTGAGCAGCACATCTTTGTAATTAAGGCTGCTGTGGGCCTCAAGGAAAGTTGTTAAATATGGTCTTAGGAGATGGAGGAGTCTGGGCTGGCTCCTACAAGGGAAACTTCGGTCAGGCCTTGCAATATGGCCACCCTATCCCCGGAAATCCCAGCAGGCAGGGCCAAGAATCAAGCGCAGGTCTCACCAACTACCCTGGGGGAGGAGTCATGGGCCACTCTGAGTCCTGTCTGCACATTCCTCCCCTGCACGGAGTCAGGTCAGCAGAGCCTCAACCCTGCCTCCAAAGCCCTGGTTGAGTTCCCAGCCAGGCTGCACAGGCTTTTGCCATTCGTACCTCTTATTCATCCATTCATCCATTCACCCCTCAATCCATCCATTTACTTTAGAGATCAAGGAGACCTGGGAAACCTGCATGCAGGTAGTCCAAGTGTTTCCTCTCCCAGGCCTGGATCTGCGTCAGGAACCAATGCCCTGTTCCTGTATCAGTGAGAAGACGGAAGGTGTTTGGGGTATCCTTACAACTCTTCTCTTGACTCTTCAGCCACATGTCAGTCAATTATGATTGTCAGCAAGCATAGACTCTCCTGGGATCTTGTTAAAATGTCGGCTCTCAGGCCCCTGCTGTGGCCCAGTGTATAAACCCAGAATCTGTATTTTCAGCTGCTATGGATGACTCCAGGAGAGCTGGCCTTTACAAATACACTGGCAGGCTCCAAAGCAGAGTCCCTCTGCCCCATGTGGTTCTCACTCCAGGAATGAGTCTGTCATAAGGAAGAAATCTCGGAGCCTCGCCTCCCCCATCCTCATGGGCAGACACTGTTAGCTACTGATCTTTTCCTGTACCTATTGTGAACTTGGAAGAACTGAATCCCTGACACAATGGGTTTGGTCTTTTCACTGCCCTTAAAATTTTTTAAATTTTTCTTAAGAGACTAGGGTCTCATTCTCAACTCTTAGATTCCTGGTCTGAAACATCCTCCCAGAATATTTAGGAACATAGGCATGTACCCCTGAGCCCAGCACTTTTGAAAATTGAATCACAGGGAATCACAAACACACACAAAGAGAAACAGTAGCTATTTTGCAACCATCATCCAGAGTCAATCACCACCCCTCACCAATCCTGCTTCACACACACTTCCACCAACACCCCTAGCCTCCAATACTGTAATTCTTGCATTTATCTAACTATATTTTGATATTTTTTATTTTATATGTGTACATACCATAGTGCATGTGTGAAAGCCAGAGACAACCCTCTGCAGTCTGTTTCCTTCGTCTTCCATGTGGCTCCTGGTAACTGAACTCAGGTCTTCAGGCTTATACAGCAAGCCTTTATACCTGCTGAGGCATCTTGCTGGCCCTCCAACTATAATGTTTATGATGCAAATTCTAGATATTACATTATTCATCTGTTAGTATGTTAGCATTTTACCATTTTTTTTTTTTTTTGAGACAGGGTTTCTCTGTGTAGCCCTGGCTGTACTAGAATTCGCTCTGTAGACCAGGTTGGACTCAAACTCAGATATCTGCTTACTTCTGCTTCTCAAGAGCTGGGATTAACTGTCATTATGTCCAGCTTAAAGATTTATTTTTAATCGTGTGTGTGTGTGTGTGTGTGTGTGTGTGTGTATGTGTGTGTGTTGTGTATGTATTTGTGTGTGTGTGCATTTGTCTGTGTATGTGCATTTGTGTGTGTGTGTGCATTTGTGTGTGTATGTCTGTGTGCATTTGTGTATGTGTGTGTGCATTTGTCTATGTGTGTGTTGTGTGTGTGTAGAATGCACATAAGAGCGGGTGTTAACAACATCTAGAAGAGGATAATAGATACCTTCGGAGCTCAAGTCACAGTCACTTGTGCCCCACCTGACATGTAGGTACTGGGAACTGAACTTAGGTTCTCTGAAGGAACAGCACAGGCTCTGAACTGCTGAGTCATCTCTCTAGACTGTGAATTTGTTTTAAGTATCATCACCATGTGTTTAATGTGTTCGAATCCACTGAGTTATTTTTAGTATGTATGTCCAGAATGTCCTTTTCTGAGAAGCTCAAGCCTTCCAAATCATATTCTGAGCAGTACTTGATCCTGATGTTCTCCAAGGGTCCCAGCCTTTCTGATAGTCTTTCATTTCTTCCATCACAATGTTGTCTCCACCACCCTCCCTCTCAGCAGATGAGTACTGCATGTGCTGAACATCTTTATCACTTCTCTCATATGTAACGTGGGGACAATGGCAGCTTTCATAGGCTTAAGACTGAGTGAGTGACTTTAAAGAAATTGGAACAATGGAGCTTGTCTCAAAACAAGTGCTGTGTAAGTATGATCGATCTCCTTCAGTACTCACAGAACAGGGGTTCCAGGCCCTCAGGGTACCGAAGTCCATGGATGTTCAAGTCCCTCCTATAAAATGGCATAGCTGGAGTGGAGAAGCAGCTAGGTTGGGTGAGAACTTGCCTATCGTGCATAGAGCCCTGGATTTCATCCCTATAAACTGGGCATGGTGGTATAGGCCTTTAATGTCAGCACTATGCAGGTGGAGGCTAACGACAAGAAATTCAGCATCATCATTCTATACATAGTAACTTTGATGCCAGTGTGGGCTACAAGAGACCCAATCTCAAAAGGGGCTGGGGCACAATATTTGCATATGAACTCCACACATCCCCCTGGGGACTTTAAATCATCTCTGGGTTACTTGTAATAGTAGATACAGTATTTGTAGTGTGCGAACAGCAGTTAATTAGGGAGTAATTAATCAAGAGGAAAACCTGTGCAGGTTCAGATCAGGCACTCACTTGAGTGTTTTGATCCTTGGTTGGTTGAGTCTTTGGACTTGGAGCTGTGTGGGTGAGCAGCTACTTGTCAAATCAACAAGATTCCCTGGGGACAGTGGAAACATTTCTTCCATATCCCACCAGCACCATCCCTAGTTTTCAACCTGCAGGCACACCTTTTGACCCCCTGAGAGGATAAGGCAGCCATAGCCAGACTTCACGCATGAGAGCCATGAATATGATCCCAAGTATCCTAAGGAGTTGGCTGATCCTCACACAGACAAACTTCCCTTCCACCCCAAGGCTTCACAAGTCCTGCTTCTGGGTGAGGCTGTCAGAAACAAACCACACCCACTCTAGACTCAGCCGTGCGCCCTTTCTGCTGGACAGCTGCTTCCTGCAGATTTCGAGAGAGCCAGAGCCCTACTCAAGCTCGAAATGTCCCAAGATAGCAAGTTCCTGTCAGATAAAGAAAAAAAGCAGGCAGCAGAGAAATTGGACCTAATAAAAATAAAAAACAAGGGGCGAGTGGGGACAGGCTGCCTAGACTGGACTACTCTTGGGTTTGCCATAAATCTGCGTATGCTTCCCGAGGTTTTTTGCTGCATGAACACTGGAATGTTGGGGAGTGTCGTTTAACTGTCATCATGGCCTTTCTCACTTACCTGTGTGTGGCTTGGGGTGAGCAAGAAGGGGGCATAGCAGGCAAGGACACGCCCACCAAATTAAGCTTTGCTTATCACCTCCTCTATAATGCCCAGCATTCCCTGCTAACCCCTCTCCGACCCTCTCTCATGCAGAAAGGAAAGAACCTCCCTTGGCTCCAAAATGGCATCAGGCGACACAAAGACAAGCATCAAGCATGCCCACCCCTGTGCCGAGAGGTTGTCCCTGCAGGAGGAAGAGGGAGATGCTGAGGACTACTGTACCCCTGGAGCCTTCGAGCTGGAGCGTCTCTTCTGGAAGGGCAGCCCCCAGTATACACACGTCAACGAGGTCTGGCCTCGGCTCCACATTGGCGATGAGTAAGTTCCAGGCTCAGCCTTACGTTGCTGTTGCCCTGGGGAATTCAGTGTCTCTCCGTCACTCTCTACCAATGCCTCATGACAGGCCTGGCCTTCCTGGTCAGCTGGTCTATGAGAAGTATATTAGTGCTCATCTCCACTTTACAGAACACCCAGAAAAGAGCCGTAAGCAAGGTAGGCTCATTTTTCTCTTGTGCATAAGTCCAAATGAGGCTAGCTGGAGCTAGCATAGTGCCTGAAGGGGTCCAGAGACAACTTCTTCAAGGTTGTTCAGGACCTAGAATGCTCACAGGGCTCTGCTATGCCCCCCAGGACCCAGACAACAGGGAGTTAGGGGAAGGGAAGTAAAAAAGGGCAGCTTTCCAAGGGGAAGCCTAGCCTAAGATTTCTCCTGCACCTAGCTGCAAGAGAGCCGGAAAGTATAGTCTTATGTTTTACCCATTAACAACAGTAGGAATAGGAGCTTGGCATAGAAGTACCCTAGAATATGAGTCTGAAAAACAGTAAATCAAAATCCCAGCTCACTGTCCCTTTTATAGGACTTACAATCTATTTTCCCACTTCACACATAGGTGAGAAATGTCTGTGGTAGGTGGTGATGATCATGGCCACCATTTAGGGGCCACTGTATGGTAGGCACTATGTTTAGTACCCTGCAAACATGACCTCATTTTTGGTTTTCATGATAACCCAATGAAGGAGACTATCTCAAGGAAAGGAAAGTGAGTCACAGAGCTATTTAGTAAGCACCCTATACCCTAAACCTTGGTGAGAGAGAGAGCTGAGGTCAGTGACCTCTACTTCGATCACCCCCATCCTTCTCAACTGCAACTAGATGGGAGCTCAGAAAGACAAAGGTAAACTACTCAGCATGAGCAGTAGCCCTTGCCTTAGTTTTTCCCCTTAACCTTTTTTTCTTTTTCTTTTTCTTTTTTTTAAGGTGTAGGAAGTTAGGAAAATTGCGTGCTGTTTCCTACTAAAGTAAATTAAGTAGAGGGTCAGAAAAACAAACTGCAAGCCAAACAAGGCGCTGCCTTGCTATAACCCTAGTACTTCAGAGGTAGAGACAGGAAGATTGGGGGTTCAAGCTGAGTCGTGGCTATAGAGTGAATTCGAGGCTAGCCTGGGCTTATAAAATGCTGTCTCAAACAAAACAAACATGCAATCTTTCTTTTTCCACTCTTAATTCTTCCAATAACAAGTATTAAATTGGGGTTTTTTAAAAAGCATTTTTATTGTGTATGTGTGTGTGGGCATACATGTGCAAACCACAATGTATACTTGGAGGTCAGAGGATAATTAGCGGGAGTTGGTTCTGTCGCCTCCATGTGGGAACCAGAGATTCTGAAGTCTTTGCAGCAGGCACCTTTACCCACTGAGCCATCCTGCTAGCCCACCTATATTAAATTCACATGCTATGTTTCCTTTCTGTGTACGATTTCAAAGGTTAAAAAAAAATCATACATGCATACACACACATACAAGGCACTTTCATTTCTTTTAACAGATTGATTTTTCTAAAGATTTTCTTTCATTATGTATATACACGGATGCCTTCAGGGAGGGGTGCATTTGAGTGCAGGTGCTCTGCCTACCAGCCTCTATTGGACCAGGGTGTCAGAGGTCTCAGATCCCCTGGAGCCGTAGTTATGGGTAGTTGTAAGCTCTCCAAAGTGGG
The DNA here is from genome assembly GCF_008632895.1 of Mastomys coucha. Lineage (NCBI taxonomy): Eukaryota > Metazoa > Chordata > Mammalia > Rodentia > Muridae > Mastomys > Mastomys coucha. The sequence continues at coordinate 8,503,410 of NW_022196915.1, read as the reverse complement.
TGCTGTGAACCACTGGAGTCTTCTACAAGAGCAGTGTGAACTGCTGAGCTATCTCTTTAGCTCAAAACACAAATGGGTGTTTTGTTGTGTTTGTCGAGACAGGGTCTCAGTAGCTCAGGCTTAAATGGTTTCTTCTTTAAAAAAACAATTTCTACCATGTATGCTGTTCTGCATTTTTAATATTCCACAGTACAACTATGGTACAATTTGTCCTGTCATTCCCCGTCGAGAACATTAGGGAAACTTAGGCAAGGGGTACACAGAACTCGATGTACTGTTTTCTCTTAGAATCCAGCTCTACTGGGATATACCATAAACCCCATCCTCTTAAATTGTACAATTCAAGGATTTTATGATATTCGCTGAGTTGTGCAACCACTGCCTGCACATCTAACTACAGAACGTTTTTACCACCTCAAGAGGAAACCAGGATCCATTAAGCAGTCACTTCTTACTCCCATCTTCCTCAGGGCCCCTGCAGCCAACAGGCCACCTTCTGCCCTTATATACTGGCCTAATCTAGACATTGCACATCAATGGAATCGCACGATCTGGTGGGCTTTGGGACTGGCCTGTTTTCCCTCCGCTTATTCTTGTCGGTTCACTCACGCTGTAGCGTGTGTCATGCTCTGTTCTCTTTTATTGCCAAACAACCTCTGTGCTATATTTGTGAATCTTTCATAAGTCAAATTTAGCTGTCGTCAAGGAGGAGTGCATGTACTCTGAAAGGTAACTCATAGGTCCAGGTATCAATACATAAGGATCTGAGCTCAATACTGTTTGTACATAAGACTGACAGAAAACAACGTGAGGCTGGGACCATGGGTGGTAGAAAGTACATCTTCAGAAGGTCTGGGATTAATCCAAATCCTACCACTATGCAGTCAGCTTAGACTTAGCGAAACAGGCCACTCCCACATCTCAGTTGCCTTCAACACAGCAGCTTATTTCTCAACGTTACAGTTCACAGTGGGTCTACCTCAGGCTCTGTGTTTCATGTTCCATGGCCACTAGGGTACTGCTGGGATATTTTTCTCTTGCAGCAGAAAGAAAAGAAAGGCATGGTTAAACCCTGACCTGACTCGGATGTGGCACATGCCACGTTTGTTTTATTTTTGCTTATAAGGAACCCTCACATAGCTCAGTCTGGCTTTCTGACTCTGACTCTTCCTGCCTCTCCTCCCAAGTGCTGAGATCACAGGCATGTGCCTCCCCCAGTTCCCAGCTCACACGTGCCATTTTTATCCATATTTCATTGGGTCAAGTAAGTCCACATCAAAACATCCTGTTGACAGGGTCAGGAAAGTGGAAGCCACCCTGGGGAGGGAGAAGGAACATTCTAAACAATAGTACAAGCTAACATTGCTCCCTGGAATGATGCAGTAGCTTTGGGACAGGGTCTTTTACCTTTCTGGACCTATGTCCTCTCTTCTAACACAGCTACTGAGAGGCTTCAAAGCCCAAAAGAAAGCATTTTAGATGTAATCAACCAACAGACAGACTCAAACATCATTGTTACTACTGTTAGTGAAACATCCAAAAACATCGGTGCAGGTCAGCCCGTAGGAGGCCGACTGCCAGGGAAAGAAGGGCCGCTTTCAGGGAAGCACCGTGAGTGACTGAGAACGGACACATTCTGCTGTGCCAAACAATGGCAGCTGCTTATTTCCTTGACCTCTGAACATAACCTTGCTGCTTTCAACCAAGACAATGTCACCACCCTTTCGATACAATCCATCTATGTTTAATCAAGTCCCAACACACACACACACACACACATACACACACACACACACATACATACATATACACATAGATATACATACATACACACACGCATACACATATACACACATACACTCACACAGATATACACATGCACACACACATACATACACATGCACATGCATACACACACATATATATACACATGCACACACTCACACAGATATACACACATGCACACACATATATAAATGTATATACATACATGTACACACATACACACACACACACACATACATGCACTATAGTCACTCACTGACCAGGCAGCTCTAGGTCAGTTGTATGTGATCTGACCATAGCAGAGAATAGAAGCCAGCTCAGTCTCATGCTTGACCCTGGTCCTGGACTTGGTATGATGCCCACTTATCAAGCTTCACAAACTCCAAAGGGCCATGGAGTTCTCAGCCAAGCAACCAGGTGAGGCTCTAACCCCAGCTGCATGCTGACAGTAGAAAGCCTGAGTTTCTTGGTCTCCCTGGAGGTATTGCCCAAAGCCCAAAGCAGGTTCCACAGGCATAAAGCCTCAGTTTTCATTTAACATGAGTCCCTACCCACCTATAAAGCACCTAAGATTTTGAAAGCCAGATGCCAGACTCCGGAGGACAGTGTGGAAGGCATTCCAGACTCAGGAGTAAGAATAGATGGATATTCTTGGGATACTAAGCCCATCCACTATCTGGAGCCTAGGCTTGGCTCTTGGGCCAGGGTTACCCCAAGAAGAGGTTCATTCTTTCTCCCCCAGGCCCTCTTTTTGGAGACCTGTGCATGGCTGAGTTCTCAGTGTCAGGTTTCTGTAGGGCTTCAGCCTGGCCATTGAGCTCTCTGAGCTTCGGTTTCCTCATCTATTAGATTTAGGATTTAAGATGTTAAGACCTATCAGAGCTTATTGCAATGCCCAGCACACTCAATTATGAACCATTACCAACAAGAAATTGGACAGAATGTGAAGAAAGTACAGGTTAAGCACTAAATTTTGTTGCAAGGGGAGAGTCCTCCTAGCCTCCTAGGACAGTCTGGAGACAGAAACCAACACACAGCAACCACCTCTCATGACATCTTATGTGGAGCCCAGCAGAATGTGGGAAGAGGGCCCCTCAGCACCTCCCCAGACACTCTCCTGGCTTCCCAGCCTAAGGCTTGTCCTCAGAAGAATGCCTACGAACCTGTGAGTTTCAGGATGTCTAAGCATGTTTTCAGTTTCAGGTTGTCCTAAGGGGTTCAGCCCCAGAAAAACCTCAAGTCCCCACAATACATTAGCCCCACAGGTCTGCTGGGTCTGTAGAAGATTGGAGAATGGGCCAGCGAGCCACCTTGTAGATGTCCCCAAGGGGAACTCTCCCTCATTTGCCACCTATTTCCCATAACTTGGTAGGGGACTAAACCTGCCCCAGCAGGAAGCACAGGCTCCTGGAGCGTGGAGAAAGGCCTCCGCCCTTCCACATGCAGGGTACATAGTTCAAGTTCCCATTGTGTGTGGCCGCTGTCTGGCCTTTGGCAAAACATTTTATTGTTCTAGGACTCGGTTTCTTTATTTATTAAATAAAGGATGATTTCAAAAGTCCCTGTCTGGCTGTAACATACAGTTCTTTTAAAATTGTCCTATTTAATAAATTAGGCTTTATTAGGTTCAAGCACATACTTGTGTTATTACTCTTAAGTCATTTAAATTAGATTCAAATTAGGTTAACCAAGTGTTACCCTCCAGAGAGCCAGGGACTAGGAGATAAGAATAATTCATAGCCTCTTATCAATCAGCAGCCCCTAAATGGGTGCTTCAAGAACCGCTTGAGCATGCTTGAAAAGCGCTGCACTTCTGTAATTTAAATATTCTCACTTTAATCTCCTTCACATCTTTCATTTGCTTAGCAAAACCTTTCTTTCTTTCCTTTTTCTCTCCACATAGTCAGCAAGAAGGGCACTGTCTTACCACCGTGAAAGAACTGCACAAATCCTAGGCAGGGTAGCAGCTGATAATGATGAGTTGACATGGAGTAATTGAGAAATTTCTCTCCTCACCGTGGTGTCCCTTCGCTCTTAGAGTATGCTGCCTGTAAGATGGCTGGGGCCCAAGGCAACTCCCACCAAAGCCTTGTTTCAGGGGGCCATCAACAACCCAAAACCCTTCTCAAAGAGCCAGGTCCCTTATAGGCAAATGCCTGTGCCCAGCTGATTCCTTTGCTCCCAGCCAGCTAGTAATCTATCTATCTCCTGGGCCTGCCGCTGGGGAAACTGGGAAGGGAGGAGGGGGCCTCCCTTAGATGTGTCTGGAAGGCTGAGACTCTCCTCCCACACACCGACACAAAATTGTTATGGCCTCAAAGTACCAAGCAAAGCTGACACTTGACCTGCTACTCCAAGGTGAGGTGTGGCCAGGGTAGGATGCAGCAAAATGTGCCAGCGTTAACAATTTCACAGGCTGCATATGTCCCAGAAGAGCCAGAAAACCTGAGCTTTGAACCTTCCAATTATTGCAAGTGGACACTAGTCAGGGATAGCCAGAGAAAGAGGCCTGAAGCCTCGGCCAGGGCTTCTCATGCTAGATTAAGCTTTCTCTGGCAAGGTTTGAACAACGTGAAAGACTTTTACTGTATGGTGAGCCAACGTCCTACTTTAATTACCAATACGTTAAGTTTCAAACATGGGCTTCCAGCATTTACTCTCCCTCCTTTCTTGAACTCCATCTTGGGGAACAAATTGTGGGGAGTGAAGCAGCCTGGGAAAAGGTTTCTAGTTTTTTTGTTTGGTTTGGTTTTTTTGAGACAGGGCTTCTCTGTATAGCCCTGGCTGTCCTAGAACTCACTCTGTAGACCAGGTTGGCCTTGCATTTAGAGATATACCTCTGTCTCCTGAGTGCTGGGATTAAAGGCATGCACCACCACAACTGGCTAAGGTTTCTGTTTTCTAACAAAGGGTATTGTTGTGTAACCTTTCCTTCTGCCTCAATATCCCCAGGGGTAGGGAATGACAGGCTGGCTTTACCATGGCCAGCAGGAAGAGATTTCTAACAGGAATTAAAAATCCAAAGGAATTAAAAAATCTACCCCATATCTCTGTAATAACTTGTCTCTCCTGAGTACTAAGGAAATAATATCAATAAAATCATAGTACATAATTATATAGTAAATGAATGTAGGGTGCTCATTACTGAATTTAAAAAAAAAACAGACTGAAAGAAAAAAATCAGAATTCCCTATAATCCCATTGTACAAAGATAAACATTCTGGTATAAAATTTCCCACTGCTTCCCCATGGAATTTCTTTAATCTGGCAAAGAGGCTTGAGCAGAGCACAGCTCAACGTCACAAGCCCTGTAAGGAAAGCAGTCCCCTTGCAATTGGGCTCGGCCAGCAAAGAAATGGGAGGCCCCTGGGGCTTTAGCTTAGAGGTTTCAGTTCCTGCAGCAGTTTAAGCTGTTGCCTTGAATGGCCTCAACACGTCCAGGGGCCAGCAGGCTAGTGAGCCAGTGAGTTTCACTTTGACACCCAATGACTTAACGAGATCAGAAGCTAGGAATACCTACTGCTCCAAAATCCACCTGCGAAGAATGCACTCAGCGCAGAGTCCGTGGGAGGACAATGACATCAAGGCCACACCCAGGAAACAACACACAGTCAGTACAGTGTCACAGACAGTAGATTAAAAAGGATGCATGACCTAGACCATAAGCAAACAGGCACTTTCGACCAAGATGCCCAGAGGAGATGCAGGCTGACCTCTGCTGACAATAGAGTGGAAGTAGCCTTGCCCGAGGGGATTGCTCTCAGGGCCCAGTACAGAATCCAGCAACATGGGAGTGGCTCCTTTTTCCAGCTGATAGAGAGTGGCAGATGCTCTGCAAGGATCTATGTATTCAGGCCACATACGGCTCCCTCCTTGGCTCTGCACAAGAGCACACAGGGAAATGGTCTTGGCTGCAGACCAAGGGACTTGGGTTGGGATCAGGACAACAAAGGTCTCAGTGTGTGTGGCCCAAGGAGATGCTCTAGTTCTCTTTTTCTTTCTTTTCTTTGTTTCTGGTTTTGCTTTGTTTTGCTTTGTTTTGTTTTATTAGCAACGTCTTTCTCTATTTTTGTAGCTCTGGCTGTCTGGGAACTAGCTATGTATACGAGGCTGGCCTAGAATTCACAGAGATCCACCTGCCACTGCCTCTTGAGTGCTAGCATTAAAGGTGTACATCACAACACCCAGCCTAGTATGCTTTCTGTTGCTGTGAGTAAACAATATGACCCAAAGCAGTTTGGAGAGGGAAGGGTTAACCTGGTGTATAGATTACAGTCCATCATCAGAGGAATCCAAGGCAGGAACTCAGGGCAGGACGGAGGAAAGAGACCACAGAACAACACTACTTACTACTGGCTTGCTCAATTACTTTTCTTTTCTTTCTTTCTTTCTTTCTTTCTTTCTTTCTTTCTTTCTTTCTTTCTTTCTTTCTTTCTGTCTTTTTTTTGTTGTTGTTGTTGGTTTGTTTGTTTGTTTCGAGACAGGGTGTCTCTGTGTAGCCTTGGCTATCCTGGAACTCATTCTGTAGACCAGGCTAGTCTCGAACTCAGAAATCCACCTGCCTCTGCCTCCCAAATTCTGGGATTAAAGGCGTGCGCCACCACCACCACCCAGCTCAATTACTTTTCTTCTACAGCCCACACCCACCAGATTAGGGACCACTCTGGACCAGGCCCTCCTACCTCAGTTAAGACGATTCCTCACAGATGTGGCCAGAGGCCACCCTAATTAGGGCAGTTCCTCCTCTGAAGTTCCCTTTCCCCAGGTGATGCTAGATTTGTGTCAAGTGGACCTCTGAAGCGAACTATGACCTGTGGAGTTTGAAGCAAGCTTTCAGGGGTCGACTCTAGAGGAACTGGCAGGATGTTGGGACAAGGATGAGGAGGAGGAAAGGGAGGAAGGACTCTGACTGACTGAGGAAACCAGGCCGTGTGAGAAGGATTTTGCTGCAGTTAGAACCCAGATCTTGGCCAGGGGGTTGCAGGGAAGGAATGAAGAAGACTTTAGTCAAACCAGAGATCCACGATGTTCTCAGAATAAACTACCCAGGCCAGGGATAGTGGCACTTGCCAGTGAGCCCAGCACTTGAGAGGCTAAAGCAGGAAGAACACAGGTCCAAGCACAAACTGAGTTACATACAGAGGCCCAGTCAATAACAACCAAAGAGAGCAAGCCACGGGAACCTTCCAAGCTCATGTGCAACCAAAGGATCCCACCAGGCTCCTGTACAACTGAAGGAGCCCACCATGCTCACATGTGAAAGAATGTCCCACCTCGTTCCTAAGGCAAATTAACAAAAATGAAACACCCTTTCTTTGCCTATGAGATTCACAAATAATAAAAATTGGACGGGCTGAAGAGATGGCTCAGCAGTTAAGGGCACTGACTGCTCTTCCAGAGGACCTGGGTCCAAAACCCAGCAACCACACGGCAGCTCACAACTGTCTGCAACTCCCAAGATCTGACACCTTCTTGCAGACGTGCATGCAGGCAAAACACCAACGTGCATAAGACGGAAATAAATTATTTAAAAAAATAAATAAATAAAAATTGTATCATAGGGGACAGACGAGGTGGCTCGGTGGCTCAGAGCACTTATTGCTCTTACAGAGGACCTGAGTTTGAGTCTCAGCACCCACCCAGTATCTCATAACTGTCTTTAACATCCATTTATTTGGTACACTGACATACACACATGCAGAACACCTATACACAATACACAGAAAGTTTAAAACATTTTTCTCTTAATTGGAATGTAACTCTGAGACAAGTTTTCTTAAGGGCCACTTCCCACTTAGGAATGAGTATCAGATATAGCTCACCTAATTATGATTCATGTGTATGCTGTGGAGGGGTGGGTACATGGACAGCCCAATGTACAGAGAACAGTTCTGTAGACTCAGCTCTCTCCTTTCACCTTTATGTGGGTTCCAGGGATCCGAGTCAGCCATCCAAGTCTACAGCATGTGCCTTTACCCACTGAGCCATCTCATCAACTCTCAGGTAGATTTTAAATTGCCCATTCCCCTGGGCCCGATAATTCTGCTTTAAAAGGCTCTTGTACCAAGCAGTGGTGGCACATGCCTTTGGGAGACAAAGGCAAGTGGATCTCTGAGTTCTGAGGCCAGCCTGGTTTACAGGGAGAAAACTTGTCTCACAGTGATATAACCAGATGTGCCATAAGTCCAGGCTGAGGTGGCAGTGGCTGTGTGTACCTGCTGAAGGCCGTGAGGTGACATCAGCTGCTCACAGTACACAGCCATGAGGTGACTTCATCTGATGGCCACAGCACTCTGCCATGTCAAGGTGTTGGAATGGTGTGTACAGATGTCTGTTGGAGACACGTCTTGTCCAACTACCACAATAAATATCAAAATAAAGCTATTTATTTGAATTTTTTGGTCTCCAGCACATCTATTTACACTCTGCCATATCCGCTGTGCTCAGTGTCCCCCACTTTTGATAACATTTCAATTTTATTTTTATTTATTGTGTATGGTGTTTTGCCTACATGTATATCTGTGTGCTACATGTGTGTAGTGCCCTCATACACCAGAAGAGGGAGTCAGATCATCTGGAACTGAAGTTACCGACAGGTGTGAGCTGATGGATGAATGCTGGGAACCAAATCCAGGTCCTCTAGAGGAGCCGCGAATGCTCTTAACCACTGAGCCATCCCTCCAGCCCCACTGTTCAGCCTTTTGACATTCAACAGTGTCATCTTGAGAAATGTGCAATCCAGTTATAAACATGTTTTAAGTAAATCTATAATTTTGTGTTGGATATTCATAGTTGTCCTTGGTCATATGCAGCTATAGGTTGGGCATACCTGCTAGTCTATTAAGCATTGGCATTCTATAGGACAATGTATATCTTTCAGTTAATTTTTGCTTAAAAATGCTACCTGCCATCTGAGCTGTTGGGAAAATGGTGGTGATGAATTTAGCTTACTGTGGGGTGGCCATGTGTCTCAAACTCTAAAATAAAAAAAAAAATAAGATAAGATAATAAAATGTAGCATCAGAGAATAGCTCAGTGGTGGATAGGATGCATGCCTGGCTTCTTGCTGGGGGCCTTGGGTTCAGTACACACACACACACACACACATACATGCACACATGCACAAATGTACAAGTACACGTATATATGCATATATACCCACATGCACAAGTACACATACATGCATACACATGCACAAGTATATATGCATACACACAGGCACAAGCATACATACATGCATATGTACATACATAGATACATACATACACAATGAATGTTCAAACATACATACATATGCACAGGCTCACACACATACACATAGACACATGCATACACACAAACAGGAACACATATATATAATCTTTGAAGGACAATAAGACAAGCACAATAAAACAAGACATAGATCATCCCTGATGATGCAGGTCTGTAATCCCAGGACCTCAGGAGGCTGAGGCAGGAGGATCACAAGTTCAAGAACTTCCTGAGCCACAGAGTTTATAAGATGCTGTCTCAAAATAAAAACTAAAAGGAGGGTCAAGGAGATTCTTCAGAGGTGGAGCACACATGTAGCATGAATGAGACCTTAGGTTTCATCTCTAATATTGAAAATAAAAATAAGAAGTATGCCTCTATGGTATTACATCAAAAACATGTCTCTATAAAAAATACCCCTATGCATAAAAAAGCAACTGGAAGATCCTATATTAAAGGACTAATAATATAATCTTTATCTTTAGTGGGGTAGAAAGACTAGTGAATTTTTGTGTGGGTTTCATTTTCCACATCCTTGCTGGGCATGCTATTTCTGGAAACAGATGACATGTGATCTAAAAAAAAAGACAACACATTGCTTAGAACTAGGATTTTCAGAAACTACTCAGACAGTAAAGCAGCTTTATCATCTAAGTTATTTTGTGTGTGAACATGTTCATGCCTGTGTGCCTGTATGCCATATGTATGTGTGCACGTGTGGAGGCCACAGACAGCACACGTCCTGCTCTATCTTGTCCACTTTGGTTTCTGAGACAGGGTCTCTCCATACCCCTGAAGCTCATCAGCTCCGCTGGACTAGCTGGTCAGCAGGACCCAGTGGTCCTCCTCCTGCTTTCACCTTCTCAATGCTGGGTCTGCACACCACCGAGCTGAGCTTTACCATGGGCACTGTCTGTCAACTGGATTCAGTCCTCCTGTTTTCCAGGCAAGCCCTTTACTGACTAAGACCCTTCCTCAGTCCCTCCTCATCCAGTCTCTAGGCATAGTAAATTCCTCAACCTGCTTGTTGTTGGTTCCCTGAAGTCTTTCCCCATGATCAGAGGAGGCCTAGAAGAGAAATACTTGGTCTTTCCTCTGTTCCCATCACTTCAAAACATCCCTGGGTTTCTCCGTTCCTTTCCCATATAACTTATCTGAACCAATTATGTATCTGGCCCTCAAATTAAAAACAACAAAACACAATACAGTGCCAGACATAACCCTCCACCCACACTCCAATTTCAGTAACCGCTAAGCTGGGCATCCCGCCCAACTGGGGCCTGGACACAGGGTGTCTAAGGTCTAGGAAACACTAGTTCTTATTTGTAAATTTCCCATTCTTCTGCTCTCTCAAAGTCTCAACCTGACTCCCAGATGAGGGAAATCCCCCATCGAGTTGTATGAGGACACCACACACACACACACACACACACACCACCTCACCCCCACTCACTCAGCTCTGGGGCATAGAGCCCTGAGAACTAGTGGATCTTAGACACACTCTCAGCTCTAAAGCTCCAACGGGCCCTTTCTTCCTAGACTCAAAGGCAGCTGGGCGGGGTGAGTGGTGTGGTCCAGCATGTGCTAGTGTGCTGTCTACCCTTGATCCTTGACCCCGAGAAGCCTCAAAGTGCAGACTGCGATTCATTCAGCCCGCCATGGGATTCCGTGGAGACTGTTGCCGACCACAGAGGGAGCAGTTCTAGTGGGCTAGAGCTTCCTGTCAAGGGCAGTTAATTTTAATTTTTCCACCGAGCTCAACCTCAAAGTGAAGCTGATTGCTACTCAGCAAGACAGGCCGAGTTATTGGAGGCTCTAATTGAGTGCAGATCTGTGTCCACAAAGCGTAACCTTTGTTGTGTATACATTTGGGGACAAGAAGAGAGATGAAAGAACAGGCCTTTCGAAGGAAAATAATGGAAGCTGATGGTGCTCTACGGCCAGCACCAAGGGCCAGCTTGGGGAGGGGGAGTATGGGACCTCGACTTCCCATGCGGCCTTCTATTTTGGAGGACAGCATCCCACTATGCAGCCAGCCCTAGCTGATCTGGAACTCACTATTTTAGACCAGGCTGGCTGGTCTCAAAATCACAAAGATCTCCCCGCCTCAGCCTCCTAAGCACTGTCATTAAAGATGTGTGCCATCAAACTGGGCCTCATTTTTTTTTTTTTTTTTTGGTTTGTTTCAGACAGGGCCTCACTCTGGTCCAGGCTGGCCTGGAACGTGTAACTCCCCCTGTCTCAGTCTCCTAAGTGCTTGGATTAAAGGCATGACCTACCACCTCTGGTTGTACACACCGACAGCTCCTATAGGCTCTGAAAAATCTTTCTATAGGTCCAGTGCCTGTGCTTAACTCTTTTCAAGCTCTTGACTCCTTGCTATTCCTCTCCAGGCAATAAGGACACTAAGGCAGGATGGAGGCTTGTTGGCAGAGGCCTTGGCGTGTGTTACTGATGTGACGCTCCTCCTGGCCCAGGCTGCTGGTCCCTACTCCTGTCCAATATGGTTACGTCTGCCTACATCGTTTTACCAGTGGCCTTACTATGTGTAATGGCTAATCTTGATTGTGAACTTGATACCCCTAGGTAAAAAGGACTCTCAACTGAGGCTTCACCTCTATTAGCCTGGCCTGTGGGAATGTCTGTGGTAGCATTTTCCTGATGGCTAACTGATGGGGCTGGGAGGACCACTGTGGGTGGTACCATCCCTACAAGATACAAGAAAGGTATCTTAGACTTGTGAGCCTGGGATTCCTCCATGACCTCTGCCTCAGATTCCTGTCTTAAGCTCTTGCTCTGGCTTCCCTTGGTGGTGGATTCTAACCTGTGAACTCAATTCAACACTTTCCTCACCAAGTTGCTTTTGATAATTGTATTTATCACAACCACAGATCAACTTAGAATAGCATGGATCTTCTAAGGGAGCATAAAGCTCCTTTGGCGCTCTCGTGTTAAGGTCTGACACCCTGTCACCCTTCCTTGAGCAGTAGGCTGGTCTTTGTGCTATTGAAGGACTTCTTTTCTTTTCTCTTTTTAAAGATTTATTTTATTTATATGAGTACACTGTAGCTGTCAGACACACCAGAAGAGGGCGTGGGATCCCATTACAGATGGTTGTGAGCCACCATGTGGTTGCTGGGAATTGAACTCAGGACCTCTGGAAGAGCAGTCAGTGCTCTGAACCGCTAAGCCATCTCTCCAGCCCAAATATGGTGTCTTCAAGCCAAACCCTACACGCTCTTAAAACACTGACTCCAAATACTGATCCTGATATCCAAGTTCTTCTAAGACCAAAAACTATATTCCCTTCAAATCTCCCTCTCCTTTCCTCCTCTCCACTCCTTCTATCCTCCTCTCTCCTCCCCATCACACAGTCTGGTCCCCTCCTCCTCTCCCCATTCCCAGTCAGTCTGCTGAGGCATTCCAGACCACACCTCCCTCTCTTGCCACCAACAGACTTTTCTTGCTTCTGCCTCTTATCCCCCTTATACCCATCTCCACTGGCAACCAGATTGATCTTTTAAACAAATGAAATGCTCTTAAACTATCTCTGGCTTAGAAGAGTATCCGGACTCCTCCTCTTGGTGGCTTAGCCATGACCCCACCCTGCCCCCTCACCCGTTCAGCTGCGTTGGTACCCTCCCATTCTTACCACTTGCCCTTCCTTCAGCTTGAATGAAACACTTTTGCCCCAGTTTGCTTCCCGACTTACTCTAACGACACCTCCTCAAAGAGGCCTCTGCTACACGACCTTCCAAACAGTCCCATGGCTTTGCTATGTTGTGCCATGTGGCCTTAGTTTCTCCACAGCTCCTATTTGTTCATTTGTTACTCTAGCCAATGGTCTGCTACCATGTGGTTGCTGGGAATTGAACTCAGGACCTCTGGAAGAGCCGTAAGAGCTCTTAACCTCTGAGCCATCTCTCCAGCCCCAGCAACCTTATTTTTGTTCCTAGAAATTCTGCTGAAAACTAAGATTCTCACCTGGGTTAGAAGTAGCTCCTTAGAGCAACGAAAGCCCACCTCGGCAAAGAGTTCAACAAAGCAATCAGTCTCCATTCATAATGTGTCCTCCAACCCTGTCAAGCATCAATTCAAGAATTCTATCCATTTCCAGTGAAATCCTCCGATTCACCGGTTTGAAGCCATTTTTCCCAGCTATGACCTCCAAACTCATTAATGTTTGGAAGCTTCAGAACAGAGAGGCCTCTTTTAAAGGTTTCCCCCCTCCCCCGGGGGCTCTGTGAAGCAGGCTCAGAAGAACAGATTGTTTCAGTTGCCTCTGGGAAGATCTGGCAGGTCCACCTCCAGAACCTGAGGCATTAGGTGAATGATCCAAGGGGAAAGGGCAAATGCCCGGGCTGCGCCTACCCGGGGCGGGGCGGAGGGTAGCTTTCTCATAGTCAGACAACCAAACGGTGCCCAGCGACCTGGGGCTCCGGAAGAGCTCTGCTTTGGGTCTTTGCTTGTACTCGCCCGGCGATTACAGGGTCCAGCGTAGAAAGCCGTGCACCACCCAAAGCGCGGCATCCACCGACCGACCCTTCTCCCTGCGCCCAGGGCCACGGCGCTGGACCGCTATGGGCTGCAGAAGGCGGGTTTCACGCACGTGCTGAACGCCGCGCACGGCCGCTGGAATGTGGACACCGGGCCGGACTACTATCGCGACATGGCCATCGAGTACCACGGCGTCGAGGCCGACGACGTACCCACTTTCGATCTCAGCATCTTTTTCTACTCGGCTGCGGCCTTCATCGACTCTGCGCTCCGAGATGACCACAGTAAGAGACCCTCTCGTACCCTGCCTGCCAAGGCCCCGCCCCCAGGCTGAAACCCCGCCCATCAGGTCCCGCCCCCAGACATAGAGCACGCCCCCCAGGTCGAGGCACCACCCCTCCCTCACACGCCTTCCCCCTGCTACCTCAAGCTCCAAGGCATGCTTTCCTCTTCCCCTCTGGGAAGAGGTCCTGCCCTCATACCCCTGCCCCAGGGTCTTCCAACCTGGTCCTGCACCAACGGTTCAGAAGTAGGATCTACAAGAAAGTGATTCTAAAACCTGGTGTCCTGGGGCTGAGGATTGTTGGCAGGGATTGGCTGAGCTAACTGCCTCGCCATATGTGTTGCTAGTGAGGTTCGGGCTTGATATCCAGTGTTGGAATAGGAAAGGGGGAGGCTTAGAGGTCAGGGCTTGTGGCCCGAGTCTCCATCTCCTGAGGAACAAGCACCCTTAAAAAAGCCAGGGTGAGTTGGGCTGGAGCATGGGGAGGGTAGTGCATGCCCTTAATCCTAATACTCGGGAAGCAGAGGCAGGCAGATCTCTGTGAGTTCGAGGTCAGCCTGATCTACAGAGTGAGTTCCAGAACAATCAAGGATATGGAGAGAAACCATATCTTGAAAAACCAAAACAGGGTTGGAGAGATGGCTCAGTGGTTAAGAGCACTGACTGCTCTTCTGAAGGTCCTGAGTTCAAATTCCACCAACCACATGGTGGCTCACAACCATCTGTAATGAGATCTGGTGCCCTCTTCTGGTGTGTCTGAAGACAGCTACAGTGTACTTACATATAATAAATAAATAAATCTTAAAAAAAAAATTAAACTGGCTTGCTTGGGAATCCATGTACAGACTTAAAATATTTCTGCTAACCAAGCACACCCGCAGACGACTCTCTAAGATACCTTTTAAAAGTCAAGGGCCCAATATAAACTATCCTAGAGAATGTGGGCTTTGCCCACACAGAGTCCCAGTATCCCCATGCCACTGATCCAGCTGTTAAGTCAAAGTCCTAGTCCTTGCCCACTAAGTGCAGTTTTGACTGCTCTCATGCGGAGAAAGCTACAAGGCTATTTTGGAGAGAAGGGCACAGCCTTGGTATTTTGGAGAGAAGGGCACAGCCTTGGTATGCCCCATGGTAAGACTGAAGTCACTGCTGCTGGGCGCACTTCAGCACATTCCACGGAGGCCAAAGGGGCATCGCCTCCCCAATCTGTGCTCTGACTTCAGCCTCTTGTCATGCCCCTTTTCGGAATCACCGCTTAACTCAGGGGATCCAGTTACCAGAAGCCTTTCTTGCTACAAGAGGTTGAGATTACAAGGCTCACTGACCGACTGACCTGCTTCAGGAACTTGTAACCTAGGGCTAGGCCTACGCCAAGTCTGCCAGGCGTAGACTTTGATGGCTGGGGTGGCTTTTGGCTCTTCCACCAGCCATAGCCACCTACAAACTTTGCCATCGTTCTGGCTCAAAGGACGCTATGCCAGTGGAAACCACCCACAGAGCTGACATGCTTGATAGAGGATGGATCATTTTTGACCTGTCCTTTAATGAAGATTGATGGACCACCTTCTGGATCCTGTACATTCTGAGTTTCCATACAGGATCAAAAAAAAAAAAATGCAACCAGACTCTGATTCATCTCCATGAGATAAAATTCACCTCATTGTTTTTGAAGTTAACTGAAAACATATTGTGTGTGTGTGTGTTGGGGGGGGGGGGTGACATGCACCAATCCAGTCCTTCAGTATCTGTTTCATGTGCTTGGTTGCCATTTTTATGTCTTAGAACTCCCTCTTAATGGAAGGGTCCTGGCAGGCCTTGAGGAAGACAAGGCTGGGTTTAGCGTCTCATCACAAAACTCAGTAATGATGTGATTCCTCCAGTGATGAAAATATTTACCTTGAGCAGCTATAATGAGGAGCAGCAGTAGAATACATAAAGCCCTTGGCATGAGACCTGGAGTGCAGGAGGCCCACGGATGCACTTGATAGAGAGAGGCTGTGCACTGCGGAGCGTGTAACTATGCCAGCATGTGCACCTCATCATCGTAAAGTTTCCAATCCTAGAAGAAAAAAGAGAGGGAGAAAAAAAAAAGACATTCCGACTTTGAACTTGTACGATATACTCACATGAAAGCTTGTCTTAGGACCCTGGCACACTAAGAAGCTGCCTCACTGCCAAATCGGCAAAGACTCGGGCTCCAGAGTCAGGTGTTCAAGGCCTGCTGGGCAGGATCATGACATCAACAAGAAAGTACCAGGCCGGTGCGTGACCGGGTGCGTGAAAGGATGGGTCAAGAGGGAAGAGCACATAATGAAGTCAGTGAGCGCGCAGGAAACAGAACAGATGGGTCAAGTGTGCCGATAAAAAGCCGGCTGGGATTAGGAAAATGATAACCACACTGGCTGATGGGGAGGGAGAGGGGGGATTGGGCTCCATTCTGAGTGACCTTTGAATTTGGCAAGTCTAAAGACTTCCCCAAGCCAGGGCCTGAAATGCCAGTCCTTCAGAACCCAGGCTACAAAAGAATGGTGCGGGCTGTTTGAGAGGCAGCAAGATGGAGGTCTGGGGTGAAGACAGCCCCGTGGCTCCTTTGGAGGCGGCCACTGCTTGTTCTTTCCCACCAGCAGCGTTTCTGGTGCGAATGGATGCCAGGGTGGCAGAATGTCTGACTTTTCAGGGAAAACCTCCATTCTGGATTGTACTGTGACACTGCTCACGTTTTTAAGTGCTGTCAGAGGGCAAACAAGAGTAGCAAGGGTCATCTGCTTGTCATCTGTGCCCTGAGTGAGCTGAGGAACAAAAGAGAACGCTAGTTAGCTCAGCGCCAGCATTGCCACAGGCTCCAGGAGAAGTGGGTGACAGGTGTTTGGCCTGCCCGACACATGCAGGGGGTGGCCTGATACTTGTCTAGTCATTCACTGGGGAACCAAGGGTCACTGCTGTGGAATTTCTGAGCCAGACCTGGTAGCAAGTTTCCTATTATACTCCTGACATAAGAGGTGTTGATAGACTGTCTGGCCCGAAGGCAGGCCTTTCTCTTTCTTCCCTCTTGCCTTTTTTCTTGCCGTTTGTTGGCAAGTCCTAACCTAAAATAACCACCTGTCCCCTGCCCCTCACTGCTGGCTCTTTTTGAATTTGATTTTTATTTTATTTTTTTATTTTTGGTAACACTAGGAATTGAACTCGGGAGCCCTTCATCTCCCGTGTGGTTTTCCTTTTTCTATTTCCTTTGTTATTGTATTTGTTTGAAGCAGTGTCTTGTTAAGTAGCCCCGGCTATCCTAGAATTTAGGATCCTCCTGCCTCAGCTGGATGTTGGGATTACAGGTTTATACCACTCACCAAGTTTCCTGTTGAAAATCACCTGCTGTAGTGCTGTGGAAAAAAAACGCAGCCTATCATCAGCCTCTGGGATCCACTTCTATGCCCCACTCTGTGCCAATTTGACCTTTCCAAAGAACTGGGAAGCCTCCATCATGACAGAAAGATTGGGTCCATAACTCAGTTTGTTATCCTGCCTGGTAGCTAAGAAGACAGGCCCTGCAAAGCCCCGATCACAGAAGGAACCAGGGGCAACACTCCCAAGCCAGGGAAGAGCCCCTCCCTCCCCTTGGCCTCACAGGGGAGTCTTTCGTCCTTAATGTGAGTGTCTCTTTGGTGACTGTGCTATTTAAGAGGTCACCGAATATCATGGAAGAGGAGACAAAGCCAGCTGGCTATAGGATCTGACACGAGTGAACCCATCCTTCTTCACTGAGGAAAGAACTGACAAAATGCTGCCCCAGAGCAGAGCATGGAGGCTCACAGGGAGCTCGGGAACATCTAGTTTAATGAAATCTCCTAGGAAACGCCAGACATCACGGGCTCCGAAGATCAGGTTTCAGTATCACAGCTTGCCTGTCAGTCATTCTTTGTCCTTTTTTTCTCTCTGTTTTTTTTTCTTTCTTTCTCTCTCTTTGTTTTTTTGGAGACAGGATTTCTCTGTGACACAGCCCTGGCTATCCTGGAATTGGGAATTGGGTCTATAGAGCAGGCTGGTCTCGAACTCAGAGATCTGTCTGTCTCTGCTTCCCAAGTACTGGGATTAAAGGCATGTGCCACCACCACTCAAATCCATTCTTTATCTTAAACAAGACCCAGACTACTTTTGAAGCCATCATAAAATCTATTGCAGAGCCCGCAGATTGTTGCTCAATGGTATGGCATTTCCTTAGCCTTGGTTTGGATCCCCAGCACTCTCAGGAATAAAGAAGGAAGAAGCAGAGGCAGATGGATCTCTGTGAGTTTGGGGCCAGCCTGGTCTGCACAGCAAGGTCCAGGCCAGCCACAGCTCCATAGTGAGACCCGATCTCAGGATAAATAAATGAATAGTTTTAGAAAATAAAACTAGACTGTGAAGATAACTCAGTTGGAATAGTGCTTGCAGTCAACGCATGAGGCTCTCAGATCATGTGAGACCCCACGTGAACAAACAAACAAAAACCAGATGAGGGAATGAATGTGGCCTGTGATATCAGGGCTGGGGGTGTGGAGACAGGCTAACCACTGGGGTTTGTAGCCAGCCTAGCCTCCTAGCAGGGTCCAAGCCAGTGAGAGACCTTGTTATAAAAAACAAGGTAAACAGTGCCCGAGGAACGACATCTGAGGTTAACCTCTGGCCTACACACACGCACAGACACACACACACACATACACGCACAGACACACACACACACACACATACACACAGAGAGAGACACACACAGTTACACACTCATACATACACATACATGCATACACAGACACACACAGACACACACTCATATACACACACACAGACACACATACACACAGAGAGAGACATACACAGGCACACACTCATACACACACATACATGCACACACAGACACACATACATACACACACACACAGAAACACACACAGACATACACAGATACACACAGACATGGACACACACAGAGACATACACACACACAGACAGAGACACACACATATACACAGAGAGAGACACACACAGGCACACACTCATACATACACACACACAGAAACACACCCATACACACACAGACACACACAGACACAGACACACATACATACATACATACACACAGACACACACACACACACACAAACAGAGAGAGACACACACAGGCACACTCTCATACACACACATACATACATGCACACACAGACACACACTCATACATATACACACACACAGAAACACACCCAGACACACACATACACACACACAGACATGGACACACACACACACCAGACCAACTGGGTATGATTATATAGATGAAATGATCTTTCTGGCAGGAATTTGGTTCTCTGGGGCATCTCAGCTTCAGCCAGGCCAGGTTGTCCCCAAGTGTTTGTTTTAAGGCCCCCCTTCCTTTCTGTTGTCCTCATTCTCTGAGGACTGCTACATCCCCACATCTGTCTAGGACGGAGCAGGAACTCTCCCTCCCTGTACACATCGCTGAGAAAAGCAGCTTCCAAGGCAGTGAGTGGGCAGCAGGCAAGGGCGGTCCTTAAAACCAGGGAAGGAAGGTGGCACTGAGGAAGGCACACGTTAGGCCTGGACAGCAGGTAGGTCTGTGGGTCACAGGCTTGGCAGGTATGTCTTTCTGATGATGATGATGATGAAGAAGAGGAGGAAGAAGAGGAGCAGGAGGAAGAGGAAGAAGAGGATGTTTCTGTGTGATGCAAGCATAGAAGTGCACACCTGTAGAAGTCAGAGGACAACTGGCAGGAGTTGATTCTCTCCTTCCAAGTGGGTTCTGGGGATGGAACTCAGGTCTTCAGCTTGCCCAGTAAGCAGTGTCACCTAGGGAACCATCCTACAGGCTCCTGACATATCTGATTTGAGTGACAGAAGCTCAGCTTTTGGTCACCACTGAAAACAAATAGTTGGATGAGGTAGAGTTTTTGAAGGTTTATTTTGAGATAAGGTTTTACTCTGTAAACCAAGCCAGCCTCAAGCCTCGAATTCATGGTAACCCTGATGCCTTGGCCTTATAGATAAGAGCTACCATGCCCAGGTAGATACAGTAGAAATCTTGAATTTTGACTTTTTTTTTTCATACAATTATGGCATCTCTCCTTCTGGTAAAAAAAATACTGAAGCCAGACATTTTTCAGACATAGATTGCAACCTATCAGTGGGTCATAAAATCAAAATGGTGGGATGTGCCCACTGTTCCTTTTCTGCTTTTTTAATTGAATAGATTAGAAAGACTAGAAAATAATAGCACAAATTGCGTGTAGCAGAGGTACATATTATTTGTAAACTCTTTCTCTGACTCACACACTGACAGCAGGTACAGAGCAGTTCCTGGCTTCGGTGTCATACTACCTGAGCTTGGAGCGAGGTCTGCCATTCACTCACCATGTGACTGGGACAAGCCACTTCTCTGCAACCTCCTCTGCAGAATGGCGATGACGGCTTAATTGGAGCCAACTGGGTAGTTGTGAGAATTGACTAATATGTGAATAAGTGACGGCCACTAGGCATCCTGGTGCACACCCTAGTGATCACACTGGTCATCCTAGCCATCTAGGAGGCAGAAGCAGGAAGATTGAGAGTTCGAGGCCAGGCCTCAGAGGTGCTGCAGGACCCTACCTCCAAAGCACATAAGCAAACAACCCATAAAGTCCCCAGAAGAGTGCCCCAGGGGAATTGAGGCTGCCCAGGAGTCAGCTGTGAATTGAACCAGGAAACAGTCCCACAGCTCTCTCTTACCTCAGGACCCTGCAGAGGCAAGGACTGGGAACAGACCTCTCCCTCAATGCCCCTGCTTTCTACCACTAGCACTACGCCTCAACAGTGGGACTTGGAAGAGCCCCAGAGCCAAGAGGGAACAGGACCCTAAGGTTCTGGTGACAGGAAATTGGTGGGGCCCAGGGGCACCTGAGACCTTCAGAGAACAACCCGCTCTTGCTCTGGGGAAGTGGGCCTCTTTCTCCAGGCTGACAGAATTAATGAGAACCACGTTCGGCTCCAAGAGCTCCGGCAGAGCTGGGAGCCGCCTTCTCTCCTTCCCGACCCCCTCCTTCCTCTCCGGCTCCCTTCCTTGTCTTCTTCCTCTCTACCTTCTCTCCACAGGCTTCAGGCTCCCCAAAAGCTTAATGGGTTACAGCTTTCATCTGTTACAAGTGTTCAGTTATGACTGAAGAGGAAGAAACACATCCGTTACCAGCAGAGCTGGCCAGAGGCCAGGCAGCTTCTATCTGGAGCACTCTATTGGGATTAGAACACCGGAGGTCGATGTTCATCTGCTTGGATGGTCATGCTGGATGAAAATGTGGACCAGTGCCCCCTTAATGACACAAGGGTTGCTTCCTGCCCTCCTGGCTGGCTGGGGTAGACAGAGAAAGGCACTAATTGTGAGGAGTTGGAGGGCACCTCTGTGCCAGCCCCCCCCCCCCAAACCTATCAGTGGCCCTTGCAGCTGTTCATGGGGCATAGGACTTTCCATCCCACTTGGGAGTGAGAACAGGAGAACTAATGCACCTACTGTATAGGAGAACTAATGCACCTACTGTGTAGGGATTCTCTTCATTTCTTATGTTGTCTTGGCTTCTTGCCCTTGCCTGGGCTCGGTCCCATGAAGGTAGAGCTAAAATAAGACAGAGAGCCATGCCCATGTAGAAACTGTCCACAGGCAACTTCTGGTTTATCTCTCTGGGCATCAGGCTGAGAGGCAGAAAGACAGGCAGCACTTTGGTCACACAGCCACAAAGCTGAACATAGTAGAGAGTCCCTCAGCCATGGGAAACAGCCACCCCTCCCCAGGGGTGGGGGAGAGAGAGAGAGAAAGACAGAGACAGAGAGACAGAGAGAGACAGAGAGAGACAGAGAGACAGAGAGACAGAGACAGACAGAGACAGAGAGAGATAGAGAGAGACAGAGAGAGAGCAGAGAGCCAAACCTCTGAGCACAGTGGTGGGCCTCCAACACGGTTTTGCACTAAGATGCTTCTTCTGGCATCAGCATTATGGGTGACCTTTGGCAAGACATTGCACCTCCTGCCTGTCTGTCCATCTGCAAAGCAGGGACAATGATAACAAGGTTTAAGTCAAAGCTGAAATGAGACAGGGCCAGTGGGTTTATTGGGTGGGCTCTAGAGCGCCACCAAGTGGAAACCTGAGGGATCTGGCTGCTTGTACATCATTTTTACTGTTTGACTGAGGACATTCTTAAGGGAAATTTCCTGCCCCCTCCCCAGTGTGTGGTGACAGACATAGCAATGATTATTTGTATATTTTGTGCCTCGGACATTGTTCATGGTAAGGGACCATTGTCTTTATATATGTGACAAGGACTAAGTCAGGATGTATACTAACCCTGTCAAAAGAGTCAATTGCATACGGGTTCTATTAGCAGTGTATGGTGATGCATACGTGTAATCTCAGAACCCTGGAGGTGGAGGCGGGAGGACCAGGAGATTGAAAATATTTTGAGGTACACGGTAGATTCAAGGCCAGTCTGGTACATGCAGGACCAAACCAAACCAAACCACACCACCAAAACCCCTCCAGAGCTAGTGTGGAGACAGTTTTAGTTGGTGGGATGTTCATGCCATGACTCATGGCTTTCGCTGTTTGAAAGCCTGATCCACCACCCTATGACATTTTTCTAGATTGGGTTTACACTACTGATCTGATTCTGCCCTTCCACTCGACAGCCAAGGAAACTGAGGCTTACGCGGCTGACTAGCTTTGTCATATGTCAACCAGCTGTCAGCAGCAGGGAGTCTAGGTCGCATATCTGCAAGTCAGCAGACTCTTGTGTGTCCTGAGTCCAGACCTCTCGAAGACCTTTGGGGGCTGTGGGAGCTCTGGCACATTCAGTGTCAAAGCCAGTGATGTTCATAGGTGAAAAAGAGCACACAGGTCTTTACCTTCGCCATCAGTCCAAAGATGGGATGGTCTTTCCAGGTCATCTCAGGGATCCACCCTGCATTCTGTTTAAATTGTTTAATCCTGGCACTTGAGGGGCTGAGGCAAGAAGATGTTGAGTTTGAGAACACCCTGGGTTACACAGAGAAACTCTGTCCAGATAGATAGATGAGATAGATAGATAGATAGATAGATAGATAGATAGATAGATAGATAGATAAGCCAGTAGTTTCAAAGTATATACTTGCAAGGGCCAGAGGTCTAGCTCAGTGGAATAACAGGCATTGAGCACATACAAGGCCCTGGATTTGATTCCCTAGTATCAAAAAGAAAAGAAAGGAAGGCATATGCTTTGAAAATAATTTCTTGCTGGGGATGTAGCTTGAGGATATGTTTGCCTTGCATGTGTAAGGTCTTGGGTTTTAATCCCAGCATGGGGTGGGAGGGTGCTCAAAGAAAGAAAGAAAAGAGAACTATTTATATATGGATGTGTAGAGATCTTAAGTGTAAACTGTTAATGGAATAAGCAAGATATAGAAAAGGGGGTTGAAAGGCTGTGAGTGTAGTTCAGTGCTTGTCTGGCAGGGGGTGAGACCCTGGTTTCTATCCACAGTAGAAGCAAAAGGAAGGGAGTGGGGAGAGAGGGAGGGGAGGGGAGGAGGCAAGCATGAAGTACAGAAAGGGGAGACTCTTCTAGGCAGATTCTTCTCTGGAAGAGGAACTAAAGGGTTGGGGGCACCTGTTGCTCTTGAGAGTCAAGGAACCCTGTGGTGGTGGTGGGGTGTCACCCAGTCAGTCTCTTGGGGTATGCTTTGACATTCGAACCCTGCTAAACATGACTGAATAAACATTAAAACAGACAGACAAACGCTTCTAGGTGGCCATTCTCTGAGGCATGGGATTGGACCATCTCACAGACCCTTTGGTGCCTTCTCTTACCAAGCAAGAGTTGTAACATCTACCTTTTACCAATCCTATCACGTGCTCATCAGCAAACAAGTGCAGTGTACAGAAACTGCCTTCCCAACACCCCTGTGAAAGAGCCTAGTGACTGTGTCCCCATTTTGCTGATGAGGAACTGTGGTCCAAGCCAAACTGTGGGCGACAGAATAAATGTAGGTTGAGGAACCCCATGCCGTTCAGCACTGGCTTTCCTGTCCCCTCCACCTGCAGGTAAGATCCTGGTTCACTGTGCCATGGGCCGAAGCCGGTCAGCAACTCTGGTCCTGGCCTACCTGATGATCCACAAGAACATGACTTTGGTGGACGCCATTCACCAAGTGGCTAAGAACCGCTGTGTCCTGCCCAACCGGGGCTTCCTGAAGCAGCTCCGAGAGCTGGACAAGCAGCTGGTGAAGCAGCGGCGACAGGCCGGGCCAGGGGACAGTGAGCTGGGGCTGTAGGGAGCAGCCTCAGGGAGGATCAGAGACCCGGGCACCCAGAGCGGAAGGCTGAAGCGCATGTGCACTGTCTGCACCGAGGTTCTGTTGGTCGTGGAGCTGAATCAGTGAAACCAAAGGCTGGGCGCAGCAGGGAAGATGCCCGCTGTCTCCTCAAGTCCAAGTCTAGTTCTTTGCCTCATGGTGGAGAAACTGGGTAAGGAAAAGGTACTGCTCTCCACAATCTCCTGTCCTTTAAGTTGGAAGCAAAAAATAAATAAATAAATAAATAAAAGTTTCCTTTGTTTGTTTGGGCTGGGTTTTTTGTTTTGTTTTAATGTGTGGGTACTGTGTTGTGATTAAAATGTTTGGCTCTGAAAGGAAAAAAAATCAAGTTATTATAAAAAGATAAAAAATAGAGCTTGATTTTTTTTTTTTTTTTTAATTAACCACAGAAAATTGCCTGGTAAGCCGTGTTACAGGAGGAAGCCTAAGCAGAATTGAGTTTCTTTTTCAGGGATGGTCAGTGTACATGTACGCATGCGCCTGGCAGGGGTGGGTGTGGTGTCCTGGTCCCCCAACCCCAACAGAAATAGCCTTTCCTTGCATCATAGCCAGAGCTGCCATCACCCAAATGAGTTGTGGATAAATTTGGACAAAGGAGAGTGACCTCACAATTTGGATGAAAAGGAGAGGCAGGACACTTATTTTGAGGGGACCAGAACACTCCTTTTCCTTTGATTGCAGGGAGGTTTGTTTCCACTTACATCCGCAAGTGTTTGCAGACGTGTGGTTTGCATGGAACGGGAGGGGGAGGGCAAAGTAGCCAGATGAGCTGGGGTGTGAGCTGGTCACTCTTGAGAAAGCAGCAGCAGCACCATCCCGCATGCGGGCTTCCAGAACCAGGAGCCCTGAGAAGATGGAACCTCAGGGGCTGCTGAGAGAGGAGATCAGCAGTGGAGCACCATGAGAAAGCAGAAGAAGTTTAAAGCCTGCTGGGGAATGATGGGAAGGGCTCATGTCTCCAGTGCGAACTACAGAATCCAAGAGATGTTCTTGTTGGAGGGTGCTGGAGCCCCAGGATAGCTGGGTAAAGTCATCCAGGTCACTGTGACACCTAGCGAAGCTCTTTTACTTTTGTGCCACTTGTAGCTCGGGACCCTGTGGTGAGGCTGGTTTCCAGGAATTCTGAGGATGCTCTGGGTGTTGCCTCAGTCCAGGAGGAGGCTGGATCCTTATCTTAACATGGGTAAGGGAGATTACCAGGGTCTCAACCTTTACAATATTGGTTTCATAATAAGTTAAAAAAAAACCCAAAACATTGCCACAACGTTGCAAAGGCAAGAGGCAAAGTTGTACCACCAACACACGGAGTCATCTGGTCTTGTCAGGCACTGCTGTGGATGGAGACAGTGCTAAGTTAGCCAGATGCTTGGCTGGACAAAGCAGGGCTCTCATGGTTCTGAAGGACAGAACAATGTAGTGGTAGAAGGCCTGTAGATGGACTCCCTGATGACTCAGACTTGGTGTCCTGTGAACCAAGGGCTTCGGGGGGGAGGAACCCAGGATCAAAGTTGTTCCTTCTTAGGCTTTTCATCAGAGCATCCTGCTGGCCCCTTTTGACCTCAGTTCTGTTAGTCTCACTCATTCAGTATCCAGACAAGCCAGCAGTTCTATTTTCATGACATACTCGTATTAAGTGAACACACATGTAGGCTAGAACACATATAGTCCCATTTAGGATTTTCTTGAGCCACTGTCCCCGTACCTCATACCACACCCCACCCCTCCCTGGAATGGAGTCCTTT
Organism: Mastomys coucha; assembly: GCF_008632895.1. Classification (NCBI taxonomy): domain Eukaryota; kingdom Metazoa; phylum Chordata; class Mammalia; order Rodentia; family Muridae; genus Mastomys; species Mastomys coucha. The sequence goes on along the minus strand of NW_022196915.1, from coordinate 8,477,501 downwards.
TGAAGCAGAGAGCCTAGTGTTGGGTGTTTGGTCTCTTCCTGGTGACTCCTGGGACTTAGAGGTAAGAGAATGAAGGAACAGAAATTTTAGATAGTGTTTAAAGACTTCATAAGCAAAGTTTTCACTTTGGTTAAAAAGCATTATTGAGATTTATAGTATATTCTAAAACTGGATTAAGCAAATTACAAAATGCAGATGGTAATAAAATGCAGAGGCCGCCTTAGACAAGCTAGTGCTGGGTGTTGGGAAAGAATCTGCTTCCTCTTGTGCCCTGAAATAAATTCAAAGTTAATCGGGGAAGGCCACTTCTTACTGCAAAACAAATAGGGCTGGTAAACAGCAGAGAGGACCAAGATGGCTTCTGTCTTTTATCCTTAATGCAAGGGGGAGCTTGGCTTCCCCACTGGCAGAGGTTCAATCTCAGTCTACTCTAGACTGGCTAATTTGGAAAGCATCTGAGAAGGAAATGAAGAGGAAACTGTCAAGAGCCAAGGCCTTTACTTCAAAGTTTTATAGGGTAGGGGAGATGAAAAGATTTGAATAAGTTTTACAAGGTGGGGGTGACCTAGGGAATATTGGCTCTTGGGGGGGTTAGCCACCTTTGATAGAAAAAACAAAAAACAAAAAAACAAACCCCAAACAGCTCATTTCTCACAGAGAAACCTTTATTGCAAGGAGGATCTGAGAAAGCATCTCAACTGTCTATGTAGCCCAGGCTGGTTTTGAATTTATGACCTATGCTGGAGAGTTAGCTCAGTGGTTAAGAGCACCCAGGTTTGATTCCCAGCACACACATGGTGGCTCACAACTGCCTGCAACTCCAGTTCCAGGAGATCCAAAGTCTCTTCTGGCTTCCATGGGTACCAGGGATACACACATACAGTGTAGGCAATATTTAATATGAAAACAAAACCTTAAAAAAAAAAATCCATAGCCCTTTTCCTCAGTAAGAAAGGGGGAATCTGAGCTGGGCGTGGTGGCGCACGCCTTTAATCCCAGCACTTGGGAGGCAGAGGCAGGCGGATTTCTGAGTTCAAGGCCAGCCTGGTCTAGAGTGAGCTCCAGGACAGCCAGGGCTATACAGAGAAACCCTGTCTCAGAAAAACCAAAAACCAAAAAAAAAAAAAAAAAAAGGGGGGGGGGGAGGAAAATCTGAAGACAAAAGGGGAGCTTGTCCTTGGTGCACACAGCCCAAGGGGGCAGAAGATTCTAGAAATGACTTGGAATCTTGAGGCGGAAGGAATGCTCATTCCTGGAGGGAAATAAAATTCTGGGTGTGTCCCAGTGGGTAGAGCTTAAAGTCACCACACTGGATGAGATATAAGAGGAAGAAAAGCAGCAGCTTGGCTCAGGGGTTGCAGAATAGGCCTGGGCAGAGGAGGAAGATGCAAGGAACGCCACCCCAAAAGCAACGGCAGAAGCTTGCTCCTGGGTTCAAGTCCTCCAACAAGGGACCCTGCATTCACAGAGCAGTACAGATTTCATGGCATCACAGATTCTTTAGCTGAGCCTTCAAATCAGAGAGGTGACAAGTTAGGGCCTTTTCAGACTAGTGTTTAGGAGAGCTGATTTGGTCATCTAGGGAGATTGCAGAGCACAATTTGTAGCTGGGTGAGTTGGCGCAATTAACTTTGTTGTGTTCCTTCCACTCCTGGGCAGTGGGTGTAGTTTATGGGGGCGGAGTGTTGACAAAAGCAGTCTGAGTCGCTATTTCTAACAGTATGGTAGCAAGCAAGGGCCTGCATACCTGGGCAGGCACCATGTGAGCTATTCAAGTGCAGTTGGCATCAGATGATCACTCATACAAAGGAGAAAATATGCTGTTGGCTTTAAAGATGAGGGCTATGAGCAGCTTCCAGTCTAACAGCAGTTGTGTCCAGTCATGACGGACCTAAGCCATCTCCCAGTGAGGCCCTGGTGGTCTATAGCCAGCTCCCCATGTCACAAGGAACCACTGTGCTGATCTGACAGGTGTGGAGCAGCAACTAGCACTTGATCCATAAGCTATTTGGACTACAGAACAAGCAAGGGAGTCAGGGGGTGGGGGGTTGGGGGAAATGGGTCTAGACTTCCCACAAGCCAAAGGTATGATTAACAATCAGGCTACTGTCAAAGGGAGATGGAGTGCCTGGACCCCCAAAGACTATTAACAGAAGATACTAAATTAGCACATAGAAAGTTTCAAGGAGGGCCTTGGTGGAGGAGGGAGTTTCTGTGGGGTTCCTAGCTGTTGTAACAGCTTCCGGCCAGATGTGCAGCTCTGGGACCCTCAGCCATTCCCAACCTGCTCTAGCAATTGGTTCAGACAAACCACACACTGCTGCTCAGAAGCCGGACAGCCCATTTTCCTTCTCCAAAAATTACATTCTGCTCTCCCCTTTGCCTTCTTCGAAGCCTCCCTCATCCACTTCAGATATTATTCCACTGGCTTGTTGGGAGCGGAAGGCACAAAGGTAAAATGTGGATGCTAACCCCACCATACACACACAGCAAGCAAGCAATGATGAGAACACTGGGGTGGTCTTCTGTGCTGGTGTGTATGCACTACCCTGCCTGCTTGAGGCCAAGCTACAGTTTGTGTCTACGGTCTGCAGAGTTGTGAGTGCCTGTGTTTAGACACCTTACAAACCTAGTGGGCCAAACACATACAGGTACCAAGCCAAGAATTCACTTCTAAACTTGTTGCTCAAGTAAGCAAATATTTTAACTCAGTCAAAACTTTCTCTGAATGCCATGGAATGTGTATAAACATTCATGGTGTGTGTGTGTGTGTGTTATTGTAAACACTAAAGAAAACAATCATTCACGACAGAGTAAAACTTTCGCACTTTTAAAAGACATGAATCTTGAGACATACTACCATGAATCAGGTGCTTGTAACAGTAGTCTTTAAAAAAAAAGAAAGCAGCTTGCTAGTGTGGTACCAGGCCTTTGGGGGTGTCTACGTGTGGCACAAAGGGAGCAACTGTGTGGGGGCCATGGGCAAAATGAAGATCAAAGTCAAAAAGAAAAAAAACCAAACTCACTTTATTTTAAAGACAATGATTGGCATACAGAAGGTATGCACCAGCATAAAGTAAACTTTCATGAAAAGCATTAAAATCCATTATAAATTAATTTATTAAATAGGTATTTGGTATATGTGATGGTTTATTAGATAGTACTCATATTTATTGCCAACCCCTCCCCCAAAGTCAAAACAAGTCAGAGAAAAATCTCGTAACTTCAATTTACACTAAATAATTTATTCCCCCAAACGTGTATGTGTTCTGAGATGTGACACATGATACAGCTCAGCTGGTTATTCTCCATCAATCATAATATGACAGGACACAAGAGGCTAAAAATGGCTCATCATAATTTATTTTATGTTAAAATGTACAGCTTTTTTGTTTTTTGTTTTTTCTTTCTTTTTCTTTTTTTTTGAAGTAACTGACTAAAAAGAGAACAGGTAAATACAAGAGTGCTGCTGGCTCCTATTTTATACAAGGTGGCGCCTCTCCTGCTTGGCCCTTACTGTCACCTGTACAGGTACAAAGGCTACAAAAAGAAGCAATATAAACAGACACAAAGAACTTTTCTGCTTTTTTACATGCGATTTGTAAGCTTAGTTTGAGCTATTCACAAGCTACTTTTCTATTTTTCCTTAAAAAATAACTCCAATATTTTATAAAGATAGAAAAATCTACAGATGGAATGAAAATGTAAAGTTAGAGGCATTTCCATAAAATAGCAACTTTACACCAAATTCACTATTTTTTTTTAAATCCTGCCAAGTATTTGGACATATATGAAATGCTTCAAAACCTGACAGATAAACACTGAGATATGCTTCATTCAATAAACAGAAGTGTGCATTTATAAAACAGAAAGCTGCCTCTCCCCAAAGGAGCCTGCCACCAAAATGGAAAAGGGCCTTCTCAACTTTACACCAAACATTTAGCAATAAACCCCTTCACTAACCAGACGGGGACAGCTCTGATAGCTCTTTACAGCTTTATAATTAACAAAAATAGAGTTTTTTTTTTTTAAACCCTCAAATTAGGGCGCCCTAATCAAGGCAAAAAACTTAAGAAATGGCTTACCGTTAGCACAACACTTGTACAGTACTACAAAATGCACTGTCACTAACAAAGACATTAGCGGCATGCTGAAGGGTCACCTTAAACAAAATATACAGTAATTGAAATGCTAAAGGCATTTACATGGAGTAGACAAGGAAGGAAAAAAGCTGGAGGTTCAATATTAAAACAGGTGATTTGGGGAGGGGCTTGTATCCACACTGTTTAATGGAAGCAGGCACGATGTGTGGCCGCTGCCGACTGGAGTCCTAAGAGAGGCCTTCCTTTGCAGAGAATTTTATATAAAAGTAACAGAAATAAAGGTACCAAAAAAGAAAAAAGGAAAAAAGAAAAACAACTTGTATAAGGCTTTCTGCTGCATACAGCTTTTTTTTTTTTTTTTTAAAATAAATGGTGCCAACAAATGTTTTTGCATTCACACCAATGCTGGTTTTGAAATCGTACTCTTCAAAGGTATTTGTGCAGATCAATCCAATAGTGCGGCCCAGTGGGCTCGGTGGGCTGCCAGGCTGTCTACCTTCTCATGTAGGACCCATTGAGAGACTGTTTGGACATGCCTGTGTTCATGTAGCCATGGTGTCCAGGGGCCGTGTACATCATGTTACTGTGGGGTGGAGTCTGCATCGGCTGCTGGGCGTATGGCTGGGTTCCCATCATGCCCATCTGCATCTGCATAGGGTACTGGGGTGTCTGATTCATGTAGCCATGGTTGCTGTGGTAGCCACTGTTCATCATTGGCTGGGACATGCTATATCCATTCATGGCATTCAGAGTGTTCATGTTCATGTTCACAGAGTTGACATTGTAGGCTGGTGCTGGCATCAAGTTCACACTCATGTTCATGCCTCTTTGCATTGTTAAAGTCCGTGCGGGACCCTGCATGGCTACAGTCTGGGAACGCCCATAGATTTGTGACTGATGGGTGGCAGCAGCTGGTGACAGAGATGCCGACTTGGTTCTCATGGAGACGTGGCCCTTGCTGGCAATCTGAGTTTGCAGTCTTTGGCTGTGGGAGATGCCAATATTTGATGCAGCCATGTTCCGCTGCAGGAGAGGTGGTGGCAGATTCATGGGAGGAGGAGTCAGGTTAGGGGGTGGGGTCATGGTAGCTTGTGCTTGGGGTCCTCCAGGGACGGAGTGTGGAGACTGTGAAAGCTGAACAAGCCCTGTGTTACTTAATGGTGTGGACAAAGAGGCACTGTTTGCATAGGAGGTCACAGCAGCGGAATGGCTGTAAGGCAATGAATGATCAATAAGTGTATTAGTTAACTGCTGCAGTTTGGCAAGGCTGAAGGTGGCAGATGGCTGTGGGTAGTGCCCAGCCCCAAAATCACTTTGACCCATTCGCTCATATAAGCCAATGTTGGCATTGCTGGTCTCGGGGATGTCAGCCAGCTGCATGGGTGGGGTGAAATTGGTGGCCATGCTGCATTGAGCTAGCTGCTGGCTGCTACTGGGAGGCCTCTCCACCACACAGCCTTGGGGAGACTTGACGCTGCAGGTTGGAGGGGAGCTGATGTTGGTCTGCTGCAGCATGCTGCAGCTCCCGCTGATGTTGGACATCTGCTGGGTGACAGCACAGCTGCTCTGTGTCAGATTGCTAGAGGTGAGACTGCTGTAGGAGCAGCTGTTCTGGGAAGAGCCATTTCCACAGATGCTGCCTCCCATGGTTGAGTCATAGCTGCTTGGGTTCTCATAGTTCTCTGTTGTGCTCTCAATGCTGCCCAGGTCACTGAACCCGCTGTCAACGACCTGCTGTGAGTGGTCTGACACTGATGGGACATCCATCATTGGACTGGTCTCCATGTTCTGCAGAGGTGGCACTGTGATGGCAGTCTGATCGGGGCTGATTTGGGCATAGCTATTCTCTAGGGCAGGGACACTGGGGCTATTGACAGAACGAACTGATTGGCCAGGATGGGAATGGACAGATGACACTGGGCTACTGTGGTCTGACTGTTGGCACTCGTCCAGCGTGGTGGCAATTTGAGGACTTTGGTCTGTGTGTGTGTAGTTCTGCAGGCTTCTACAGGCCTCTTGAGTCTCAGCACAATCTTGAAAGGTGTCATCCTGCTCCCTGTTTTCTTGGGTCAAAGACTGAACAGCCTGGGCGGTCTCCGAGTCGATTTCCACAGTGGCTGTGCCTCCCTCTTTGAGCTCAGCATCGGCACTATCGCTGTCCTTTTGGTCCTGCTTCTGTGTCTGTTCTTCTGGGAGTTCTACATCAGACTCAGGTGCAGTTCCAGTGTCCCCAGCAAGCTCCTTTGGCTCACTGTTACATGACACTGCAAGATCAACACTGCAGTTCATCAAGACCTCAGGGTTAGAGTGACTTGGCTGAATGCTAAGGTCTAAAAAAGCCTCCTGGCCCTCTAGTGCATCTTTGAAGGCTTCTTTTGGGAGGTCACCCCTCTCCATGTTGGCAGCCTCCATGTGGCCATCATCTTCATCATCTGCATCATGGTCCTCGTTGTGAGATGGCTCTTCCTCCTCGTCCTCGTCCTCTTCGTGGTCATCCAAATGCACAGGGTCTTCCTTTTCCATGGAGATCTCTGGTTCCATTTTTCCTTCACTTTTAGCACTATCCTGGTCTTTTTGTGTAGTTCCTTCTTCTTCTTCCTCTTCCTGTTCTTCCTGCTCTTCCTCCTCTTCTTCCTCCTCCTCACCTTTGATGAGGTCCTCCTCATCTACTCTTTCACCTGGTGATTTATGTGAACTCACAGGTAGTCCTGTCTCTTCCCTTCTGTTCCCATCCTGAGGCAGCAGGGCTTCCACAGTCTCTGTCACCTCCCGTTCTGTCCCCACAGGGCTGCCCTTGTCCTCTGAAACCTCTTTCTGCTCTTCGATCGTCTCTTGGTCCTCTGGCTCCATGGGTGTCTCTGGTGGGGTGTACAGATTCAGCTTAAACCCCGCCTTCCTCTCCCTGCTTTGCTTCCACTTGGAGAGCCCTCGCTTCGCCCCTTTTGGCCACACTTGTCTGCACTTTAGAGGCTCAGGATTGTCTTTGCTGCCTTCTTTCAAGTGTTCTGCATTGTCATCTACATCTTCTTAATGAGGAGACAAAAAAACAGAAAGCACACATTTTAGGAAGGAAAACCAGAGACAACTTAACACACTCCTCTAAATATATTAGCAAGCACAGCTTTTACTTTAGCACTTTAAGAATTGATGAGAAAGGTAACCAGGAATATTGTGGGATAAGCCAACCTGAGTAACTTAGGCCTAGGAAGTCAATGACATTCTAAGATGTAAAAACTGGGCACTCCACAATACTAAGAAAGTACAACAACCAATTTCAACATCAACAAATCTGAAAATGTTGCAGGACAGGATTAATGTTAGGTTATGTCCAACCATCACTGCACTCAAAGGGCTAACAAAGGGTGAATTTGCTCCTTTCCTGAGGAAAGGACCTTCTCTTTGTGGATATTTGCTAGATTTTGACGACCCCAGCTAACATTACTTTGTTCTTATTTATTGTTTATTTTATTTTATGTATGTGGGTGTTTTGTGTGCATGTATGCACGTCTATGCACCATACACATGCCTGGTACTAGAGGAGGCCAGAAGAGGGTATCAGATCCCCTGAAACTGGAGTTATAGATGGCTATGTACCACTATGTGGGTACTGGGGATGGAGCTTGGTTCCTCTGGAAGAGCAGCCACTGCTCTTACCACCAAGGCACCTTTCCAGCCCAGACATTACTTACTGTGTGCCTCTGAACTGACTGAGTGACTACACAGAACAACACAGTTGTAATCAATCCATCAACAACACAAGCTAAAATACAATTACCATAAGATTACTGAATATTTAAAACACAAGGGTTTTTGTTGTTGTTTTTAAATACTTATTTATTTGATGTATGTGAGTATACTGTAGCTGTCTTCAGACACACCAGAAGAGGGTATCAGATCCCATTACAGATGGGTGTGAGCCACCATGTGGTTGCCAGGACATGAACTCAGGACCTCTGGAAGAGCAGTCTGTGCTCTTAACCACTGAGCCATCTCTCCAGCCCCTGTTGTTGTTTTAAATCAGGGATTCTGCTCATGGTATATCAGGGATCAGTTTGCTATTCAAATACAAGGCCTGATTTAGAATGACAATCAGAAACCAGATATAATTGAACATTTTCTTGCAATTCCAAAACCTATTCTTCTGTACGTATATGTACACAGAAATAAGAATGTTTGTTTCAATGGCTCATCTATTCTGAGAGAGAGAGAAAAAAAAAGAATACAGCAAACATATTCATGAATAAGTATGTAGACATAAAACACCTAGGCCTTAAGACATTTTCTATTAAAACACTATTCTCACTGGGTGGTGGTGCCTGGTCTACACAGTGAGTTCTAGGACAGCTTCTGTCTACAAACAAACAAACAGTATTTTAGAGAATAATAATATTTTAGAGAATAGTAAAAACAAAGTCACAAAGGTGATGCCAGAATGAATGGAGTCCAGCAAGGTAAGCTCATTTACATATAAAGTGATTGAACACAAACTTCTCTACAGGCAGCACACTCACCACTAGCTGAGAACATGTATGTTAGAGGAGGAGTCTGCTCAAGTGCCAAGCTCCAGGCCTCTGCCATGTTCCCAAGGATACTCATACCATTTCCTTTCATTCACAATGGCAGGGATCAACCATGTCAATGTGTCTAGTACCCCCCATCCCTTTTGGTGACAAAGTTTCTTTGTGTAGCTGTGGCTGTCCTAGAACTAGCAGTAGACCAGGCTGGCCTTGAACTCAGAGATCTGCCTGCCTCTGCTTCCTGTCTGAATGTTGGGATTAAAGGCATGTGCCACCAAGAAATTGGTTTCCTCCTGCTACCATGTGAATTTTGGGGATCAAAATCAGGCTGTCAGGCTTGGTAGCAAGTGCCTCTCTTTCCCCATGCTTTAGTCTATGAGCTACTGGCCATATAGCTTCTATAGGAATACATCCTAGATGAGAAGACGAGTTTTCTGATAATCTCCTTTAAGAAAGAAGAGGATTGTGAAAAATATGGTGGCGTGTGACCATAAAAGGTAAAGAGAACAAAGCTGGGGTGAGAGGTAGCGACAGCTCATCTGCAGGCTTCTGAGCCAACACCTACAAGGGGAAATAAGGCTCAACTTCCACATCTGGAAAGCGAGCTCTCCCTGTGCCTCACATGTACACAAGAGGCAGGGGAGATGGCTCAGTGTAAGAACTTGCCACACAACCCTGAAGGCCAGAGTTCAGATTCCTCATACCCACATAAGGGCCAGGTGGGATGCCTTATGCCTGGAACCTCTCTTTTAGTACTGAGGTAGCAGAGGAAGGCTGACAGGTCTTGGGGGCTCACTAGGCACAAGGCTAGCTCAAACAGTTTGAATTCTAAGTAAAAGTGGAGAGAGAGAGAAAGAGAGAGACAGAGACAGAGAGAGACACAGAGAGAGAGGGGGGAGAGATATGAAATGAGGGAGAGAGAGAGAGGGAGGGAGGGGACAGGGGGACGGAGAATGGGTCAGGTATGCTGGTCAATCCTAGCACCAGAAGGGCAGGAAAGGCTGACCTCAGAGTTTGAGGCCAATGTGTCTATAGAGTGAGTTCCAGGCCAGCTGGGACTACATAGTGAGAGCCTGTCTTTAAAAAAGGAAAGGATGAAATTTTAAAAAATGAAACAGGAAACAGCACACATTCACTAAGGAGTCAGGGAGTGCTGGTTTATGTTCTGAAGAAGAGCCACACACAGCAACTCCTGCGGTTCCCAGAGAAAGGAGGTGAGTTGCTCCCTAGGCTGCAGCACGTTTTGGACAGTCATTTCAGCCTTCCAACTATGGGGAGCTGTCCTACAGATCCTCACCGTCCATCCTGGGGTACCTGTGCTAACAGAGTAAGGGACACGTGCTTTAAACAGGACACCGAAGACAACTCACTTGAGCCTGGTATGTTCGTAGAAAAGGATGTCCCTGTCATTTTCAAATGAGAGTCTGTCTTTGGGATTTCTGTTACCCCATACTACCAAAGCTGCTATTGATGGTGTGTGAAGTTCAATGGCTCTGGGTCATGCTGAGGAATGTCAGGGTACACCTTGAGGCACCGAGGAGTTGGTTTCAAGGAAAACAGAAGTGCACACTCACTGCACACTGGCAACATATACCCTGATGTCCAAAAATGCTACCTAGGCAGAAGATCACACAGCAGTATCAAGGAACATGCACTGTGTTTCTTACTAGTCTTCAAAGCTTAGGGTGAGCCAATTTCTACAGAGTAAGATGAACCCACCTAGAGGACTATTCAGATTTAGAAAGAAAGCACCCCATTCCAAGGAAGAAGGGGGCGAGATGCTGGGAACAAGAAACGATGGGTTGGCATGTGTTTCAGGTATGCCAGCACACCCTGTGGCTAATGCTTGTTTAAACCTCCACTTACTTCTACAAAGGGAAGATTTCTTGAAGAAATGATTGTCTTTTCCTTCCTCTTTCTCTGTCTGTCTTTTCTTCCCTGGCTGATGTTGGAATGCTTTTCTCAGAACTGGCTTCCTGCTCCCTTCCTCCACTTGGATCTCACAGGTAGGCTCCAGCTGCGGCATTGGCCTCTCTTCATCTGAGTTGTCAAAGGGCTCATTCAGCACTTCCGTAGTCTCCGAAATGGTCTCAGTTGTTACACTGCTGTTGATCCTCCTGCGTTTACGACCCCTTTTCTTCTTTACTACAAAAGGCCTCTGAAATTAATTCCAAACATAATACATAAGTGCTCCTGAGAAATTAAATGGCTGAGGCGATATGCAGCAAACATGTATTGACGTGCGCCCGAGACTCTTACATGTCAGGACTTCTGCAATGCCTTTGGACTTAACCTTCCATTTGATGTTGAACATCCCTCTTGGGCACCAAGAACACAGGCAAGTGCTTTCCAAATAAAACGCTTGTTTACTCAAGCAGATGCTTTGAGAGAACATCCTAGCAACTCAACTGCAGATTTTAAAAGCTGAGCATTGCTTCTCCAGCATATATTTTCTAAGTGGCACTCACCAGCTTCAGTATCTGGCACATCACAGACGTTTCTAGAAATGTTTTTATAATGTGCTTTTATAAATGTTGCAATAATCAGCTATCAGGTCAGTCATTTATTACCTTGTAACTGCTCTGGGGATGCCCACTGCATGACAGGCACTATAAGAAACATGGTGGGGTTTAAGGTGAACATCCTTGTCCCAGAAATGAAAGGGTACTTGAATAATTACCGGCTAGAAAACCGCAGAGTTAGGGTGTCTTGACTATTGGGATGTGGGCAGTTAATAATTTTACAGACTATGTTCATATGGAAGATACCTTAAAAAGTAATGCAGTCTCTGAATAAGATAACGGCATAAATGATTTTCCGTGGTTGCAACAATAAGCTATTGTCCCAAGGGAAATAAACCATCTAATATACAAAATTTAAATAAAGGAACAGGTAGTCTCAATGCTAAGATCTGTGTCAATGAATCATGAAATTGACAGAACGCTGCTCTCTCTGTGAGGGATCAGTGTGTCTACATGAGCTCTCTAGGGCTGCTCACTGGCAGAGCATTTACCTCTTATGCACAGGGCATGGGCTCCACTCCCCACAGCATGTCAAGGGGGTGGGGACACTACCTCCAGTACAGAAGAATTCTTGCATCTTACATTTTTAATGCTTTCAATGATCTTTGAGAACACACATAAGCCTATTAGTATTCTAAAATTTAACCATATTAGCAATTTAACACTTGCTGTTGTCGGTTCCCTTTGTCTGCTAACCCTCCCTAAGCCACTACACCTTTCCCCCAAACACATTTGCAGCAATATAAAGAGCTGGTTTCCTTCAGGCTGAATCACATGGAGAGCTGTATGTAGCCCACACCATGATGGAATGGTTCTGGCTTTTCATGTTTATAGATCCCCTTCCTCTCAGTCTACTCATAACACAACACTGCCTTCTCTGTCTAAGACAGTAAAATGCTCAGCAGCCACAAGTGCGCTTCGTGGGATGCTCCCTCCGCTACCTCCAACTGTGAGGTCAGAAGACAGAACCTAGCTGGGAGTCAGACTAGCAGACCGCCTGAAAAATACTTCTCAGGACAGCCCCGGGGAAGAGCTCTCATTTCTACCATGTTATCCATCCTTGTCAAGGCTGTATTAACAATATCTGTCCTGCTGTGTGTCACAGATAGAAACTGCAGACAAAGATGGCAGATGTGGGAGAACAATTACCCACACACAAAAACCAATGCTGTACTTTCTATCCCACTGGGCATGAACTGGTGCCATCTGGAGAGACCACTTGGTAACCAGATAGTAAGAGTTTTCCTTCTGTGTAGCTGGCCACACAAGCAGAACACCAGCAGCAAAGTCAGGGTCCAGAATACCTAAGAACCCTATATAAGATTGAGGGACACGAATGCAGGAACACTGGGCTTGGAGCTCTGAGGTGTGGCTGGCCCTCTAGAGAGTCATGTGACCCTGTCTGGTCTGACCTCCCAGGCCTCTGAGGTGCTTCCCCACTTATCATGAATACTCTTGTCCTGTAGACCAGTAGGCAGCAGTGACCACCAGACTAGGGTGCTTAACATGCTGCGAACAACAGTAAGCACAACCACAGGTGTAAGAGAAATGATCATGACACTGGACCAGAGACATAAACTACAGTAAACTACATCTACAGAGAGGGAAACAGAAACTGTGAAGAGAAGCCAGACAGGCTGAAAACAGCTCGACTACGCATATACCTTTCTCTTAATCGAAACTGACTGTGGCTTAGTCAACCGTGGGGGAGACGTCTGAATGCTCTCCTCCTCTTCCTCATCTTCTTCCTCTTCCTCGTCATCTTCTTCCTCCTCTTCCTCTTCCTCACTGCTCTCTTTGGACAGCTCTAACAGCTGTCCTCGCTCCCCGGCCACTGGCCGCCTCTCTGGAGAATGCAGGTATTTGTTTTTTGATTGTACTTTTGCAGACGATTGCCTACTGGTAACTCTGGAAGACAGGATCTCTTGCTCCTCTTTCTCCCAGCAGCTGGCTTGTTCCATTAGTCGTTCAGCCTGGGGTGGGGGCAAAATGGTGATGAGTGAGGTCAGTTACATGGTTGGAGCCTCCAGAATCAATGGAAAAGGGTCTCTAAGTGAGTTCTGATCAGGACAGTCAGCTGGCCAAGCAAATTCCAGCTGCATCATCTCAGGACCCTCGGCATCAGTTAGGATAACAAACCTAAGATGGCTGGGTTTCATGGGATATTTAGTGGTATTAATGATGCAGTGAATTGACTTGAGTCCTTTACCACTACATTACATGCTCACTGGCATGGAGCACTCCAAGCAAGTTTATAAACACAAGGAATCGATTAACACACCAGCACTGCAGCACAGCACCAAGTCTGATCTGATTACATACTGTCAGTGCTGAGAGTGCCATGTTATGATCAATGATAAATGCCTCATTTTTCATACTCAATTCAATAAAATTCTCATGTCTTACTCAGTTAGGATAAATTAGTGCTTGATCATTTCATGAGCTATATAACTGAGTTTTTACAATGATACTAATGCTCTCTGAGCTTAAGCAAGCTATAAGACAAAAAACACGGCTCAGGATGACGGAGCTCATCATTACCTCCTTCTCAGCTTCCCGCTCTTCTTCAGAAACCACAGCATTAGAAATTAAAACTGGGGTCCATCTTAGACTCTCCGGATCAAGTTCATTGGGTCGGGAACAGTTTTTCAGCTTTTCCATGTGGCCCAATATCAACTTTTCCCTTCTAATGATGACAAACCTGTAATATAGGGAGACAAGATAAAATGAGATCAAAACTGGAGAGATAGCTGGGTGTGGTTGCACACACCTTTAACCTTAGCACTCAGGGAGGTAGAGGCAGGAGGCTCTCTGTGAGTTCAAGGCCAGCCTGGTCTAACAAACCAAGTTGGAGGGCAGCCAGGGCTACACAGTGAGGCCCTGTCTAAAAAAACCAAACCAACTCAAGTGTGGACATGCTGGTGCATACCTGTAATCCAGCATTGAGGCAGGAGGACCACCATGAGTTTGAAGGTTGCCCGGGCTATAAGAACCTAGTTTAAAACAACAAAGTCCCTGGCCAATTCAGATTCCTTTGACCCAGGTTGTGAAAATGGCAAGTTCAGGAAAAGCACAAACAACAGGTTTGATCCTCCATGGGGAGGCCTCACCTGTCCAGGGATCTCAGCACTCACCTGCCACCTCTCCTGTCAATCATGTGGAGGTGCTGCAGAGTGGTGGCAATGTCATGTGGGCACATGCCTGTGGCTCGGCTAATGGCCTTGATGCTGATGTGCCTCTCATGGTGGTGGTAGAGGTATTCCAAGATGACACTTTTCCAGTAGGCCAGGTAGGAGAGCCGGCCCAGATCAGAGAGTGGCTTTTCGGGAGACCCTGCTTGGCCTTCTCTTCGAGAAAGCAAATAGCCTAGGGCAGGAAAAGCAAAACTCCACTCAGCTTGGTTGGTTCAGAGGTAGGTCCAGGAACCACTAGGAACAATGCCATCAGAGGCAAGGTGAAAGCACCACACAGGTGACGTGCATCCTGTCAAGCATGTCACCTCTTTCAATTACAGTGACGTCACCTCGTCAAATTTCTGCTTGCCAGTCTTTTGTGGTGACACTGTAAGCCAATTCACACAGCTGGTGGCAGCCAACATACATGGTGGTGTGTGCCAGAGAGACTGAAAGCTAAGACTAACAAGAGTGCTTCTGGGGAGTCTCGACACACAAACCCCCTGCAAGTCTGAAATTCTTTCAGACACTCAATGTCAGGAACTCTAGGATCCTGGGGAGGGACCACCCCGACATTAATGGGCAGGTTGTTTTCCACAGAGGACCCGATGACCCTTTGACAGCTGGGGCTTAATAAAGAGGCTTCGGCTGACACAGACAGTATTGCCTGCTCCGTTTAGCCAGCGGCTGATCTGAAGCTGTTTTAGGACTAATAAAACACTGGTTTTTAAGCCTATGGTGGCAAATGCCAATCTATGTTGCTAGCTCAATTTTTACCCTTTTCATAAAAATTAACCTTTAAGCCAACCTGAGAATATTGCTTCTACAATTACAAGTAAAATATATGGCAAAACAAAACACACATGATTCCATGTGCATACTGAAAACCTGAGCACATGAAGCTTGAACTATACAGGCTTTCTGGCAAAGAAACTGAAATGAGAAGACTTTAAGCCCACTTAGAGGAAATGAACGAAAGCTGGCGGCTGTCTCGGTAATTAAGAGCCACTAATGGAGGAGAGAAGAAACGTTGTCTGTCAAGTAGTGATGTCTTCTTTGCTCTAATTATTTCAACAGCCTCACCTTCGTGAACTTCCTGAGTTTAAACAAACATCAGCCACATACAGTAGGTGGCAGCAATTACCAAACCAGGCTACTCTATAGCTACACAGATCCTCAGCGGGATTTCTCCTCTTTATCTACATTTCCAAAATGGCTGCACTTGCAAGAATTTTCTGTTTTAGTTTTTTGTTGTTGTTACAAAGAGAAATCAATGCCTTGGATCCATTTTTCTTGTTTCTCAGAACCATTTGTAAATAATGCAGAAATCTAGAACAAGACACTTTACCTCAACAGCCTTCTGCATCTTGATGGCTCTAATTTGAATGTCATCATACAGAATAGAAATAAAATAAACATCGTGCTTTGCCTAAGATTTTTGGTTTAACTCATCTCGTCATGTTTAAGCATCTGATTGAATGCAAACAAGCACCAGACTTTTACAGCCAACCCCCTGTCAGCGCGCACTGCTCTGCCACACGGAGGTTTTCAATAGCGGTGTCAGGAATGCTAACGTAGACAGCTGCTGTGTTGAAGCCAGCCCATATCGTGTCCTGTCAACATGGGGAGTGCTTTGTTGCCAGAGCAGTGAAGGAAGCCCAAACCTCAGCACAGGAAGTTGGCACATCCCATCACCTGCTCCCTAAGTGCTTGGCATAGTCTGAGGAATTCACTTAGTCAGCTGGGGACCCCAGCTCTGTATTTCTGCTGGGGCTGGGGGATGAGGCGCAGGTATAGAACCATGGATGAGAACTGTTCCCCCTGTCCATGAGATCCCACAATTAAAAGTTCCCTGCAATGACTATGGAAGTCCCCAGGCCTTCACTGGCTCCTGTGAATCCCACTGTTGAAGGCAGAAATGTGGCCCAGAAGTAGAAGGTTGGTGACACAGTTCCTCCCTCCCACCTCCACTCGCCACTACACAGGACTACCTTACCTAGGAGGCACGTTTTTGATTCTGTTTCTATGTTCCCACACTCTGAACTAAGAGGGAAGCAGTTCCACCTTCCCCTTCCATTTTACCTAGCTGTTCTTGTACCCCAGTCTAAAAACCATGAGGTCACGTGGGCAAGCCAGCAAACAGCCCCTGGGGAGCACCGGAGTACAAATCTTTCAGTACCCGCCACTCCTGCCATGTCAAAAGGCCAACTGTAGCCCATGACTGCTGCTCCATAGGTGGAAGTAACACGCTCTATGTGTCATGGACATTGAGCCCTCTGGTCTTTCCCAGCAAAACACCCTCTTGTTGTGTGTGCAGTCAGAGGCTGAGAGGAGGCAGGGACTCTACAAGCACTTGCTGGGAGGGATACTTTTCAGGGTGCCGAGGATATGACTGGAAACCCAATGTTCAGTCAGAACCTACTGCACCCATTTCAGGGATGACATGTGCAAGCACCAAACACCACCCAAAGCCAACGCCCTGAGGTACCTAGCACAGCCTGTAGTGTGTCTCTGTCTTCTCTAGGGATCCAGAGTCCCTCAAAGAACTTACAGCCAGTGGGAAGAAAATGGCACTTTTGCCAAGAACTATTTGGAATCTCCCCATGACAGAGGATGCTCTGATGTTAAGCAGAATCCACCAGGAACAATAAAAATGACCATGAATACATTTCTTATTTCTTACTAGTTGAGTGAAATCACACGCAGATTGACAATCTGTGCTGTTTAGAAAGGTGTCGTGCCTACCAGTTGTGCACTGCCGACAGAAGACAGGCTATAAATGTCGTCTGCAGCAGGCGCTTGCCTGGAAGGAGCTGAGCTGCTGGCACTGACCTACGCTGTCCTTCACGACTCAGGTGTTAAGCGAGGGGCTTCTTGCCACCTTCTGTTCCTTCCTACTTTCTCTCGGCTCTTCAAAGCACAGTTACAATATAGAGCAGACACAGTAATTTTTGGTAAGAACAATTGACTTATTAATTACAGAGATGTGATGGTTTAAGCTCTTAAGTTTAACTTACCAAAAAGATTCCAAATAATTGATCTAAGATGCAGGGAAATAAAAAGCACTTATCTTGGAAGCCGGTGTATTGTCCTGAAGCATCTGAAACAAGTACAATACACCCCTGGTGAATAGATCCCCACGGCGTGCTCACACCTCTCCTTAATGCAGGATACTTTCAATCAGAAAACTTCAACTACCCCTGGGGGAGCCTACTGTTTCAAACGGAAAAAGTGACGTGTGGAAGACAAGTCCCAGGAGCTTCAGGATAATTAACTGCTGGTGAGAATATTCCCTTGAACTTGCCGGTGAATGTGAGCCAAAGATTCGGGCAAATAGCACTCAGTCATGAGTGAGAATGGAAAGCGAGTAGCCCACACACCATCACCTGCACCAACTACCCTAAGCTGGCATGATCCGCTTCCTCCTCTGCTTCACTGGAACTGCATTAACAGGGGAAAGGTGAGGTCTGAGGGGCAGCCAAAGTCTTACATGCTTAACTCAGAGATGATCGTCTTGCAGGGAAACTGAGCGCTGTGTTGTCTACAAACACTAGCATTTCCGAGCACAGCACACAGGGCACCTGACCCCAAAGTGTCAACTCCTGTTACCTGGCCCTGACCAGAGACTGAAATGGTTAACTGCCTCTGGGAAAGCAGGGCAGACTCACTTTATGAAGGTAACTGTTTAGATGAGGTCAAAGTTTGTTTTTGCAGTCATGAATAAATCAAAATCAATTTGACCCCCAACCCTCAATTATTTGGAACTTCCCCCTTTTTGAACAAATGCTATGCTATGCAGGATGATCTAGTGGAGCAAGAGTAAAAACAGGCAAGGGTGTGACAGAGATTAGGGTCTCCCTCTTCAGAAGTGTTGCCCCTCATCCTTGTACACCTCCATCTGTCAGCGTCTGAGTCTAAGCCATCTGAACTTCCTCAGACACAAAGTATAAACTTTGGCTTGCTACTCGGTTCCAACTCCCATCTGTCTGGATTATGGGACTTCAGAGTCTTCAGCTGCTTTTAGGGGGAGATAATCTCCAAGGATTATACACCTTTCACCAACACCTGTTTAGCTCGGCAGACTCCAATGGAAGACCCACATCAGAAGACAGCTTGGGCTTTGAGGCCTGGGGATTGACACCAGGCCATGGGCTTATGTCAATTTGGGAGGAAAGCTGATGCTTTTAGCCTGTAGCTCCTTGGAGGTGGCAGTTCACTGGGGCATGTGGTCTGTTATTTGCTTCCTGAGCTAGCAGCACTGTGACCATGTAGACAGTTAGCAGTTTCATTACCAGGATGGATTTTGTTTAAATTCAGTGCTGATCCTGAACTTAGTATCTTTAAGAGAGCCCTGTTCCAAATGACCTGTGACGTGTCTGAAAGATGACCTTTCCAAAAGATTGAGAATGTCTCTCAAAGTAGACATTTTGAAACAGACTGGATTTGAAACTGGAAGTTTAAGACACTCTTCACCATAATTCTTTGGGCCCAGAGTAATTATGTAACAACTAGACTAAATGCCCAGCAACTACTAGAACAGCAGCAACCTGCGCTCTCACAAGACTCTAAGGGTGACTCAAGGTCAATGCCCTTGAAGACCTGCTCTGGAGCTGCTAGGCTTGTAAAGTGGGAGAGAACACCGAATGCACAATGGGATAAGTAAGGGCCCATCAGTTCCTTGCTGGGAGAGAACAGAACAGAATGGATTTCCTAAAGCCCTGTCAGGCTGTGTGGGTTTAGCTAGAGTCAGTGAGTGGCTGATTGCTCTGTTCTATGCCTGGGTGTCACTATAAACCAAAGAACTCTGGCTGCAACAAGAATTCCAACTTAGAAGGTAGAGAGGGGCCTGAGGGCATGCATCTCTAACCAGGCCTCACACCACTACACCAGCTGAGATACAATGGTGGGGGTTCTAAGGCATCTTGTCTTCAGAACTTTGTAGTTTAAACACTTACTTAAGACTCCAAAGAGCTTTTGTTTATAAAGGTTATATCTGCTGATTTTACGGAGAAGTGACATTTATTAATTTTAAAACAGCACTAAACCTAGTGTCACTGTAATTTTAGATAATAAAAAAAGCCTTCCCTGCATTTTTTAAAATATAAACAAACTAGAGAGAAGAAGGTTTGCTTTATATTTTACACTATAGTCAATGTCTACTTGGGTCCTTAATCTGCTGTGTTTACCACAGGTCATGACATTTCTGGAAAATTCCACTTTACAGTCATGAATGAAGAAGAGTTTTTTTTGTTTTAACTTTTGTTTTTGTTTTTTTAAAGACAGGGTTTCTCTGTGTAGCCCTGGCTGTTCTGGAACTCACCCTGTGGACCAGGCTGGCCACAAACTCAGAAATCCGCCTCCCAAATGCTGGGATTAAAGGCGTGCGCCACCACTGCCCAACTTGAAGAAAAGATAAAGAGGAATAGTAGTGTTACTTTGGAATACTCATGGCACCGAGGACTGCCTGGATTGTACTATGAGACTATCTGTGTATATGAATAATATGAACTTTGAAAAGCAGGGCGATGAGACGGTAAGAACCTCAGAACTGTCATCTACAGAATATACTGTGACAGCTCACAGGAGGCTAGGAGCACAGGCTGTGGAGCCACACGCTATGTGGCCGAACTCAGGGCCCACCATAACAGCTATGTGACCCAAGGCACTTATTTTAATCTCTGTGTATATCTGAATCCTCATTCAGACTATGCAATTAATAATCACACTTATCTCTTCAAGTTACTAGAAGCATTACAAGGGTTAATAAAAAACACAGAATAATGCTTGGCTTAAAGATTAGCTATTAAGGGTTATACTTAGAGGCGCTCATTTAGGTGACTAAAACCCCCAAATGTTGGGGAAATAAAGAGAATGTGGACAGAAAGAAGTCAAACTGCTCTTTGTAGTCAGATTGAGATGAACCTCCTTATTCCTGTTTGCTTGAGATACCTCAAGACCATTCTACTGTCTCAGAAGTTTCCTACCACCCAAATATAAATTTAATTAAAGGAAAGGCCCCCTCCCCCTTTGGCCTCAGGAGTAGTCAAGAAATTAACTACTGAAAATTCCCAGCAAACATAATTTGGTCCCAAATTCCTTTTGGCTGTCAAGTATTTTACTTTAGTGACTACCCTGAAGACACATCTAGCCCATCAAACCACAAACACAGGAACTGCCTGAGGCTTCAGCAGAGCCACGAGCTTCCCAGACAAATATGACACAGACTCACAGACTCTGGAAGATGCAAGTGTGTCCTGGGGAAATGGCCCGAAAACTGAGGGAGCGGAGACAGCATGTCTTTGGGAAAGGTCTGCTGGCTGAGTCACATCTCAGACGTAGACGTCTCAAAGATGCACTAGCTTCCTGGAAGAGCACTCCACTGCTACGCTCTGCCTCAGCTGTGTGGAACAAAGCCACTAGTGTTCCTTCCTGAATATCCCCACTGCCCAACAACTACTCCAGAGAGGAATGGTCTTCATGTTCCTCCCAGAGAGAGGCCTGTACTAGAGACGTGACCCCCTGGTAGCCTGTGGTCCGTGTGCCCAAGCCTACAGATCATGTTAGGGTCTGTCAAACAGTTGTGATGGCTCCCTGGTGGCTGTGGATGCTCCAGAAGGCAGCAGTCAACCTACATCAGGTACCAAGGGGAGTGTGGTATTTAGATATGGACTCACAGCTACGGTAGATGGCAGGAAAAGGGACTTTCCTCCTGCCACACCTCTGTGACATGCTTCTGAGCTTGATGAGCAGGGCGGCATCTGCTGCATGGGAGCAGTCTGAGGGCCCGAGACAAATCCACACACTAAGACGAGTCAGTGGTGTCTTTACAGCTGATCACCTGCTTTAGTGGGAGCTCTCCCAGCTCCCATCCTTGCCCTTTGGTCTAGCTATGGTTCTCATCCATAGCTATACATTAGAACCAATTCCAGACCTTCATGTCTGCCTCATTAAATCTCAACTCTTGCTTTCCCCAGGACAGTTTGGTTTCAGACACAGTATTAAGTGAAAGTCTTGAGGACTGCCTTTAAACCAGAATTTTAAAGAGGTGCCTCATGCCAAAGGTGGGCGTGTTGTCTAGTAAGAGCCTTGGGCAGAAGGTAAAGTGTTAGTAAAGAGGGTGTGGGGTGCATTTTGTAGAGGTTTCTCTCAGTCAAACAGAACTGGGGACTGAGTGTGTTCCAGTTTCCTCCTCTTCTGTGGCTGGGAAGAAACTACTCTGACCAAAAGCCACGTGGGGGCGGGGCAGGGGGAGCTTATTCGGCTTGCAGTCTAGGAAGAGGTTCATTTGAGGTAAGTCAGGGCAGGACCCGAAGCTGAAATCACTGCTGAAGTGCTGCTTGCTGGCTCCTGCTCAGCTAGCCTTCTTTTTCTATGTAGTCCCAGCTGGACTAGAGGGTACTAAGTAGACCAGACTAGTTTTGAACTCACAGAGAGATCCTTCTGTCTGTCTCTCCGGTGCTGGGATGAGGGTATGTGCCACCATGCCTGGCTGCTAATTTAGCTTTCTTATAAAGCCTGCAGAGGGGTGCCCTGCTCACACTGGGCTGGGCCCTCCCACGTGGGTCATTAATTAAGGCAATCTCTCAGAGACATAGCCACAGGCCAACCCTTCACAGGATCTGAGCAACCCTTCAATGGAGGCTTGCTTGCTTGGATGGCTTCGGTTGTGCCAAGTTGACGGCTGGAGCCAACCAGCACAGTCTGCTAGATTAAGGTATGTTACTGCAAGCTACATCTTGCTTCTGGGTGTCAAAAGAATTTTTTGTTTTGGTTTTTCAAGACAGCGTTTCTCTGTGTAATAGCCCTGGCTGGTCTCAGATTTACAGAGATATGCCTGCCTCTGCCTCCTGAGTGCTGGGTTCTTTACTTGAGAAGATGACCAACTGCTGAATTCAATCCATAATTTCCTTGTTAGGGAAACAAGGTCCTGGGATACAGGAAAAGATGTTGTAGAATGAGAGATGACTACTCTACCAATGACACATATGACCAAACTAAAATCACCTTGAAATTTTAATGATTTAATCATCTTTAAACAATTTTTAAAAAATGTTTACATAAACAAATTTCAGAAGGAACCAAATTGTTCACAAAACCAACTACTGTTCCCAAATACTAATCAAGCCAGCTTGTTCCCAGAGCCAACTTTATTGGGAGACAGAAGAGTTTTAGGAGCCACTGCTTCTGACGAGACAGAAATGGGGAAAGATTGTTTTTAAATTCTGGTAGACGCTTAGCAGGTAAAGGCTGTTGCTCATGAGCTGAATCCCTGAGCTCCACACGGTAGGAGAGCTCACTTCCGTATGTGCACTGTGACACCTATACACATTAAATGCAACAGCATTATTTTAAATTCTAGTATATTTTAGGAAGAGCAAAGGCTTGCAGAAGAGAAAAGTTAAGTAGTAATCTGGTATCTAAAACCAATTTCTTCTTTAAGAAAAATTTTTTTCATACTGAAGGCTGCTTGAAGAAAAAATATTCTAAAAAGTAACGGATATCAGCAAAAAAGCACCCTACATTGCTATCCAAGTTGAAACCTTAAATAAAATTCTACATACAAGTATAAAATCCTGACAAGACTTTCTTATTGAAAAGCTACATGATTTCAAATTCTCACTAACCTCATACACACTTGGTGTAAAGTGCACTTTCATCAAATGGCCGTGTTTACCTACAGTGCAACACCCATGAAACTACCGTGGTGCTAAGACCCCACAACTGAATGAACTGCTAGTGCCACCGCTAAAGCAAAGCCAGCCTTACTTCTGGTCACTTTTATAGGCCTAAAGCTCTGGAGGGGCAGCTGAGTTAGTTGAGTCTAATAAATGCACATCTCAGCTACAACAAAGCTGTATGTGTGTGTGGGGGTGAGGGGGTGGCAGTGGTTGTTTATACTACTGTGGATGCTGCCGCTGCTTCTGAATCAGGCTCAGAAGCCATCCTCGTGGCACAGTCTGTATATCCCAGCTATTCAGGAAGTTATGGGAGAATGTTCGAAGCCTGCCTGGGCAATTCATTGACCTCAATAATTAAAAGGGATGTGGTGGGGTGGGTATGTAGTTCAGTGGTAAAGTGCTTACCCAGCATGTGTGAGGTAGGTTCAATACCCAATACTACAAAGACAAGACTCAGGCTCTATAAGACAGGGCTCTTGGAAGTTACAAGTCTAAGTCCATTTCCTTTTCCCTTGCTCGCACAACACACACACACACAAAGACACACACACACATGCACACACACACACACACACACACACACACACACACACACACACACACACACACACACACACACACACACACACACACACACACACACCAGCACCCAGGTCTAGAAACTGAGCTTTCACCTGGCAAACACAGACTGCACAGTGTGGCTTCAGGAAAAGTGGAAGAACAAGTCTCTTTCCATTTTCCCCTGTTTTCAAACAAAGTACATCTCCAGAGGGAGTTGTCAGTCTTTGAGACAACTTTCTAAATTCAAGCCCAACCCCTCCTCTGATCAGCTCAAGGGTTTAAAATGGAAGGCTCAGAAACATCTTTAATGACCCCAGGTTAGTGAGAAATGCTTCCATCCCTCCCTCATGCACATGCTAAATGAAATGCTTTTGAACACAATCTGAGGTATGAAGGTTCTGGCAATAACTAGCTGTGTCAGGGGAGTGGCTCAGCCCACTGCCAATAGGACAGTGTGTGCTGGGTGTGGGACCCAGGGTGGGGTGGGACTCAGACTTCAGTGGTTGGCTGACTTGCCAATAGCTTTGGTCATAGAGGACCTTAAACATTTAGTTTGGCTATGTTAGATGTTTCTGTGAGAGAAACACGAATATATGCAGGGATTTTAGTTACATACATACATACATACATACATACATACATATATACATATAGCTGAAGCAATAACAAGGGTTTATTATAATTATTATTTCTTTTGAGACAAGGTATCACTTTGTAGCCCTAGCTAGCCTGGAATTTGCTTTG
Source organism: Mastomys coucha (assembly GCF_008632895.1). Classification (NCBI taxonomy): domain Eukaryota; kingdom Metazoa; phylum Chordata; class Mammalia; order Rodentia; family Muridae; genus Mastomys; species Mastomys coucha. The sequence continues at coordinate 8,453,203 of NW_022196915.1, read as the reverse complement.
TAGACCAGGTTCGCTTCCAACACACAATCCTCCTGCCTCAATCTACCAAGTGTCAGAATTAAGGGAAGGCATCACCACACACATCTTGGAATTATTTTTTAAAGACAGAATCTTGCTATGGAGTGGTCTTGAACTAGTGATCTACCAGCCTCAGTCGCCAGTATACTAGCCATTACAGATATGTGCCTCTGTGCCCAGCTTATTACTAGCAGTATTAAAAGATATCATTGCCTTTTGAGCTTGCAGACAATACATTCCTCTGAGTTGCTTGCACAAGGTACATACAATTCTGCCAGCATACTCTGTTCAGATCGACTCTAACACTGGATGCAGCTAGAGTTGAGGCATCAGTAACAATATAATAATATGAGCATAGCATTATCCATAATATCACAATTATCATCCCCATGGGTCTTTCTATTGTGTGGACATTGTTAATCACCAAAGCACCAACTTTCAGAGTTCTGGAATGTACAGGGTTGAGTTTCTACTGCGTGTACCCTAGTCACTGTTCTGGTTAGGGCGCCCATGACAAATTTAGCTACAGACAAATCTCAGGGAGTTTAGTTTGTTCATTACCAGGCAACTGTTAAATCTAACAGCCACGAATCACATAAATAACAGGAACTCACACATACATGGTAATAGCTCAAGTTCATTACTGATAACTCAATTCAATGCTGCACTGCAAGAGATCATATGGTAGTCATTTACAAATCAAAGGACAGGGCACACACTCAGGAGGGCATATACGCCAATGTGGAGGTGTGTGATTACGGACAAGTACACTGGACTGTAAATTATGTAACTGTCTCTTGTAATTACCCCACTGCAGAACAGAAACAAACTTCCTGTGCAATCTGCAGAGAAACGCACACTGAGAGACACAATTACTTTTTCCTTAGTTTTAACCCTTTAGCAGCCATTTCATTAAGTGTGATGAGGTCAAAGAAAAGTTAATTTACGGAGACTTGGCAGGAAGGTATTTCAAAGAAAATTCTCTGAAAAGCTCCCAGTAGTGATGAAAGTTGGTGATTTCTCTTCAGGGAAGAGTTTTCTAAAAACTGTATTCTAAATGGTGTTTAAAACAAATTCACAAGCACCATTCATTTTATCTCTTCTCTAAAAGTACTTGCTATGGTCTGTAAGTTTTTAATTGGAGGCAAATGAAAAGCTGCAGGGTGGAAAGCAGGCTGGCACAGACTCCTCTGATGCACCTTCTACTGTGGTACAGAAAAACACAATTAACTTCCTTGAATTAATGGGGAAGGATCCTGCCTGTGCTTTGCCCATCTTGAACAGAACAGAAAGCCATCTTGTTGTGGGCACGGGCCCCCTGACCCCCTGATGGGGTGGGGGGCACAGGTCAACTCTAGGTGGCGTCCTCAATCTCACCTAGCACAGCTTCATTCTGGCAAACTAATCCTTTTCTTTCCCATTTTTCTCTTCTGTAAACACTGTTTTCTAAATTTCTAATGAAATTTCCCAAGTTCATTAGCCCTGCATTCTAGAGGGGGAGAGGGCATTCCCACTCTTACTTGCAGTGTCCGCCAGGACTATATTTGTTTATTCTGGAACGTAATCAACAGAAGGAGAACAAAGCATGAATGCCCAGGCTGGAATGTCTTGGCTTCATCTCTCTGATCTTCCACTTCATGGTAAAAACATTTCTTTCTTGTTATTTAAAACTTTTAAGGCTGCTTTATATTTCCTATGGGTATGAATATTTTGCCCACATGCAGTGTCTGTGAACCTTGTGGGTGCCTGGAGGCCAAAAGAGGAAACTGGATCCCCTGAAACTATAGTCACAGAGGGATGTGAGATGCATGTGGGTTCTGGGAATTGAACCTGGGTCCTGTGAGAGGAGCTAGTACTTTTAACTGCTGAGGAACCTCTCAAAGCCCCAGAGAAGAATTTCCTTACCTGGATCTTCCATTTCATCACCCTTCAGTCGTCAATCAAGTTTAAGAGTGGAAGCAGAAGTTACAGGAAGTCCATTCTCTAAGACATTCAACACTTGAGGGTCTGAGTCTAGGTGATGTTTGGTATAATTGCTTCACATAAAAACAGCTTTGCAAAGGCTGGCAGTAAGTTGGCAAGCACCAAGCACTTATGTACTTAACATTTCTTATGTAGAGCAGTAAAGGTGAAGAACTCTCTTTACAACAGCACTGATGTAATACCACCAATAAATAGAAAAGGCTGTCCAGTTTTAAGAGTTACAGCCATAAAACAAGTGCTATAGGGCATATGACCTCCCACTTTAAAACAATGGCTTAAAACAAAACACGCCTCCAACAAATACAGACAACCACATACAGCGTATAGCTGAGTGGATTCTCAGAAGGCAACTGCCCTGGGACTATCACTTAGGACCAAGTGTGTCCTAGGCAATGCCTCCTCCCCTCTCTCTCATAAGTATCTGTTTTCAGACCTTTTTCTAGCACTCCCTGATAGGTTGATAGGTTTTTATTATTCTTACTATTTTTAGATTTATTGTTTTTGTTTTCTCTGTGTAGCTCTGGCTGTCCTGGAACTTGATCTGCAGACCAGATGAGCCCCAAATTCAGAGATCTGCCTGCCTCTGCCTCCCAAGTGCTGGGATTAAAGGTGTGTGCCACCACCATCTGGCTTAGATTTATTTCTTTTATGAACGATTCCCTGCATGTATCGGTATATTTTGTGCATGCCTAGTGCTCACAGAGGCTAAAGAGCACACTGGATCTTTTGTAACTGGAGTTACAAGTGGTTGTAAGCTATCATGTAGATGCTGGGAATTGAGCCCGTGTCTTCTGGAAGAGTAGTCAAGTGCTCTTAACCACTGACTGATACATCTCTCTAGTCTCTATTATTATTATACCTTTACCACCAAAATACTCAGGTGCTAAGGTAGTTATGTTCATTAAAAAAAAAAAGACTTAATTTTGCTTTAATGTGTGTATTTCTCCCTCTACCCCATATTTTTTTCCTATCTGTTTTTGATTTTGGGGCTTTCCCATGGCGTGCTTATATTATTGTTTACCATGTTCTTCTATGACATTTCCAGCAAGACAAAGCAGAAGCTTGATCATGTCTGTTTGCTCCTCTTTATGCAATTTGTAGCCATTAGAATTCAATGTATGGATCCATTAATTCATGGGAAGAGATTGCTTTCCTCAAGCACCACTTGCTCACCTAGTGGTATAGCTCATACAGGGGAGAAAGGGTAAATGCTTCATTTACCAGCTTTAAGACAGTGAATTGGTTCTTTTCATTGTTCAGGTTAGCTTTCAGTATCATAAACTTCTGAATTTAAACATCTGACAAGTTTCAATCAGTTATAATTATCTTTATTAACATACTCACTGCCAGTGAGGCTTTTAAGATAACTCCTGGGTTTTTCTCATACACTCCTAATAATTTGTGTGTGTGTGTGTGTGTCTGTGTGTGTGTGTGTGTGTGTGTGTGTGTGTGTGATTAGCCACAGGTCAACTCTGGATGGTTTTCTTGGATCTACTTTCCACCCTATTCTTGGAGACAGGGACTTGCTGACTCTGGCTGGCCAGCCAGAGAGCTCCAGGCATTTGCCCATCTCTCCTTGCTCCTCACTTCCCCCAGTACTGAGGTTGTAGGTGTGAACCACTTCACTGAGCTTTTATGGGGATGATAGAAATCTAAACTCAGGTCCTTATGCTGGTATATCAGGATTTTAACTAACTGGCCCACCCCCTCTATTCCAGAACAATCCCTTTTTACATAAAGAACCCTACCTAGTTCCCACGTTAAGGGGCATCACAATTTTAGCAACTTTACCTTTGGTTCCTGCTACAGTATAACTGTGTTGCACATTTGTTTCAATATGGACAATATATTGTTACACAAATAATGAAATTATTTAATCTACCTACTTTTATTTACTTTAAAAATATTAATTAAAACAATTTTATTGAAGAAAGGGTCTTCTTTAATGTTAATCCAAAGCAAGATACCAACATAAATAATTATAAAACTTAAGTTTTTATGTTGTTAAACACAACAGTGTAGTATGATGTAGTGTAAAACTAAATTAAACTATATTTCTCTAAGCAAATAAAGAAAAATGTATTTTCTCTCAAAACATGCATGTATTTTTTTTTAAAGGAGCAAACAAAGAAATATAACCACCTTCTGACCACCTTCTGATCAAGTCATCTGCATTACTAAAATTATCCTGAAGAGGTACACAAACTTTTATATAGTAGATTGTTTTCTTACTTAAAACAAAACAAAACAAAACAGAACAAAACAAGACATTAAGCCCATTGCTTCTTTTATTAGCTGGAAAATAGATTTAAGGGTAACAGTTTCCTTGGAACCAAAATCAGGGGAACACTAATTTCAAGCGCTAAGAATGAAGCTTGTGTGATCTTGTTCTGCCTTACAAATACTTTAACTGGGCCAGTGAGAGAGAGCTGGAAGCCCTTGCCACTGCGAAGCCTCAGGATATCTCACATCTAGCACTGCAGAGATGAGTCATGAACCCTGTGACTAACACCCCACAACAAGGACTGGATCATGTACCCTCCCAGCTGTATCACCTGGCAAAAGTCTGTCCAAAGCATGCCTGCAGAGGGAAGGATAAAGGTATACATGTGACAAGACGGAAGGCTACAAGAATTTCAGATCCAGAGCTAACTCAGAGGTGTCTGGGTGTACTTGGAGGTACTCCCAGGGTACAAAGAGCAGAGTCAGACATGCATCTATTCCCTTAACAGATCTTTACCGCATGCCCAGTATGAGACAAGCACTGTGCTTATGACTGGGCATTCAACTCTGCAGAAGTCCCTGTCTTCAGGAGGCCACTGCCAACTGATGCTTACTGGTTATCTGCATGGAATTTACCCAGTAGTGGGTTCCAACACGACTCATTGCATATGCCCACTGGTTAGCAATCTGAACAAAGTTTACACAGCAACAACAGCCACCTGCATGCCAAAACCTGAAAAATTCTGAGCAAAGCAGTAGTGTTCAGAAAAAACGGGATGGCAGACTCTATGCTTCATAGTCACAATGTTTTCTTTGAAGCAATGATACACACTATTCTGCACAAACTATTTGTCTTGTTTATGATAAACTTAGTTTCTTTGAAAAAAGATACATAAACCACTGGTTGCACTGTATTTCAATGTATTCAGTGATAGTCAACCTCTGAATAAATCACCAGACTAAACTTTCAACCTCAATATTATCTTTAGCATTTTAAAATGTATCACAGATCAGCTCCGTGTACTAAAACAGTAGTGGCAAAGGCTTTTAGAGAAACTTATTACAATGAGAAAATAAGGAAAGATGCTCACCTTCCTTATTATGTTACAGACTAAACTATTAAAATATGCCATTATCACACTTAATTGCACAGATCGAAACAAGTCTTCCAGTGACAGTGGCTGGCCCAAGATCTTCCAAGTGTCATGGGAGAGGTCCCTATCTGAGAGCTGGAAGGACCCTAACACCACTTCACAAGGACATCTAGTTTCTCTTTGACGACTGCCTTGATTGCACTGACCAGGGGGAAGAGTGGCAGAGAAAAGGAGTGTTTGTCAGGACCTGGCTTGACAGTTTCTGAGGACTAACACTGGAACCTTCCTTCTAAAATAAATGTGCCAAGAAATGAACTATTTGATAAGAGTAAGGGAAAGATAAGCATCTCTTCAACCAACTTAGTCACACCCCTCTTCTCTCTGCCCAAGACTGGCAGTTGAGAACGATGATCCTTTCTGTTTCTACTTAAGTGATCTCAAGAAACAGCCTCCATTCCAATGGCAGACCTCAGAGGGCAGGCAGACCAACGTCACTGGGAAGAGAAGTGCCACACAGAGCTAAGGGCTGGGACAGTGGTTTTCTGTTTTTTTTTTTTTTTTT
>NW_022196915.1:8394620-8447313 GCF_008632895.1 Mastomys coucha | reverse complement strand
ATGGTCAATGTCACTTTAAAAAGGTAAGAAAGCAAAAGTTGAGTAGCACAGGTGAACTGTGCGGTACCACCATTCATTCAAGATGTTTTCAGCCATAGGACAACATCTTTAGTCAGGCATGCTCCCTTCTAAACATGCCCTGTAATATGTGGCCAGCCATGTTCACACGGATGGGGTGTGTTCTAGTGGGAGCTTTATGACTATTCCTTATCATACATGGGGTGAATCTACCTGACTCCCAGGGTCAATGGATAAGGCTGCAAGGGCAAGATGACAGGCATTGTAACCCTGCTTACCTCAACTACTGCCATAACCAGATGCTTGCCTATGAAATGCAAGCTATTCCTTAAGAGACAAGCCAACAGCCAACTTAATTTGAAAAACAAACCCAAACCAAACCAAAACCAAAAAAACCCAGTTTCTTGCAGATTGAAATCATTCGAAATTTCAGGTTAAGCATTTTAAAGTTCTACTTTAAGTATGTGGAAGCTCTTTTAAGAACAGCAGTCTGTTCTTTTTTGCTTGTTTGTCTGAGACAGGGTCTTATTGTGTAGCCTAGCTTTCCAGGAACTTGATATATAGACCAGGCTGCCTTAAACCCTTAATGATCTTACTGCTTCTGCCTTCTGAGTACTGGGATTAAAGACAGGTACCACCAGCCTCAGCAAGCAGCCTCTTTTTTTTTCTTTTTTCTTTTTGCTTTCTGTATCATTATTTTACATGTACGAATGTTTGGCTTGCGTGCATGTCTAGTCACCATGTCTAGTGCCCACAGAGACCAAAAGAGGGTGTTGGTGTCCTGGAACTGGAGTTACAGAAGGTTGTTAAGAGGCCATGTGGATGCTAAGAACTGAACCTGGGTCCTTTGAAAGAGAAGAATATGATAATAACCACTGATCCATCTCAGCAGCCCTGGAGCAGCCCATGTGTAAACAAAATATTTTAAAAATGTTCATTATCATCGTCTTCATGTAGATGCCAGCGTATATATGGAGGCCAGAAGGTGGCTTTCAGGAACTGGTTTCCTTCTTAACCCTCTGGGTTCCTGGGACTGAACTCAGGTCACCAGGGTCACATAGCAAGCACTTAAACCCACTGAGCTAGCTATCTTGCTGACTCTAGAATCTATAATTCTAGTTAGTGAGTTTTTAGTCTTTTATCTAGGGAAGTGTAACTAATTTCACTAAATGTCTTTCTTTTATAACTTTGCAATAAACTGCACCTGGGTATTACTTTTGTTTTCACTTCAATCTTTCTCATCAGTATTCCCTAACACATATGTACATGTACACGCACGCACTCGACCCCTGTGCTACTCTTTACAGTTTATAAACAACCCCAGTCACATTGCCCCCAGCTCTGGAAAGCCAAGCTTTCCGAACCACCCTTCTCCCTGCTCTCTGTTTTGTTGAGACAGGGACACATTTTGTAGTCCAAGTGGGCCCAGAACCCACAGTAATCCTCTGCCTCAGCCTAGAATAACAGGCGCGGGCCATCATTCTTGGGTAACTCTGTGTGGGTGTGTTTGTACACGACAGTCAGTGGACACCTTTTTGGACTCAGATCTCCACTCCCACATGGCCTCCATCCCAGGAATCAAACTCAGGCTGTCAGGCTTGTACAACAAGTGCTTTCACTCCCAGCCTTGGACTCATGGTTTTAAAATTCCATTTAGGCCACAGTCTTCTGGGTATACTTTTTACACCTTTTCCTTTGGGAAACAGAGGATCTATGACAGTTTTTTTGGTGTCTCTGTGTGTCACTTTCCTCATAGTTATCTGTGAGAATTGGGCTCACATGTGCAATTCAGGTGACACACAGAAAGAATTTCACAAATCCCCGCTATGCTAGGATCTGTGAGTGTTAAACACTCCTCTCTTTTGCTTTCTGGAGTCCCAAAGTCTCCTTCCCCAGCCCCATTTGCCTACACACCACCCCGTGGCTGTCCTTACTCCAGCTGTTATTTAGCATGCCCCGTAACTTCTACCAGCTTTTCTTAATGCAGACCCCTTGCTGAGCACAAGACTCCAATGAGTCTTTAATTTGCCTGTAGTAAGCAAAACATGCTAACAGGCAAGCTCATGAAGACATGCTCTGGGGCATGTCAGTTCCTAAGCTTGGAGTTCAATGTTCAGCCTGGCTTGTTAGCTCTGAATATATGCTACACAGATATGCTACATACAGCCACTGTTGGCTGACAAGTCAATATGGATACCAGCAAGAGTTTTTAACCTAGTCACTGGTATTCAGGCATTCAGTGGCATGTACCTCAGGCACCCCAATCATTAAGGCTCGAGACAGTGAGCCAAGTAAGGCTCAGGGTTTAAGAATGCTTACTTTAGGGCTGGGTGATCGTGGCGCAGGCCTTTAATCCCAGCACTTGGAAGGCAAAGGCCAGCCTGGTCTACAGAATGATTTCCAGGACAGCCAGGGCTATACAGAGAAACCCTGTCTTGAAAAATAAAACAAACAAACAAACAAACAAACAAAATGCTTGCTTTACTTCCCAAGGACCCAAATTCAGTTTCTAGCACCCATGCAGAGTAGCTCACAACCTCCTATAACTCCAGCTCTGGGGGTATCTCTGAGGGAGTCCATACTTACATGCACACACACACACACGTAATTAGAAAGAAAATAAATCTTAAGGTCTCTGTCTACAATGTGTGCAGGGTATGTGATACTTATGCACCTATGTGTACATACACACTCATGTATGTGAGAGAGCAGAGTACTAGAGATGACTCATGTACATAGGGATGGGTGAAATAAACCTTTTTTAGCCACAGGATGTGCACCAAGAGAATCTTTTTTTTACATCAAGCGATTCCTGATATAGACTAAAAAATGCAAAAGAACAGACTCCAAAAGGCTACAGTGTGATATGTTTTATGCAAAAAAAAAAAAAAAAAGTAAGAAAGTGCAGACCTATATGCTCATTAGTACAAAAAGGAGAGGAGGGAGTACCTAGATATGAGTGCAGCCGGTGACCTATGATAAAGGGAGGAGCACACCTGTGCTATCTATCTATCTATCTGTCTGTCTATCTATCTATCTATCTATCTATCTATCTATCTATCTATCTATCTATCTATCTATCTACCAATCCATCCCTCCATCTATCTATCCCTCCCTCCCTCCTTCCCTCCCTCCCTCCCTCCATCCATCCACCCACCCACCCACCAATCTATCATTTTTATGTGGATGGCTGTTGTGCCTGCATGTACATCTGTCTGTGTACCATGAAAGTACCCGTGCCCACAGAAGCAAGAAGAGGGCCCAGATCCCCATGGAACTGGAGTCACACACAGTTGTGTGGCACTATGTGGGTTCTGGGAACTGAATGGATCTTTGGTCAACAGCAGCTAGTGCTCTTAACTGCTAACCCATCTCTCTAGCCTCTGTGAAAATCATGTTTTTAGGTAAGAATCATGCCGAGCAGTGGTGGCACACACCTTTAATCCTTTAATCCCAGCACTTGGGAGGCAGAGGCAGGCGGATTTCTGAGTTCCAGGCCAGCCTGGTCTACAGAGTGAGTTCCAGGACAGTCAGGGCTACACAGAGAAACCCTGTCTTTAAAAAAAAAAAAAAACCCAAAAAACAAAACAAACAAACAAACAAAAAAGACTCATGGAGTTGGGCAGGTACACACCTGTCATCTCAAACTCAGGAGGTGGGGTGAGAAGGGTCAGAAGTCAAAGGACAGCCTAGGTTATGTGAGGCTCTGCCTCCAAACACCAAATTAAAAAAAGAAAAAAAAAAATCACATCACATCAATGTGAAAACTAGGAGGAGAAAAATGGGAGAAATGGTATTTACATAACTTCAAGGCATCTTCTTACCAGACAGTAACTACAATGACTTGGCAGGCACCCCTCATAACACGGGAAACACATTTGTGCACCGAGGAGGAAGAACCCTGGTTTCGGTTTCCCCGGTACTTCTGCCCAAAGCTTACCACCCAGATCTAATAAAAAACGATGACGTCAGAGAGGCTCCAACAGAAAGGCAGGGGCTGTCCAGAACATGCCCTGTGTACCTCACAATGTCCATGGGACTAAGATCAAGACAAGCCCAATATCCCCGACCTTGAGAAATTTAAGAGACCCAGTGACTGAATGTGGTGAGAGATAATAGCCATATGTTCTATGGGAACCCACACTGAGAGGTATTTCCTCCAGAAAGGACAGCAGAAGCGCTGGCAAGACGAAAGTGGAATCTAGAGTGCCTGGCCAACAGGGATTATTTTTGGTTTTGACAGTTTGTGGGACACACAGCAGAGCATCTTTAAAGATGGACTAACACACGTTTCATCCTCATCACAATTCAGGAAACAAACGTATGAGGGAGAAGAATGAGAATAAAAGAACAGACACGGTAAATGCCAACGCCCAGGGGATCCAGATAAAGAATTCATGGAAATTCTAGGCACAATTTTATAACTTTTCTCTCAAGTCTGAATTCTCTTTCAAAATAAAGAAACAGTGAAATATATAAGGCACCGCTGGGCAGCTCCAACAGCAGGAGCAGGCCAGGGCTCAGGAAGGAACATTCCAGCTCCTCAGTGCCTAGCTGTTCCCCGTGGGAAGAACAGCTATTTTCCTTGTCCGTGGGAGGCAGAGTAGCAGAAGTTTTGTGGGAAGTGGGCTTCTTTGAAGCCTTGACATGTCTGGTGAGGGTGGAGAGTTCTCTCTCTGTGTGTAGGAGGGCTTCAAAGTTTTTGACTAAGGGAGAGGAAATCTCAGAATCCAGGAAAAAAGGATGTGATATCACCTCTAGCCTGTGTCCATCACTCTTGGGCAGTCACGAACCCCGAGTTTGTCTATGAGCAGGCTGAGCACCGGCACCTTTTACTCACTCTGGCCAAGTTGTGCAAACAGCCTTCTGGGAGACCTCTCTCTGACAAGCACCAGATAAGCTGTCCCAGAAGCAGGAGACAGCATTAGAAGGGCAGCATTTGCGCCTGTGGACAACCCCATCAGTTTTCTTACTATACCAGGTCTTGTGCATGCATTTGTCAGACAGACAGACAGACAGACAAACAGACACACACACACACACACCCCATATCTAAGGTCCAGGTGCAGGTGAGCATCGAGAGCTCCCTCTCCTGTATGTTGTTTCCGTTTGCTAAATTACAATCATTATTGACAAGGATTTCCCACTTTACAGTTGATTTGACTCCCTGAAAATACAACCTTGATACACAGGTCCCAGACTTACACAACAGAACCAAAACCATTAGGAGGTCCCTTTAAAGGAACAGAACATATTTTAGAAACCTTACAACCCCTGCTTACCTTTCTTCCCCAGAGCACTGACCTATGAGGAGAAACTGATGAGAGGGCATGTGTTCCTTCCCCTCCCTCCCTCCCTCTGTGAATGCCTGGATCTGAATGGTTCTGGAAAGATATTCATCTACCATTATTTTAAGTGACTCTCAAGGAGATGCTATTAATTTCTCAATAGCAGATCCTGTCTTCTTTACAATGGTCAGCCAAGGAATAATTCTGGTTTTAAAGAGAATTTTTATTGGGCTTACACCCGTTCCCATTTTCTTGTAAGTACTGTAAAACTCTGAGGGAACAATACCAATTCCCTTTGAACTACTCCCCATCCCCACCCCTTTCAGTGCCAATAGGGATTGATTCCAGAGCCTAAGGCTTGTTAGGCAAAAGCTCTATCATTGAGCCACATCCCCAGCCTCCCTTTCAACTATACTAAAATCTTTCATCACTGTGCTTAAGCACTCCAGTGGAGAGACAAGGCCAAGGGTTCTACAAGACTGCCAGGACTACTAAGCCTAGTCACATCCAGGTGGGTGGCATTTATAACAATGGCCTCAAATGTCCCTGAAAATATGCTAGTGTGTTCTGTGTTTCATGTCTGAAATTACAGGATGGAGATTAGGAATGGTGGCGTATACCTTGAATCTTAGCATACAGGAAGCAGAGGCAAGAAGATCTCTGGGAGATGGAGATCAGCCTGCTCTGCACAGTGAATTCCAAGTCAGCCAGAAGTATAAAGTGAGACCTGGCCTCAAAGGGAAGAAAAGTTCAAGTTCACCTCTTTTTTTTTTTTTTTTTTCTGAGCTAGGGTTTCTCTGTATAGCCCTGGCTGTCCTGGAACTCACTCTATAGACTAGGCTGTCCTCGAACTCAGAAATCCACCTGCCTCTGCCTCCCAAGTGCTGGGATTAAAGGCGTGCGCCAACACTGCCCGGCTCACCTTGTTTTTTCATGTCTGAACTTTTAAAATAGTTTTAGCACTGAAAGGGAACGCCTTTTACCTGGGTTGTTCATTCACGTACATTCATGTATGTCCCCTGTAATTATATCACTGTAAAATTATCACTGTCTTTAGAGCTTGACTTTTCTACCTGGTGGTACCAGTTCCTTTATAATTTAGGCATCACTTTAGATATTTTCATATCACTTCATATCAGCAAAACCACATCTAATACAGATTGTTATGGGAACTATGTTGATCCAAAAGAGTGTCCAAGGAGGTTATCGTCACTCGGAAGCATGATATATTGATGTCTAGCACAAAAGGATGAACGTGGTCTAAGCATGCCTGTATAGAACATGGCTGAGACGGTATAAGATAGAACTTAGAAAGACAGCACAGAGAAGAGGTTCTGCAGTTGTCACCAAATGAGCATGAGTTTGCAGGCAAGAGGAAGGGGCCATGTCAGGAAAGGCCGTGTACAGGGAAAGAACTTAGAGAAGATGCATCCCAGCAACTGGAGTTACAGCTAAGTGTCGTCTCACGGGTGGCGACTGTAAAATACTCCGTAACAGGACAGGTATTCTGCCTTTCCAAATAACTGTAGCAGGTATTTAACTCACAGGTTACTATCTCTAGATAACTGGAATCAACTCTCTAAATGTAGCCTCAACTATACATTTACTTATCCAATATAAGCAAGAAGGAAAAAAAAACCAATCGTTTTCTTAACTCATGTAATGATGGTCTTCAGATGCATACGCACTCATATACCACCAGGAACTAAAACCACATAGATGGTCCTGGTCAAACCCAGAGGGACATAGATAAAAAGACATGAATGCTGGAGAGAGATTAAGTAGCAGACAAGTGGGGGGAGGATGAGGGAGAGGGAGAGATGAGAGAGGGTAGGAGAGGAGCAATCAGTGCATTATGTACAAGTATGAAAACATCAAAGAATGATGATTTAAAACATGGAAAAATAAAGAAGAAAAAGCAGCTGATTATAGATAGCTAGGAGTTTGTAAAGGAAAAACAGTGAGCTAGTACATAGCCCTCCTTGGTATAATTAGTCTCCTGGATACAAAGAACATAAGACTAGGAAAATATGTTAATAATTAGAAGTACTATCTGAAGGTATAAAAATAATCAACCCAAAATCCCTTTTTATTTTTGTGTCCAAAACTGTCTAAAATTTTATTTATTTTACCTGCAGACTTCAACACTTCAGAAACTAAATATACAGACTTATAAAGTCAACATGCTTCCTTATGGACCCTCACAGCATATTTACATGGAAGGTCTTGTATTTCCTGTGCATATATTCAAACTTCCTTCATCCAGCTAACAGTCTACGAATTCACGGGCACGGAGCTCTAAGGGACAGACTGTCACACAGCTGGAGAGACTACTATCATTACAGGGTACTTGGCTCACAGGTACTATCTCCAGATAACTGGAATCAACTCTCTAAGTGCAGCCTTAGCCTTACGTTTACTTATCCAACATAAAATAAGCAAGAAGAAAAAGATAATGGTTAAGAAAGAAGCACAAGCACGGCATTATTGCAAGCATCCAGCTTTAACCAAAGGGGCTCAGAAGATACAAGTGCATAGAGAGCCATCATTTCCCAAGAAACTTCTTGTTACAAACAACTTGCAAAAGGGAAAGTAACAAGAGCTTCCTTCAGGCGAACAGGCTCTGTTTATCCTTGGTCTCCTGCTCCACAAAGATTATTTGGCAAAATCTGAAAAAGCTAAAACTCCTTGTAACTAACAGTCGCTTGTGCTTTAATCACCAATAACTACCTAATGGTCCTAATGCGCACAGGGCCACAGAATTCTACCAGCTCATTCCAGGTAATGGCTTTCTGAGCCAAGGGCACTGTGGTGAGATCTAGTCTCATTTTCCTAGAGTGTAAGTGGGTGGCAGGGAAACTGTCCTGTGATTATAAATAGAAGACCCATTATGTAAGTAACAAAAACAAAACAACAACACAGCAGGTGAAGTAAAGCTTTATGTGGTACAGTTTTTTGTAAGAGCAGGCAGCTACTATAAATGTAAGTCAAGTATTTCACTTACTGAAATCAATGAGAAAGCGTCCAAATCCTTGCCTTTGGTGCTGGGGCATGATCATTATGCAGGACACATTATACTTCTGCTGGCAGAGCTTTTCCTATGGGAAAAAGAAACATAGCAAGTACGTCAGAGCTCGGCTGTAGCGGGCGATTCCCAGCACCTGTCACCGTCCTTGTAAAACTATCTACTGAGGTCAAACAGTGGCTTGGGTCAGGACCAACCAGAGTAATCCTACTGTGCTAATCAGACTATCAAGTAACAAAGAACCTTCCACTCTGGCTGTGCTTCTCAACTGTATCTGCATTCTACAAAGTTAGGAGCATAAAATGTGACCAGGAATCTAGGAAATGTGTGCAGGGTGAAAGAATACCCACAGTAGGGAATGACCGCTCTCCTTGCTCACACAACTGGAGAGAGGGAGAAAGCAAGGCACAGTCCACCTAGTGGAGTAAGCTAGGCTTTGGTGGCAGCCCTACTAAATGATAATCTACAACTCTACAATGGCAAAATTGTCCTCTGCCTTTGAGCAAATGCCCCAGTGGCATTGGAATAGCAGACATGTGAGTGGACATACACATAAATGTGTCACCTGTGAATCAGAAGGCCAAGTATAAAGCTAGAGAAATAATTAGTCTGCATCCCAACCCAGGAAAATCAAACAACAAAAAAGACACCAAGAAACCCCAAAGCCTCTGAACAATAGTGAGGTGGAAATCCTACCAACAGTCTAAAACCAGGAGGGACTATGGGTAGAGGGATAGCTCTAAGAACCAAAGAGTTCACAACTGCAATACTATATTCACAGTACACAGATACCACCAAAACCTACAGAGAAGATCTGGAAAAGGCTTCTAAGGCCATGAGTGCTGTGGCCAAATATAAACCACAAATGAGGCTGCTCACAAATAGAACCACATTAGAGGATCACTTCAGAACACTCAGACGAACCAGTTTCAAAGACCAGAGGAAACAACTGTAGAATAAAGTCTAAAGGGCAGAATGAAAGAAGATGAGCCCCAGTTTTGTGTACTTGTAGCTGTCTGTGGCATCTCTAAAACTCGAGAAGTAGTGAGACTGTGTTGTCTCTAGAAGATAAATTGCCCATCCCTGGATGTGCACGCCAATAGTAAAGGCTCAAATAATTAATTTTACTGTGCAAAGTAAGATAAATGGGTCATTCTATCTAAAAAGAGATGTACTCTGAGCAAAGAGGATTTATATCCTTGATGCTAGCCCTTTCTCTGTCCAGAACTGTTCTTACCCCTGAGAGTTCACTGAAATATAATCCAACAGCAATCCGCTTCCTTTTCTTAATAGATGTTCCTGGGCTGGGGATCTAGCCCAATAAATAAGTAAAGCGCCTGCTGTGCCAGCGTGGGCCTCCAAGAGCATGAGGCTTTAATCCACATTAAAAAGAAGGATGGCCAGTCGTGGTCGTGCACTCTTTTAATCCCAGCACTTGGGAGGCAGAGGCAGGCGTTTCTTGGTAAGTTCCAGGCCAACCTGGTGTACAAAGAGAGGTCCAGTAAAGCCAGGGCTGTTGCAGAGAAACACTGTCTGGAGTGGGTGGGGAGTGGATGTGGTAGTGCAGCCTTTAATCTCAGCATTCTAAAAGACAGGTGGATCTCTGAATTCTAGCATAGCCAGGGCTAAATAGTGTAATCCTGTCTCAAAAATACAAAAACAAACAAATCAATGAACCAGACAAGAAAGAAAGAAAGGAAGAAACAAAAGAAGGAGAAAGAAAGTCAGTCAGTCTGTCAAAACAGTTGCACACTTACATTCCTAGGGATGATACAGGAGGACCTCTGGACGGTGTATGTGTCTGGGGGAGGCGAGCATTGAGAGATATATAACAGGACAGTCTTGCCATGCAGTCTAGGCTGACCACAAACTTGTGATCCCCTTGTCTTAGCCTTCTGAGTATTTATATTAGCAGCATATGCCACCACACCCGGCAGACAGTCTAGCTTCTTATTCTCTGTGAAAGCAGCACTTCTATGGAATGTTTCATGAACATTAAAGAAAAGCAGATTCAATAGAAGTCACTTATCTGCTGAGCATTTGGATAATTACATCTCTGTTTATGCAACCATTCCTAGGTGCACACCCAAGGAAAGTTCAACACCCAGCAAACACATTCAAAACCAGCTCTCTTTCAAGGTGCATGAGTTATCAATAACAGTTTCTGAGCAGAAGTTGAAGAAAGAGCTCTGAACCAGTGAAAAGATGAGCCACTGTGCCTTCACCATGTTGACTGCTAGAGACAGGTAGGTTTCCTATAGGCAAGACTCCCTTAGAACTTAAAAACTACAGCACAGATCATGAGAGGCAGCGGTGGAAAACCACCCATCTATCAGCCAGGCCATTAACTGACAGTGGTGTTTTTGTTTTAATTACACTTATTCCTTGGTGTGTTGGGGCGGGGGTGGGGTATGTGTGTGTGTGTATGCCATGATGCATGTGGACAACTTCTGGGAGTCAGTTCTCTCCTACTAAGCAGGTCCTGGCCCTTTCTCAGTAGCCTCCTCAGCAGCCCCCAGTCCCACCAATGCTCTAACACTGGATATTGCTGGTCACTGAGGGTAGGAAATGAGCCAGGGAGTCTGAGGCCCTAAGTGCTACATCACAGAAAGCTTCATGTGCATACCACTTAAAAGGAGAAAGAATCGTAACACTTGGAAATCAAAGCTGCTAGGCAGTCTACAAGGTGGTAATTAAATGTCCCACGGTGGCTGGCAGCACAGCACAGGGTGCGGGGTCCTTTACACACTTCCTAGGCACTTTTTTGTTATTGTTTGTTTTGTTTTTGTCTCTTTAAATGAGCTTTAAACAAAAAGCTCAGTTTTTCAGAAACATGAGCCACTTACTCCAATTATTGTCATAAAAAAAACAAAAAACAAAACCCAACCTTGTTCAAAGAACTGAGCTTCACTAAAAACATTTGCGAGAGAGAATGAAGGTCATGCTGGCTCATGGCTTACCTTAGAGAAGTATCCAACCAGATGACAGCCTTTTTCATCATTTTTTGTAAGGACATAAAAAAGGAATGGCTCGACATCATAATACAATGTTTTGTGGTCCAAGAAGAGCTTGGCTAACAAGCAAAGGTTTTGGCAATAAATTTTGCTCATATTCCCATCAACCTAGCGAAAGAGAAACAGACAACATTATTTAACATGAAAGTGTCATCAGAATATAAACTTGCTTCTTTTGTATATCACTTTAAAAAGTATATACTTTAATTTCTAAATCCTACACTCTAAGATTAAAATACTCCATTAAACAAAGCCAGTGGTAAGCAGGGAACGGCTGTTACTCGCAGAGTCAGAATCCCATCTTCCTCTTGTGAAGGTAAATTCAAGACAGCTAACGTCCCCTAAGCTTGTTCAAGAAACAGTAACGCTAGCAAAGTCACTTTCACTTGCAATTTATTATGAGTTAAAATTTATCAGGAATGCCTCTTACTTTTAAATTGGAGCCAAGCAAACCTGAAAATTAAAGAAACAAATAAAAATTTCATCGTGCATGTCAAACTTTTGTTATTTTCAACAGGACTTCAAATAAAAATAAAATAAAAGAACTGCTTGAGTTATTCTGATTCTTCAAAAGTGTAGATTAACAGCAGAGGCATCCATTTTGGTTTTATCCCAAATATCATTTTAATGTAACTGGAGAAGATACAATCTCTGTGTTGGAAATACTTACAGAGAGAGTCAGGTGAATTTAAACCTACAGTAAGCACCATGATTACAGTCTACTTCTCTTCAAAATAAAAGACTCAAGCTGGGACACCGAGGTCTCCACGGGAGCTAAGGCAAAGTCACCAACGTTTTTGATCAAATGTAGTGACTTGCTGGAACAGAGAGCCGAGCAGACCCCGCCCTCTTCTTAGGGAAGACAGGCTTTGCTCACCAGAGCTCTTTAAAAATGAACTTGACTGTTCCCAGGTCTCCTGTGGACCATACTGGTTCTTATACTGCACAAATTATTTTTAGATTTCATATAACTATTTCCCTTGGACAGAACCTTGGGTCCCACACATAGCAACATAATCAAATACAGGCAACTGGCACTGAGGATACAATTCTCTCTTTAATTAAAGGAAGTTTTGATGTATTTGGGAGTATGGTCCTTTTGGAGACAGTGCTGTGCACACGAAATAACGGCGATGTATATCTGTGCATCAGAAACAGAAATGAAAACACTGAACCAATCTCTGACCAACTCAGAAAAGTCTAAGAAAAGGGACAGGTACAGAAGAGACTCGCGAAACCCAGAATCTGTGATTACTGTTTACATGTTAAAGGTCTAAAAGTTTCCTCTCCAAAGCTGATACCTTCCATCAAGATGCTAGAATGCGGCCTTAGGGGTTCCTCCTCACCCTCAGTGTAGGAATGAACTACACTTCTGGGCGACTTTCATCTCTGTGCTTTCCAAACACATGCCTAAAAAGACTGATTATCCTGCCCAGATGACTTCCTGACAGATTAGCGCGTCCACACGCAGGCTTACTCATGATGATTTATTCAATAATTACTTAAGGCAAACAATGTGTTTTGCTGTCTGGGAAAAGATGAACAATCACTTCAATTTTCTTTTGGTTAGAAGAAAGTCATCCAAGGCATCAGGAAATGAGCAAATAGTAAAGCTGACACAACACAAAGGCTCCCTGAGACCAACTCTGTACCTTGCCTCCTTGGGGCTGCCGGAGTGGGTGGGGTAACCTGCACTTGGCTATCCTTCAAACCAGGGATACTAAGAGCTAGTCCTCTTTCTGCTCAGTGACATGTGGCTATGACTAGAGACATTTTTGGTTGTCACAAATGGACTGGCACACCACCAGCGACCGGGAGGTAGATGGCAAGATGTTGCTAAACACCTTAGAATGTACACTACAGTCCCTATACAATATATTATTCAGCCTGAAATGTCAGTAGTACTCAGACTGAGAAGCCCGCGCTTGGCCTTTAATAAGAAGTAATAGCACAGTCTCACAAACAATTCCACTTGCCCTTCTAGCTCACTAGAAAGATGCTTAAAAAAAAAAAAAAACCACAGCAGTAGTTACCTGACCAGTCTTGAGAGGGGAAAAATAAACCTGTCTGAGACGGCTCTCAGACACACAAGAAACTGACGACCTTCCCTTTATTACAATGGAGTGACACTACAGGCCAGAGAAAAAAAGCAACTGTGCAGCAGAATGATTCATGGGAACATGGGCATTTTGAAAGAGAGACCCTAAAGGACATTGGTCTTCAGAAAAAGAGGACGTGGTGTTTGCTGTAGAAGGCAGGCTTGATCTGAGACCCTGAAGTGTAAACAACACACCAGGATGGTAACAATGATGACAATACAGCACTGCACAGAAGTGTGCAGCTACAGTAAGGAGGATGACGGTGGGAACAACAGGACCACCAAAGGAAAGCCTGGTGTCCTCAGTATACAACTCATCAGCTAAATCAGATCCCCGAGCCTGGCAGTAGAAGCCTGGCTAAACAATGAAAATAAAGCAAAGACTTTCTGCTACTATGTCAATTCTGAAAACATCAAATATCTTCAAGAATCCTACAATGACATCTACATGAACACGAGGGCTTTCTGTGAATAGCAAGGTTCTCTAGGGTAGCCGTCCACAGAGACTGGGGAAGAGTCCCTACATCTGTTGGGATCTCGCCCCGAGGATTTATCCACCCTGGCAAGAACTGGACGGAAGCACAGGTGTTTGTGTGCTAAGCAGATATGTACAGCTGCTCAATTCCCTGCAAGAGGGAGTACCTGCCAGGCACTGGCTGGAGCTGCTAAACAAAACTAATTTCTCCTGCCAAAGAATGTGGAATTTACAAAGAGCCAAGGAGATCACTAATTCACTGGTTGATATTGTGCTGTAGAAAGGGATTTTAAAAAAGCCAAAAAAAGTTGATGTGATAGAGTAAGAATTCTTCATCAGTCTAAATGGTTGCTTAATGTAGTTAGATAAATATTCCAAACCATGGAGCTATTTTAAAGAACAGTGTGAATTCCAATGCCGAGACTGAATACACACTGTATTATCTATACGCAAACCATCCACAAACCATCCAAGTACACAGCCAACAGTTAGGAATTAGGAATATTAGGGTTCAAAATGATGTTGTTTTTGTTTACACACACTTACCTCAAATACTGAAAGGTCTTTCCTTCGATAAATTTCATTTGCTGGAGGATGAAACCATCCACACTTCTTTGAGTGCCTTAGCAAAATATTTTTACTCTTCATATATTTAAGACAGAATTCACACAGGTAAAGCTTTGGTAATCTGTCAAAATTTAAAAATCAGAAAGTCTATCAGAGTGACTATATCGTTCAAGAGAGAAAAGCTAAACATTGTTCAATGTTCTCTAGAACATAAAATGGCTATAAAATCGTTTGAAAACATTTTTTAAAGGGGAAAAAGAAGCCAAGTACTGGTGAGTACACCCTCAACTCCAACAGCTGGTGTCAGAGGTGGGAGGGAGAGGGTCTCTATGAGCTTTAGGCCAGCCTGGTCTATCATCTAATTCCAGACCAGCCAGAGCTGAAGTGATAGCCTGTCCCTAAAGTAAAAAAAAAAAAAGGGAGGAGGTGTGGAGAATCCAGTAATAAAGAATATTTTAAATCAAGCTTATCATAATGTGTTCTGATTTTACTTTGTGACGAACCATCAGGGTTTTCAGGCATGGCGTCACCACCTAAAAATCAACAATTCAGAATGCTATTCTTTAGAGTGACCAAGAATACCTTTAAAAATTCAGATTTAATGTTGTATTTCCAATAGTTTTAATGCAGAGTGCTGTACCCACAGTAGTATTTTATTTATAAGTGAATTTATTATCATTAAAATGATAAGGATACCTATGAGACAGAGGTCCTAAAATGTGGCTTTTATTTCTGCCTCTGGATGAAGAAGCTATATAATAATAATCTAAAGTCTAAATAGTCTAAATAGTAATAGTCTAAAGTAGCCGATGCAAGGCTGGCAGTCAAAAGATCACATTTGTTTTCTACCAATTCCACTGCTGCTCTCATTCCTAAATTACAGTATTTTGGGCTTTTGTCTGCAGTGTTATATTCTTAACTTAGTTATCTGCACTCAGTGCTGCAGAATTACTAAGCACAAGTTCTTTAATCTTCTGAAAGTAATCTTAATCTTCTGAAAGGTACCATTTACATAGCATCAACAAAGGGCCGAGGTGTGCTAACATGTTACAGACATCTACTTCAGTGATCTGGCCATTAAGTCTTTTCAGACACTTGGAGCTATATGCACACATTACAGATATGTAAATTATGCACACGCACGTCCAGGTACATACATGGTATCAAGTGTTAGGTAATATGTACATGCGTTAGGCAGACACAGTCCTCTCTCTCTCCTAACAACCTCATCATTAATTCATGAAACCTTAGCTAAGCTGGTCTTCCACCGAGACTTAAGAGTCGTCTCCTCCTCTATTTCCTCTCCTTTAACAAAACCATTATTTGAGATGTGATCTGACTTTGTAGTCTCGGCTGTGAGGGTAAAACCCCAAGATTCTACTAATACCATGTGACTTGATGTGGGCATCAGAAGAAAAGAAGTGTTGGGTGATATGTTTGGTTGTTAAGACACTCTTATTTAGAGTTAATCTTAGTTCAAGAAAAGCAAGAAACTGACAACATTTTCTGTTCTTTTTAAAATGTTGGCTGTAAATGAATTTAAGTGATTTGGGAAGGGTCTCTGAAAGTTACCTGCCACCTACTACTTCCTCCTATTTTTTCTATTTTGCTAAATTTCTGGGAGAAGAACCATGAAAAAATGAGGGATGAGAAATTATTGATAAAATCTATATCCTCAACTAAAAGAAAGCCAGTATAGGAAATCTATCAAGCAACTCTAAACAACTATTGTTTTTTCTGATTTGGTTCTATATAAAACCAGCAAATGTTTTACTAACCAAACAAAAACAGGATGGCCTCAAAAGTTAAAGAAAAGTTTATCTTGTTTTTTTTTTTTGTTTTTTTTGTTTTTGAGACAAGAGTTTTCTGTGTAGTCCTAGGGTGAGTGCTCAAAGAGAAATTTACAATATCTATGGGTCTTAAGAGAGAAGTAATATACACTAACAGTACAAAAACATACCACAAAAGTAAGCTGATAGCAAACACTTCTGACTACCAAAATTTATGTTTTTTTTTTATTCACTCATTCACCATTTTTTTTGGAGACAAGTTCATGGCTATCAATAGATTATGTACTGACAAAGATGGCCTTCAACCTCTGACCTCCCTGCCTTCACTCCCGTGTAGTTGTGTACACCAGGACCTGTTTTCTGTGGTGCGTGGTGAAGGAAGCCGGCCTCAGCACACTCAGCCAGTGCTCTCCCAGCTGAGCGGTGTCCTTGGAACCCAGTGTACTCCCCAAAGCACTTCATCCCTGCTGTAGAACAGAGCGTTCTGTCCTTCCCACATAGCCTGCCAGGCTTGGCCCCTACCTTGCATATTCCTGTGGGTAAGGCGAGGAGTACCAGGTTTGGATTTCGTATTTTCCGAACTCTATTACTGAGGGGTACCGACCACAGTCTTCCACTCCACTTTCACACTCTATTTTCTGATAAACAACAACAACAAAAACAACAACAAATCATGACAAAATACAAACTCCAAGAGAGAGTATTTAATTTACATTTTTTTCTCCTTTTTCACTTGAAGCTACCCAAACATGCCACTGATCTTAATTATGCATTTTCATTTCATTAAAACAGAAAACATTAAGTATCTTTGTATATAATTCATATCCATGCAAATAATATCCTAACAAATATGCCAAATGGGTAATAAGAGTGATGCAAGTAAGTCCCAAAGTCTATACACCTGGGCATAACAACAAATTGTAATTAGGGGATGGCTCAGCTGCTGCTCCATAGCCTTGCAGGTCCCTGCTGCTACAGGAAGCTGTATGTCAGCCTCTGTGAGTTATCACTTGTGAAATGGAGAAGTCCTGCTACTTCCCCTTCTCCCATGAAGCAAGCTACATGAGGCTGCGAAATCACTGCAGTGGCCTCAGTATCTACTATACCGTCTACCATATAAAAGGACATATACTTCTTGAACAAAACCCCTAGCTTTGGGGTGGCAAGATAGCTTAGGTGAAGCATTTGCTGCCAAGACTGATTCTGGTCTCTAGAACCCACATGAAAGAAAGAGAATCCATTCTTGTAAACAGTCCTCTGACCTCCACCCCTGTACCATGGCACTGGTATGCAGGCACCCTTTTCCCCTGACAAAGAGACTAATGCAATTTAAAAAAAATAAGCTCTGTTATGTTATAAAGGGCTTTAGGGTTGCATTATCATTCCAATAATGACTATTGTCCCTTACTTTTCTGTAGGAATATCCTCACTCCATACACAAAGAAAAACTTTAAAGAGAGAAATCTGACATTTGCTTTAGCTGAAGGAGAACAAACACAAAGTGTTCTGTCAAGAGCAGAATAAGGAATGACAATCCATACTAGTTCTTCAGATCAAAGACACCACCAGTCTTTAGCATGACTGGACACTGCTGGAAACAAAGTTAGAAGCCCACAGCAGACAGTGTGACCTAAAGGGAAGAGGGGATGGTTGGCCACACACTACTGTCTACCGACAGTGAAATTACTGTAATTACTTGTACGTCTTTGAAAAGTCTATAGCCTTCCTTCTTCATGTCTGCTGACAGTAACCAAAGTGGAGCTGACACGGTAAGTGGAACCATTTAGGGAAATTACTAGACAGTAAAAATGAAGATGACTTCAATTGATTATAAAATACAACACTGCACTCATCAATGCCAGAAAGCTAAAAATGGACACATTTTCATATGGCTAGCCATCTGTGTCAGGACTATTGATAAACTGGGAAGGAATGTGCTTTTTGGTTACAATTTGAAATTGTTATTTTCCAAATGTGGACAAAAATTATTAGAAACCTTTTTTAAAGCTTTATCTTATTCTTTATTCTGTGTTTGAGAGTGTGCATGCTTGTATGCAGCTCTGCGCTGATCTTCTGTGTAGGACAGAGGACAACTTTTGGGAGCTGGCTCTCTCTTCCCACCACAGGTTTTGGGGAATGAACTTGAATGTCAGGTTTGTACAGCAAATGCCTTTACCCATCAAGCCATCTTGCTACTACTATTTTTTTTTCCTCTGTGTAGCCCCGGCTGTCCTGAAACTCGATCTGTAGACCAGGCTGGCCTTGAATTCAGAGATATGCTTGTGTCTGCCTCAGGAATGCTGGGATTAAAGGTGTGTGCTGCCATGGCCAGTTAATTATTATTCTATAATTATTATTGTATCTGTATAACTAGTACTGCTTTGGTCTGTTTTGCGAGATCAGTTGAGTCTTTTCCTATTTTGAAAAGAAGAGATAATCTACATTTATTGTTATAGCTTAATAAAAAAAAAAAAGAAAGCATAAGCATTAAAGAGCCTAAGAGGAGCTCTACAGCCTCAGTGCAAAGGTTGGAAGCCCCAGGACGCTCCTTCCTGCTGTGTGGGGTCTGGGCCTTACCTCCCAAGACAGTTCCTGGGCCTGCTTAAAAACGTCCAGATCCTCTTCAGTCACGATATCCTTGTTTCCCAACACATTTACATCTGTACTTTCTTGTTTGATGCTTATTTTAATTTCAGTATCTGTCATTTAAAACCAGCAGAAAGTGCGTTCACTGATTTGAAGCATGAGTGACCAGTGCATATTACCAAAAAAAAAAAAAAACCCGGTACTGAATTAGCACAGTGGGCAATGGGATCTCTTTTTGCATTGATCGATATTATAGCTAAGCCCTGCTCATAGATCCAGCAGTGACTCTTTCCCTACTACATATATCACTGTCACCTTTCTATAACAAATACAAGGGAAAGTAAGCACAATACAAAGCAAAACATATTTTTTCAACCAAGATAAGAAGTGATGTCTACTTATAACATTACCATCATTAGTTTTGAGCTCATAAAATCTACCAATTTCTCCAAATGACATATTTTGGCTTTTTGTCAAAGGGTAACAAATGTAATGGGCCAATTTATTTGTTCATTGAACTTTTGAAATCAGTTTCCTTCCTAAGGTGGATGGGTACACATGCAAACACACTCAAATCCAATGCACACTCTACAGAATCACAGATCAGGTTCTGTTGAGACAGAAGCAGGATGAAGTTTGTCATGAGAAAGCAATGGAGCAGAGGGAGAGGCAGAGCTGAAACACCTGGCTGGAAGCATCGCCAGCACACGCCAAGGCGACACTGGCTAGGAGAGGCAGCACAGGAGAGGGCACGGCAGAAGCATGGCGGTGGCTACTCATGCGGACTACAAAGCCAGGAGCAAGGCTATGAAGGTATCTGGGGGGAGGGGGAAGGTGCCTAGTGCCACTATGAATGGAAATAAATAATAGAAGGCTGGAGATATTAGTTGGAAAAACATCTTTGGAGGTTTAGTCAGAATTAGAAAAAGGTCAAAGTCTCACTGCATGTGTGTCAAAGTGAGGAGCACAGAGAAAGAGCTAGAGCCTATGTCACGGACAGAGTTGATTTCTTGGCTCTCTGGGGTGGGGGAGGGTGGGCACGGGTTGGCTGCAGCTTTCACCTTTTGCTTACCATTATCCTGATCAGGGTTAATCCTTCCGTCTGCCAAGCTCCCCTTCCCTGGTGACGGGGTCCCCATCTGAGGGGTCACTTTATATTTTAATCTGCCTAGCATCCTGTGCTTTTTAAGAAAAGTTGTTCGCTTGAAGTGAGCAATGGCTTTAAAAATATGTCCTCTAGTCATCCCCCAGCTACAGGAGGAGTAAGAGAGAAACCTGCTCCTAAAATCTCTTTTTCCAAAGAAACGGGCTTTAGCTTTTGCCGTGGAAGAAAATTCAGTTTTACGACGCATGCGTTTGGGTGGTGCATAACTTGGGTGTCCCTTTTTTCGAGACTGTCCCTGAGTGGTATAGATATGAGAAAGTCCATCAAAGAGTGCCTTCAGCTGGCTGTTGTTAGTAAGACTGCTAAAAGAGGGCTCACTGGACTGGCTGGAAGAGCTCTGGGTAGAGGTAGAGGAGGTGGAAGTGCTGGACTTTTGTGAACTGGGGCTCTGACCAGAGATGGGGGCAGGGGGCGGAAGTGCAGAAGGTGGAGGTTTTAGCTTTTGTGTGGTACCTGTAGCCAACACATGAGAAGTGCATGACTGTTTCTGAGAGACCTTTTTCCTTGGACGATAGTGCTTTGAAAAGTCTATTATTTCACCTCGGGATCTGCGACCATCAGGTGATGGTGTAAAAAACTTAGTAAGGCCATCAATGAGCCCTTTGGTTTTCTTGTTAACTTTAAGTGTAGAGGCAGAAATGTAGGTGGAGGTGGTGGTTTTGGTGGTGGCACCAGGCCGGGTGGGGTCTGTAACAGCCAATCTGCTGCTTGAGTCCTTCCCAGACGCAGCATGACCAGATGAAGGTGTGGTACAGACTTTAGTCTTTTGACCCCTACCAGGTGACCCCCTTCCTGTGAATGCATTCATGGATCCTTCATCACTGGTTACAGACCTAGGCAAGAATTTAGAAAATAGTATCAGCATTAAATAACAGAACTGTGAAGGCATCTAATAACAAATCTATAGAAACTAGATGCATAGTCAATGCACTTGAGCTTGAGGAGATTCACTGCAACCTTAAGAATGAGTTTTTTGTGGGTGCCACCACCTACGTGTTTCTTGGCTGGAAAAGATAATAGATTCTACTTGTGTGTCAGAATTCTCCCAGGGCCTGTCCAACAGGTACTAGGAGAATCTACATGGACCCAAGTATAGTATAAGGAAGAAGAGTTTTGCAGATACTAAAAACACTCAATGCTTTTGGTATAATTAGATGAAAAATAAACCATCCCCAGTGTTGTTACAAGTAATTATGATTTCCTGAAATGTCCTTTAAGAAGTCTTAGAGGATATAGATCATATGTGTGATCCAGAGTAGAAGAATATACTCATTTCTAGTTAGAAGTAATTTTTCACTTAGTTTGAAAAACTACAGAAGTACAATTTGGGTATGCCTACAAATCTGTACTAAAAAATAAAAATAAAGGTATACTTTTCTAGTTTATGCTTAGCATGACAAATAGCCAATAATACTAGGAGAAAAGACAATTACAGCATAAAATATTGCTGAAAAAAGAACAATTGCAAAAAAACAGAAAAACAAAAACAAAAAACTGAAGAAATGATTTAAGAGAAGCTGCAGCAGGTCGGACATGACATGGGAAGTCTGGTGGAGAAGCAGCACATTTACCATGGTCATTACCAGACACTTGGTGTAAGAACCTCTGCCTCCTACTTTGACTGACATTTCACTTTGTGTGATGTTAGGTTCTGGCCATCCTGCTGTAGGTCACTCCACAAACACGGCTGCCCACATGAATGGCAACTGACCGCTTGCTCCTCCCTGGGGCAGACCTGGGAAGCTACCCGTGTTGCAGGAGGAATTTAGGCAATAGAACCATTTGCATACGATCATGACAATGCTGAGGCTCAAAGTTATTCACTTAGCTGAAAGCTAATGGAGAAATGGAAGCCTGAGAATGGTATGATAACGAATTACCAGAACACCTTAAGTAATTACAAATAGACCACGTTTTAGTGCCTATCTTGTACACAAAGATTTAATGAACCAATTTCTGTAAGGTTCATCTGAGGTGGCTCAATGGCCAGGAACTTTGCCTGGCACCACTATTTCAGCCAAATCAGGTGAACACTGGAGATCTCTGGTGTCACTAGAACATACAGCTAGTGACAAACAACTCATCCAGGCTAAAATGTCTGCATTATAATGCTGCATCTGGACTGGGTCTGGAGTAGACTGGCCAGAAAGGATAATAGGCTTATAAAGCATGTAAAAGAAAATCTCCCCAGACTGTCTTAAAAATTCCTGAGCTCAAAGGACAATTTTGGACAAACAAGAAGTTAGGATCGGTGCCAGGTGCAATTTTCAGCTGTGTCCTTTGTTTAGAAAGTTTATATTCTAATTTGGATTTTATAAATGGACCTTGAGGATATGGTCTCATTTCAAGAACAATGCCTACACAAGAAAAATGAAAAAAAAAAAAAACAACAACCATAATTTCTATTCCAAATGACACTAAAATCAAAGATTTTATTCGTAAATGTTTTATATTTTGTTTCTAGAAATTAACAACCAAAAATCCATTTAAAAATGTCTACCATTCCAGTTAAAGGGCTTTCATTAAATTTCACTAAAAAACCAGCAACAACAACAACAAAAAAAAACCAAAAAACCTCTAGTAAGGAGCTTGCACTTTCTACTTCTCCTTTGGAAGATGAAGTGCAGACGAGCTTCAATACAGTGAGTGAACTTCTTCAGGTGAAGTAAGGGGAAAAAAGAATATACAAGTAAGATTCACAGTATTTTTCTCAAGGCGGGTAGAATACTTTCTTGTATATAAAGCACAGGGCCTCTGTCCTTAAGCCCCCAAGACAGCCTGAGCTGTCCAGGAATTTCCTCTATAGACCAGGCTGGCCTAAAAATCTTTGCCTCTCACATGCTGGGACTGAAGGCCTATGCTACCACGCTCAGCCCTGTGTCTGTGTTTCTTAATGCTGACACCTGAATCTATATTCTACAGAGGTTAAAATGCATTCTCTTCATCTGTTTTTCCAGCTAACCTTTAATGACAACTAGAAAATAGAAAGAAGTTGGAAATGGGGTTATCATAGTAGACTTAAGGGTTACTGCAAAGTGTTTTATCTGTATTTCTGCATACATCTGCACCTGCCGAATGGACCCGTCTAACTTTTTATAGGACAATCATGTATAGGTTTCTCAGAAGCTACTATTTTGGAGAAGAAATCTAAGAAAAAGTGGCAATATTACATTAGCATCAGAAAGGAGAGTTTTTTTTTTTTTTTTAAAATGCTATCTGGAATGATAATGAAACTCTAAAGACACAAACAAAATACTTTTAGGTTTAGAAAAAAATTCCTGTGAAAATATTTATAAAATTAAACTGTTTTAATGCTCAGCCAATAAAAAAGGCTGAGGAAGTTTGCAGTTCTCACAACACTTCCATTTTGCTGCTTGAAACATGTCACTCGGTATCACAACTACTGCCAAGAGAAGACCCCAAAATACCAAGTGTAGTTACAAGTGTTATTCTTGAGGGGAAATCCCACAGCTTATGCAAAAGGAAAATACTCCTTATTGAGTTTAGAAAAATTATGCTAAAAAAAATCTGACAAAATTCGAGGGGATTACAATTACCTACATTTTTTAAAGCACAACATAAAAGATTTCTTTTAATAAGATCTCAACCTACAACAATCGTTGCTTTAATTTATTTTTCGGTCGTCCAATGGGTTTTGCATATCGCCGTTTTATTTGTGCAGCTTTCTCATGAAGTAGTTTTCTTCCCTTTTTCTTTGGTCTGCAGACTTGGCAAATCCACATCCCTGAATTAATATATATATGAAAAAAAAATTTAATGTTTCACTTAAGTTGAAGATATTAAATATAAACCTGTAGTTGTAATCTGACCAAGGATGCTTGTATGCAGATCTTTCTCTAGAAAAGTGGGTCACTCCCTGTTGCTCTCTTTAGAAAAGACACTGCTGAAGGTCAAAGACCCCAGGTCAAGGTGGTAAGAGCAGAGGCTGGCCCTGGCTTACCACTCTTCTCTAAAGCTATTCCCCAGTAAGCCACACCCCACCCCATACTCACCAGGGATACGTGTGGTGTGTGTATGTGTGTGTGTGTGTGTGTGTGCGCGTGCGTGCATCTGTCTGTGAATTCATGCCATGTGTACATGCCCAACAAGGTCAGAGAAGGCACTAGAACTAGTTATAGGTAGTTGTGGACTGCTGGTCCTCTGGGAAAGCAGTGAATGTTCCTAACCACGAAGCCATCTCTCCAGCCCAAGCCATAAGCTATTTATCTTTTATTCTTTCTTATCATTTGGGAGAAAGTTTTTAAGTCAATTAATCAGACTTTTGAACTTCCACAGGGAAAAAAGATTTGTTTTATCAATCGCTTTTGGAAATTTCCAATACTAAAATGGTTATGAGTTTAAGTACTTTAAAATTAAAACTTAACAATCTTAAGTACTCTGGCATTATAATAATTGAAATTACATGTCTGGCATATTAAAAAAGCAAAAGATGTGAGTATTATAGACAAGTTCAGAAGATCAAAAAGTCCCAATTCAAATCAGTAGGGAAATGAGGAAACAATTCCCTGAACTCCCTGGAAGGAGAAGAGCTACTTCCTATTCTTCTCTAGAATGGTTCAGTAATCTCCCTTTCCCTATTCATTAGATAAGGTCTCAAGTAGCCCAAGCTGGGCTTGAACTTTGGACCCTCCTGCCTCAGTCTCCCAAGCATTGGGATTATAGGTGTGAGTTACCACAACCTGTTACAAAAAGTTTATACACTAACTAGAAAAGAAGTTAAAAACAATAACTCAATGCACAAACATCTCTCTACTAAAACATAATTTCCATGAAGTGGGGATAGAAATCACATAAATCGAGGCAAACAATCCTATATGAAAAATAAAATGTGGCAAACACCAGGAATCTAAATCTGATTAATATTTATGTATGTAAAGCTGAAGCTGTAAATATTTGAACCTCAATGGAAAAATGATTAAAGCATAAAACAGGTACTTCACAATGATGAGAATCAATAATCAAATACAGAAGTTCAGGGTCTCCTTAACAAAAGGGGGGGGGGTCAAGATTTTTTTTCTATCAAACTGGTTTAAAATATTAAGACTATACTTTTATCAAATCTAAGATATTACTACTCATAAGATGTAAGTTATTTTAAAGACGTTAAAAGGTTAAAAAGGAAGTATGCCTTTGGCTCAGTGGTTCTATTGGCATTGTCATGAGGATAATTCCTCATACACTGGTGGTCAGTATAAAAACTGACAGCCTTTCAAGTAAGTGGCCTCTAATTAGGGAATTCCTCTCTACGAAGTTATCTTCAGGAGTGAGGGAAACACTTGCAGCATTTGAAGTATCTACCATAGAGAATTGGTTAATTAAATCAGTTATGGTTCATTTATAACATGAGGCTGCAAATCAAATACCTTCAGGAAGCACCTCGACTGCATGTGACTAAAGCAAATTAGAACACGTGACAACAGGGAGCAGTGACAGGGTGGCAAATCAAAGCATGCATGCCCCATTGAGACAACTCAAGGTAAAATCGAAAAGTATAGTGCCAACAAAGCTTATTGATGGCCCACAAGCAGGTCTGGAAGCCCTGCTCCGTGTTATGGTGCTCAACATGACTCGTGTAAAATCATGGTTAGAAGAGCGAGCAATGATATGAGGATGCTTACCATCTACTACTGAGAAGGGGAAAACTCAAAGTTACACACGCATGTGCAGAACGCTCCCTTGAAAAGGGTGTGTAGAAGCAGGGAACCAATTGGTAACTGTTTTCCCCTTTATGTTTCTCTTATGTTTGTTTTCTCTATACCATCTGCAATGTCAATATATACATACTACTCTAATAAAAGGGCAGGCTCATTTTTAAATGTTTAACATATTGTAAACATGAGGGCAGGGACATGACTGACTCACACAAATAAACAGAGAAGAAAACTCCATATTACACCAGATACAGATAATTCAGGTGTTCATGCATTTAAACATCAACTAAGAGCCAAACCCTGGTGATGGCTTCCTGTTTTAGTACTCTGAAGTCATCACTGTCATCATGAATTTTACAATTACAAAATTTACTTCCTTTATTGGATAATACAGACAGGCTTATAAACTCTTGACAAGAGAGTCTTCTTCATCCCAAGGTCTGAATTACTGTGTTATGTTACCCTAAACCAAATGACTGTATAATACTCTTCTATTGAAACCTACAACAATATGGGCTGGGAGTGGAATCTCCCAGATATCACAATCAGGTTAGCAGGTAAGTACTGAACTACTTTGCTTGTTGGTTTCACAATGCTGGGAATTCCATCAGACCTCATATAGCTAGGCACATGCTCTACCATGCACTTGCACTCCCAGCCTATTTTTAATATGGTTGGAAAGTTCACCTTTTGGCATTCTGGAAAGTGGTGGGTCACAGCACTCCATATGAAATCCTCTATCACAGGAATCACAAAAAAGCATATTGTCCTGTAATACAGATTAGAGACTAGTTGAGACTAAGACCAGTTGCAGAACATCAACACCCAAGTTACCAGGTTAACCTTAAGATGTAATAAAGGAGCCACAGTTTCCTAGTGTGGTACGCCATTACCAATGTTTAAACATTGCAACATTGTGTCAGAAGTGCGCCCCCTACTGATCACCTCCCTGGCGCCGGGATGTGAGGAGCGTACTCACTGCATTTTTGCCCTGGACTCGACATGCGCTGCACGTCTTGCACTCGATGCACTGCCACCTCAAGGCCTTCACATTTGCGGTTAATTCAGGACAAAACTTCAAACAGGATGGGTGTCCTGCAATAAAAAGCAATTGCTCTGTGAATATAGTGCCTTAGTTTATAAAACTCTCATTTCTTTCAGTCAATGGATGGCCACTGATGCCGACCAGTGAGCCTTAGGAACTTGAGAACAAAATAGGCCAGAGACTTTAGCTGTACAGGCTTCCTTTCTCTTCTTTGTCTCTGCCTTCTTTCCCTGCATATATGAAATGACTATATGTATGATACTTTCCATGAAATAAACTTGAAGTTTATCTCAGTTTCAAGTATCAGACTTACAGGACTTGAAGGCTGTGTGTGTGTGTGTGTGTTAGTGTTAGTAGTAGTAGTAGTAGTAGTAGTAGTAGTAGTTTGCCCTGTCATCATCAACAACCTCCATATACCCACAGCTCTTGAGGATACTGTGCTGTATATTGGTACCCAGTTCAAACAACTGATCTCTGTGTGGTGAAATCATATAAAATAAAAAAAGATAGTGAAACAAAAAACTGGTTGAGCTTAGTATGGTGGTGATGGACACCTGTAATCACATGACTCGGGGTCGGGACAGTACAAAGCAAGATCCTGTCTTAACAAAGAGCTGAGGCTGTTTGGAATGCTACAACTCCAAGTGGCTTGAAGAATTCACTCATTACATACTACACAAAGAACATCTACTGCTAGGACAGATCAAAATATCCATCCCTCTGCCATCCAGTTCCTGGGTCACTGAGTTTCAATTCTAAAAGTAAGGGAAAAAGCGTGGAATTTGGGAGCGGAAGGAGACAGACTCAGACAGAGGAAGTTAGGAAGGCACCCCTCAGCAGGTTTTCTCGGCTTTCTGGAGCACTGTGCTGCTCCACACAACCCTGGGCACTGTTTTTACCCAGCAACATTCTACATGTCCGGTCTGCAAAAAGCCCCTGAGGAACAAGCCTAGGATTCCATGCGTGAGGGAACAATGTGAGCCAAGGCTCTGGAAAACAGCTCCATTTCAAAACTAATGGCCCTTTCTCACACAACCCCAAGGAGATCTCCAAACTTGATTATTATTTCTTTTTTTAAAATCTGGTCCTTAAATAGCAAGAACATTAGAAAATCCCATGTGAGAGAACTTATAACCAAGCTGCAAAGGGAAGCCCGAGGGGTAATAAAAAAAGCAGATTCTGTAATTTCAAAACTGTTTTATAATTTCCTGACTTTGGCAGCTTCATTGTTTAAATATGTATTTTGGGTTCCTGCCAAAAAGGTTCTCCTCCCTAAAGCTTAACAGGTGCTTCATAAAATTCCACTCACCAGGAGATTTGGCTTTTTGAAGTAAGAACATTCAATATCAATCATCAATACTATTAATAAAAGTACACATTTCCCTACTCTTAAAAAAAAAAATCAAAACATCTGTATTTAAGATGTTGAAAAAATCAAATGCTGCCAAATGGTTACTGCCTCAGGCTTGGAGAGACACCCAGGCAGATGCAGTTAACCTCCAGTCTCTTCTAAGGGCTTCTCACTCAAATGAAAGGGAGAAGAAGGTTCAGTATATAAAAAGGACATCAATCACCACCCCTCAAAACAGCAAACAAGCCCAGTTCACTTGTTAGCTAGAAGAGTATGGTTGTAAGGGCGAGGCCAGAGGCTACTTTGATCAGCTCACCCCCTCCCCATGTTGACTGGACTAAAAACTCAAACTTTTAAAGAAGAGCAATTTAAATTCCACCCTTAATATGGATCCTATCAGCTTAAAAATATACCATTTCCTCCTTCCCCTTTATTACTTCCTGTAAGTCATACATCACCAGCACAGACGACCTCAATTTCATGCACTGACTATTTCTCTACCTTAGACTCTCCTTTTGTGTTTTGTAGCTAAGTCTTCAGTAACTAAGGTAATTCATATCATATTAGAGCTTGCTATTTATTCCTGCAGATATCCTACAAGAGACTTTTTAATAATTTTGCATTTTCAAAAGTAATAGACTCTGGCCATTTTCAATCAAAAGCAAGGAACATTTTTCCTCTTAATGCTTTCTTCCACTTTAAGCAATAGTATCTCAGACTACTACGATTTAAGCTGCCCTACCAAATTCCAAAATCTTCAGCCCATCTTTTTTTTTTGGAAGCAATCTTCCCTTTATTTAGCTTTAAAGAAATGGTTATAGATCCCTCCAGCTTGACAATTTTATGGTTCTGTAAAAAGATGCTGAGCAATGGAAAGACATTTCCATTTTCCTTCCTCACATTAACTTTAAAAAAATAAAACAAAAGATTGTAACTGAGTCTTGATGTATTGCTGTACAATCTATAGTAATGAGATACTAGGAATCGATGGTATTGATAATATAATCCCTTACCTCCCACTGAGCCCCTCCATAAACTCAGTCATTTCTCTAAAATCCTTGCTCTCTCTGCTGAGATTATTCAAGAGGATTTGTCTTTCTGGAAATGGTTTTATTATTGTGGTTTGCAGTGTATCAGATCTTGAGAACTACATTAAGTCTTCATTCACTTATTCATTAAGCACATAAGTATTCATAGTTTACAATAGTTTTATCTAGAAAAACCAAAGAAGAATGGCTTAAAATTAGGTTAGTACCAAAGGAGCCATAAACCAGGAAGTCCTTGAGAAGAAAATTCCATGTATAGTAAATACAGTGATGGTCCTAAAAGATGTCTCTACCACAATTCTCACTCCAACTAGACAAAGCAACTCTACAAGCATGGATCTGAGGGATGGACTTCATGAGGAGAAAGGAAGAGACATTGGGAGCTTGCAACAGTCTCCACTTGTCACAATGGATTCTGAAGATGGAGGAAGGAAAGCCAGAAGGCAAACACTGAGGTTCCCTCAGGGAAGGGGATTCACCTGACAGCAAGGCAAGGGCAGGGCAACAAGTAAGCAAATCCTATTACAACCAACCGACAAGGACATGGATCTCTCCCTCGTGCTTCCAGACAGAACTTCAAACTGCTGACACCTTGACTGTCATCTGCTGAGTCCTACAATGGATCTCTGTCCTACAGCTTTAAAATAAAAAGTATTCTGTCTTAAACTACTAAATTTGTGACATCAATAGAAAAATAACGAAGGGCCAGAGATGTAGCATCATGGTGGAGTTCCTATCTAGTATGCATGAGGCTCTGGATTCAAATGAAGGTGGGAAGGAGAGAAACAATCAGGTGTCAGGTCCCTCGGGCTGGTTATTTAGCTTTCAGTATGTGTAAGTACTCTTTCTTCAAATGACATTTAATTAGCATTAGAAATAGTAGAAAGAGACACGACTCTTACCCTTTCAGGTCATGTGATGTGATGTAGCTGAAAGACAAGACTCTAGCAGCAGATTCAGAAGAACTGAACGTTTAAGAAGACCAGCCTGGGCTACACAGCAAAACCATACTAGCGACAATGTTTGTCCACCATGCACAAAGCCTTGAGTTCAATCCTCAGCACCACAAATTAAAGCGCTATGGAAAACACCAGCCATACATTGTAACAAAGGAATACTTTCCTGCCCTTGGAGCAAGTGTTACATTGTGGCACTCAGTGGGTTACAGAAAGAGAAGGCATCCACTGCCCTAGTCTGGCACATCACAGCATGTCTGACCCAAACCTGAGTACTAAACAGATCTATGCATCTCCACTTGGCACACACAGATTTGCTGTTATAACCTAAAGCTCATCTTCACCTAACTTTTCATCAATTCATCTATGGCAGCCTAAGTTACCTCTGTAAATTTTAAAAAAATATATAAATTCTCTCATCCAGGTTGCAAAACTCATCCAAATTGGACCCCTGTTAACTCTGTCCTAAACCATAATAGTCCTTTGTGCTCTGCACTGATACTGACTGGTTCTTCTCTCCAAGTCAATGGAGTTTTCCTCCACCTCTGTGTACTCTACTTTCCTCAACCTGCTCCCCTGTATCCATCCAATGGATCCCCACTTCCACTTTGGTTAAGGAGGCCCTTCTCAGCCAGGTGGTGGTGGCATACACTTTTAATCCCACTACTTGGGAGGCACAGAGAAGTGGATCTCTGAGTTCAAGGCCAACCTGGTCTACAGACATATGGAGTTCCAGGACAGCCTTGAACAAACAAACAAAAGGAGACCATTTTCTGTTCTCCAAGCCCAGGGGCCACACTGTGCATTGTTCTTGATCTTGACACCATCACGGGGTAAACAGGCTTCTGATGTTGTGATGTTCAGCCCCACCTTAGGCCCAATGGAGCAATGGAGCAAGCTGACCACGGACTAAAACCTTCCAAACTATGGTCCAAAACAGACTTGCCTTTCACTGTGACGACTCAGTGATACTGTGGCTTCTTTGGGGGGTGGGGGGTGGGGGTGGGCCGAGTTCCCTTCTTCCTCCACTTCCTATTCACTCTTCCTTTGAGGTGAGGCTTTCATTCCTCATCTTTCTATGTATTCCTCTTGGAATTCCTTCTAGTCAAGGCCTCTGCTTTCCAACCCAATGATCCAATGTGTGTCTAGTCACTGTGAAACTAGATGACTAACCAACTGCTCCCTGAGGCATTTATACATAACAACTCTAAGAAACCAGTGCTTTAAAAAACCCAATAACCATACACACAGCCAAAGGCTGCACCTTTCCTTCCCAGCTCCCCCAGCACATGTTTCTCAGGATTGACACGGGGGTAAAGATGAAGCGAGGGTGGGTGCCTGGGCTCCCGAGGGAGGCTGACCTTCTACCCACAGATCCTGCTCATGTTCTGCAGAGGGGTTCTCTCCCTCTCCCAGCTGTGCCTCAGCAGCCTCTCTTCTGCCTCCTGTTTCAATGAGCTTCCACTTAGTAAGATGCTGTAATTTTGAACTGTACACTTATCTTAGATTTGCTAATTTGAAAACACATGCACACAACTCATCTGTAAGTAAGATTTAACCACCCAGCAATCTGAGCAGCAGACACAAAATTTCATTTGGCATAATATCTAATACTTATGTGAAGCTAATTAAAGATAATTTGGCCTTAATGAGGCAAGGAGAATAGAACAGTGTTAATTTCAAAGTAGGCCGACCCATGAAAGTCAAGTAAAATCACTCCCCAGTCTCAGCATTTCCTCAGACCCTAGGACTGCCTCAGTTCCCAGATTTATGAGTGGCTAGGACAATCTCGGAACGTATGTCACGTGGTTGACCATTTTACTACCCCCACGAATCCAGGGGACAGACTTAATATTCTTCCACTGTACAGAATAAGAAAACTTTGGTTGCAGTCAGCAGGAAGGGGAGTGGAGCATGGGGTTGGGGACACTACATTTGGGGCAGCTTTCTGTACCTCACTTCACATTTTTACTGCACATGACCATGAGCATTTTTTTTTTTTTTAAAACGGGACGTTGAGCAAGGAAAAAAAGTAGTTCTGACCATTTGTTATACAGTCATCTTAAAAAAGAGGAAAGCGCAGTGATCTCACTTCATGGTGGAAGCAGACGGAAACAGTTACACTCACGTCTGTGAAAGCTCAGTATAGTACAATCGTCATCACAGAAATGGGGCTTCAGAGAGAGGTGACTAAGAGCATTGAGCACATATGGGGAGCACATTGAATAATCATCATCTTCCTTATGGCTGCATCTGGACTTCCTTCTTCTGGTTGTATATTACTCATGGACATTTTTCTTCTTTAACAAAAATATCTTATGTTCAGAATCCCTTTGATCCTTACCAATAGTCCCAATTCCATCCTGGAGCTGACGGGTCCTTCTGAGTATGGGGAGGCAGCAGTCTCTCCAAGGCCCCCTGGAGGACCAACCTTTAGTGCCCCTGGAACTGCAGGACCAGACTGTGCCAAAATAGCCCCCATCCTGACAGGGCACTGAAGAAGCATGTGGTCCATCATGGTCTTCCTTATGAATACCACGGTGTTAGAAACCACATGTATCCCAACGCCTTCTAAGAGTACCACATTTTATTTTGGTGCCTCATTTTTTAAAAATATAGTTTATTTTTATTTTGTGTGCACTGGTGTTTTGCCTGAAGTGACTGTGTCAGATACCCTGAAACTGGAGTTATAGATAGTTATAAACTGACATGTGTATCCTAGGAATTGAACCCAGGTCTTCTGGAAGAGTGGTCAGTGCTCTTAACCCCTGAGCCATCTCTTCAGCTTCATTTTTAAGAGGAAAAAAGAATAGCCTTTTTCCTATTTGACCAGAGGGTGTACATGTGTACACATTACTCCATAATTGGGAGGGATCTTCTCCCAGCCCCTGAAGTAGTCAAATCCAAGCTGATACAAGGGACTGTATAGCACTGCTCTACTTTACAGCTCAGAGAGGCACCTTCAGGCATCCTCTGTGCTCTAGAGACACACAACGCCCCACTGCTTGCATTTCTGCCAGTAACAGGTAGATGTGATCCAGGGACAGAGAACCTGACCCTTCTCTACTTGCTAGAAAAGAAAGGGTACTTTTGAGGGCAGACAGGTCAACCCTGGGAAGGAAGGATGGAGAAGTAGAAAGCTTCAGAGAAAAGACATTTCAGCCATTTTTATGCAGAGGGAGTCAGACCTCCCTCTGTTGGGTCTTCAACCTGGGAAAACTAGGGGAGCTCGATGGTATCAGAAAGTCTGAGATCAACCTGGGTAGAATTACACCTTGATACCCTGTAAGGAAGGCCTTGAAGTTATGATAAAATCCTAGATTCTTAGCAACTCAGCAGGGCCGAGTGTGTCATCAGTGGTGAGAATCTTTCTTCCCACATTTCAGTGTTTCCACAATCTGTCTAGGTGTCCCATGAACAGATAGTACATCAAGATGGTAGAGGGCATTTTTAACATACAGCTTAAAATTCACAGGTAAACACCAGATATGTGGACACCACAGAACTGACCAGGCAGTCACAGTCACACACACACACACACACACACACACACACACACACACACACACACACACACAAATAATTCATTTGAAATGAGCCTTGTGAGAAAACTTGTAAGGTAAGTGGAGTCAGACTGCCTACCAGGGGAGCAGGGGACCATACATGAAATATATTAACCTGAACACATAATGTTTCTGTGCTCTTCTGTCCCTACCCAGGATACCATGGCCAAGTTAGAGAATGAATCTGTAAAGCCCATCAAAAAGATAGCCAGAATACATTTTTCAGGT
This sequence comes from Mastomys coucha, assembly GCF_008632895.1. Classification (NCBI taxonomy): domain Eukaryota; kingdom Metazoa; phylum Chordata; class Mammalia; order Rodentia; family Muridae; genus Mastomys; species Mastomys coucha. The sequence goes on along the minus strand of NW_022196915.1, from coordinate 8,413,426 downwards.
AGTGCTTGACATGTCTTATTTTGAAGGCTCGCTCTTTGCACCTAGCCAGGTCCTAGAGGCTGCTGACTGACAAATGGCCTATCAAGTTGAACCTCTGAATAACCAAATAAGAATCATTTCACAACATAATCATTCCTCAATATGGAATGTTTCCTCTATCCAATCATCAAGCAGCTGTCCTATGTGGTGATAAAATTTTAAGTTACTCACTCAAAGCAATCAAGTGGGACAGCACAAGAGTGTGGGAAACCGTGAGGATGGGTGCCACTTCCAGTACTCTCAGGCTAGCCCCTCTGCAGGCTATGGGCTGGGCTGTTTAGTTTTTTAAGTCTAGAGGTAAGCACCACCATTACTAATAAGGACAGCACCTTGTAGAAAACGAGGTGACTAACTGGAGCAAAGAGTCTGGGCCGTCACTGCCCCTGCATGAGAGCGTGCTGTAGGCTCTGCTGGGCTGTTTTTCTTCCTTCCTTCCGATTGCTGGGATTGAACCTAGGGTCTTAGGCAAGTGCTTTACCACAGAAATAAAACTCCAGCTGTTAGCCATGAGTTTCAAACTAACATTTTGAGAGGAAAAAAAATTTCAGTATCTGGGAGAAAAACATAAGACCAACACAAAAAGATTAACTTTTAAAACCTTGGGCTTGCTGGGCAGTGGTAGGTGGCACATGCCTTTAATCCCAGCACTTGGGAGGCAGAGGCAGAGGCAGATGGATTTCTGAGTTCGAGGCCAGACTCGTCTACAGAGTGAGTTCCAGGACACCCAGGGATATACAGAGAAACCCTGTCTCGAAAAATAAAACAAACAAACAAAAAACCTTTGGGCTGGGGGTGTAACTCAGCAGTAGTGTTTGCTTAGCATGGATAAGGCCTTCAGTTTGATCCCCAGGGGAAAAAAAAACCAACAACAAAAAAGTATGCATAGGGGACCCAGTATTACCATTTCATGTGCAGGAAAGTATGTGTGTGTAACCTGAGTGAGTTTTATGTGCTGAATCAAAAAGAATAGCCGAGGGGGGGCTCTAGAAACATAAACACAGTTTGCCTTTATATTTCTGAATAAAACTGGAGGCATAATCTTAAAATCGTATGGTAAGAACAGAGAAGACACACCCTCCTCCGGAGCTTTTGGGACACTGGCTCTTATGGTCTGTCCTTTCTTTCAGTTCACATAGAGCTAGACTGAATTACTACATTTCACCAGCAGGTGTCATAACCTGAAACAATACAGACTTCACTGGAATCTCTCTGAGACTGGGGAGAAAGAACAGAAGGGATAGATACTATGTTTAGCTTAAATCCTTTGCTATGAGCTAGGCGTGGCAATGGTTGGATTTGGGATGGTGAGGCAGGAGACTGATTGAGATCAGGATTTGAGAGTTTGGTCCAGGCAATAACTGAGCATTTCAAAAGGCTCAGCATGGGGCAAGTAAAAGGAGTTTCATGCCAGCCTGGGCTACATGGAGAGACAGCTCAAGAAACAGTCAAACAAACAAAATCTCTACTGTGAATTTACTTACTGCACTGCAGTCTGTCACTGAATTAACCACATGGATAGGAAACTGGAGCTTGGCTACATATACTACTGAACAGAAGCATACAAATATGTAACACAGGTCGGTAATGATACATTCATATTTCACCCTTGACCTGCATAATGTTCGTACATTTCGAACCTATTCTATCACCTAATGATTTCTTTAAACAACATATCCTGTGAGGCTTTGTTAGAGATTAAGAGCATGAAGCACTGACAGAGGACACTCATGCAGAAAGTGCACAAACCAAACTCACCACTACTGCCACAGTCTGCACAAGACAGGAGTTCTTCTGGTTTCTTTTCACGATTTGACTCTTTAGTCCCCAAACAGAAGCTACATATTGGAATGGGATCAGCACGGGGCTATGAGAAAGAGAAAAAAAACAAAATATATTGTTAGCCTTCCTTTCAAAATTTAAAACAAATTATTAAATTCAAAGCATCTCATATATTTCTTAAGGAAACCCTGATAAATTAAACATTCAAAAAAATCAACATTTTCTAATAAAAATCATCATAAATTATGTGGCAGCAAAGCAGTATCTGAATACATTTAAAGGTAGTCATTAGATCCAGAAGTAACTTTTATGAATTCAGTGAAACCTAAGACCTTTAAATATCACAGAGCCTTCAGAAGAAATATTAAGGATTCATCTGTGATCCCAAGTGTTCCTGTAATCTCTATGTACAATAAACTGACTCATCTACTCAGCAATAAAGACCATGGATATCATCTAGTTAATTAGTGAGGTTATTTAACTCAGCTTTATCAAGTGTGATTATTCACCTATTAAATACCGGACATGAAATGTGTGCTTCAGACAGCCCATGAACAGAGACCGAGCAGGAACTGAAATTCTGTAGGACTTGAGAAGATCAAAAGACTATTAACAAGGCCTCTCTGGCACCAAGGGCTTCAAAGGGAAACCAGGGCACACAGAGGAGATAAACCCTCCATCTCTGACATTCACACTTTATAAAAGAAACAACAAAACATTTGTCTACCCCCTGGCACCCTTTAACTCTCTATGGCAATTGCTTTTAACAATGTGTAAATCTACATACATTCTGTGTCTCCTCTGTTGATTATTACTGCCAGCAGGGCAGACATTTCCATCCATCTGAATGCAGTTCACGGTGCCTACAGATCTACATTATCTTGAACAGCTAAAACTGTATAAAAACTCAAATTTTATTGCACATTCCAAGCCTTCTCACATGTTGTCTGCTAGTTCTCTGAAGCCTTTATACGGAATGTCATGAATCAAAAATTCAGGGCAAGAAAACTCAACATAATCAGAAATGTTTTTATATGTAAATCACAAACAAGACTGTGTTAGATCTAATTCTCAAAGTCGACTGCAACAAAGAATAAACCTCATTTGGGCAACTATTCAATCCCAAATGCCTAATACATAGCCTGGTTCACAGTAGGCTCTCAAAATATGTTTACTGGTTGAATAAATAAAGAAGAAACTGCCAGTTAAAAAGAAAAATCAACCACTTCTTTAAGATAATATTTTGGATGGTTATAATGATTCAACAAATGTCTTGGTTCCCTCTAACAACATGTAATGAAAGTCAAGAATTCATCTTATGATCTAGCATTCACAAACCTGTTAATATGACTGTGACTTTCATCTTACAATATTGAGTGTTCATTATCCTGCCCTTATTTTCAGCTTAATTTGTTCTATTAATATGCACATGCTTTACTTTCTGAGGTAGCTTTACAAATGTATTTTTGTAGCTCTGTTAAAAAAAGCTCAGTGTGAAATATCCTGTACCAGAAAAACCAAAAAAAAAGGGGGGGGGGGGACAAGCTATAACAAATTGGTCAGTGACTCCAGCCATAGTTTCTGAAATGCCAGATAATCAGCACTGCGTAATTATGGATCCATAGTTATTACTTGCAACTGCTCGGCTGCAGTACCTTGGGAACACTTTTGTTCCTTTAAATAGCAATTAAAAGAACAATCTGGTTTTAAAGTGACAACGTTCCCCTGATAGATTCTGGCTAAAGCACAGTCTTTGTACTAATGGGATCCTTGCTTTCATTTGATAGAACAATGTTCAAGCCACTGCCGCCACCCTTTCAGTGATAAATAATTTACAAAATGTCACATATCATTCATGCAATGAAATAAATCCAAATCTGCAGCTCCATTTTTCTTTCCCAGATGGATTTTTAGCTGAAAGAGAGACATGGCCATCAGCCAGCATTCACGCTCATTTTTCGTTTTTAACCAAAGGTAACACAAAGGACAAAGGTTGCTAGTAGTTCATGGCCAGAAAGACTGATGTCCCACACGCTGGCCAATAATAGAAGCAGAGACACTATCACTTCACGCCACATTCAAGTGAACCCCACCATGCTGATGTATGCTCACAACCATTTATTTTAAGGATAACTATCTCACAATACTCTCTAAAACCACTGCATTATACAGAAATGTCTGCCCTGCTGAATTATTGATAATTCAAAGCACTTTTTGCTAACCTCAGTGTAGCCGAGTCTAATTAACTTTAAAAAATTGTCACTTGTATGAAATGAAACTTGTACAGTAATGCATGTAAATGGGTCACAGAATTATTTTGATTCACTATTTTCAGACGACATATAAACTGTTTCTTTTTTTTTTGCTTTGTTTTTTTTTTTTTTTTTTAAAAAATAATCCCTTAAAGTAAAATAGATTCCAGTCAGAATGAGGTCTGGTTAAATAGCAATTTGATTCCACACAAATCTACTAATGACAAGTGGTATTTAAGAACTTTGAAAACAGAAGCCCAAGGTGATCATGGTGGCACACACCTGTAATCCTACCACTTAGGAATCAGAGGCAGAAAGACTGAAGTGACTTCAAAGCTAGCTGAGTTTCAAGGCTAGCCTGTGCTACACAGTGAAACACACTCAATAGTTCCCTTAAAATGAAAATCACAACCAAATCCAAAGACCTAACCTTATTTGGAAATTCTTAATTCCTTTCTTTGATATCTGGGGTGGGGGTAGGGGGTGTTTGGCAGCAACATAGACATCTTGGTGGGTAAAGTGGTTACACAGGCAAAATGAGCTGAAACCCACACAAACAGACAGAATTATCTTTGGACCTCTAGTGTGCATAAACAATACAATAATAAATAAATATTTGAAATAAAAAAGCAAAAAGAATCTCATATCGGCATCTAACTTGTTGGTGCCTGGTTCTGCTAAACTAATGTTAAATCTAGGAACAACATTCAGGGAGGGGTGATGCTAAGAAGTACTGACCTGACTGTTCTGAAAGCCAAGCCATGGTACCCAGGCAGCAGGGAAGTTCCTCCTCCCACTACCTCAGTCACTCACCAAGCAGGTATGTGGTATTATCCCTACTTTAGGGGAACCTGAGGGTCTGAGTGGTTAGGTAAATTCTCTAAACTTGCACATGTTCAAGTGGAGATCTGGATTACTACAAGTCTGTGTCCCTAGGGCCTAGTGCTCAATTTCACATCCTCTTCCATGCCTCTCTCAGAAAAACAGAGGATTGAAAATTATTTTCTATCAGGAGCAACGCATTTATCGATGTGTTCAGCACCTCTTCAACCCACTCTCTTCCACCACCAATAGGATGTTTTGAAAGTGCTTACAAGGATGCCACTATAATGCCATATTGTTACTAGTCACAGTAGGAAAAGGTACAAAGAAATTTGGCAGATACCTCTCCCCCCCGACCCCCACCAAGACAGGGTTTCTCTGTATAGCCCTGGCTGTCCTGGAACTCACTCTGTAGACCAGGCTGGCCTCGAACTCAGAAATCCACCTGCCTCTGCCCCCCAAGTACTGGGATTAAAGGCGTGCACCACTACCGCCCAGCGGCAGATACTTCTTTAACTAACATGGGAGTAAGACCATGTGCCTCCAAGTGTTTCCATAAAGTATACAGCACTGCCATGTCATTCTTGGTGAATCTACCAGTAAGAGAAACAATTAAGGCAAATTTAAATTGAAGAATTCTTTATTAAACCGTTTCCCTGGTCTCTTCAAAAGATGCCAGTCATGTGAGATGTAATATACATGGAAAATAATATAATACATGATCCTTGGTTGTATTAGAAGTTTTAAAAAAAGACTGATTTATTTATGTGTTTGAATGTCTGTCTGTCTGTGTAACGTGTGTGTTTAGTGTTTTGAGGCTGGAAGAGGTTTCTGGATGCCCTGCAACTATAGTTACAAGAAGTCGGTGGGCAGCACATTACTGCTGGGTACCAGGCCTGCCCTAAGCAAGAAAGCTGTAAGGCATTTATCTAGCACCCTAATTGTTGGGTCACAATAAAGGATCTTTTTCTGGGATAATTAGGGAATGTGCACTAAATACCGAGTAATACATAAGCCAGAAATCAACTTAAGTGAACATAGTATATGGTCATGCTGGGCCAACACACACAGTTCTAGAGATATGAGCAAATACTTAAAAGTGTCATGGTATGTCTGTACCTCTCAAATGACTCTGAAAACACTACCACACCTAAATACAGTAAGATGGCTATGCAGCAGAGTGCCCAGCTGGCCATTAACATGAAAGACACACACACATTCCACATCACTCTGTCCATTTCCTGCCATTTCCAACATGTTCAAGTCCAAGTTTGGGGTGGGGAGTATTCCACTCTCAAAAGAAGTCTACTGTAAAGTATTAAACAGATGGGTGATAAGCATCATAGAATAGAGTACTACAACAATCCAATCACTGACTCACAGGAAATGTTGAGGATAGACAAACATACTCATCTACAGAGAAAGATGATACCAAAATCACAGTGGACAAATGACCCACTTTCTTCAAAACTAAGTCAACAGGGAGGCAGACGGAGCCAGTGAGCGAGACTGGGAGCTTAAAGGACTGAGAGAAAAATCAGGCAACTGTAATGTGCACGCTCCATATGTCAGACTGCCCTTACACTCTGTATATAGCTCAGGCTGGCAGCAAACTAACTATCCTCCTGCCTTGACCTCCTGAGTGCTATATATGTGCCATGATGTTTGACCTTACGCCTTTCTCTTGATCATGACTTTAACTGTAAAAATTGTTTTTAAAAGTTAGCTGGGTATGGTGGTGCCTGATTTAATCCCAGCACTAAGGAAGCATGGACAGTTGGAGCTCTGTGAGTTCGAGGCTGGTCTGTTCAACATATGAAGTTCAGGACAGCCAAGGAGGGAACTGAGGTGTATACTCTAACTTTGGGAGGTGGCAAGCTGGGTATTTTCATGCAGGTGGAAGGTTAGACTCAGTGGCTCGAGGGCACAAAGTACAGACCAACAGAAGCAGAATAGAAAAATGTTACAGCCGTGCTCTCTAGCAAAAAGAGCCACAATCGCTGTCCCTGTCATTGACACACTTGATATTATGGTGCGAAAAAGTAACGTAAGTGCTGGGGAGACAGCTCAGTGGGTAAATTACTTGTTGTGTACTTGTGAACACCCCAGTTTAAATCCCCAGAATCCATGTAAAACCAAGATGTTGTCAGTCCCTGGTAAGATGGGAGGTAGAATGAAGAGAATCTTTAAGAGCTTGCAGGCCACTTGGCCTGACATTCACAGCTTACACATCGGAGAGAGCCTGTCTAGGGTCAGTGAGCTAGCCCAGCAGGTAACAGCACTTGATGGCAAGCCTGCTAACCTTAGTGCAGTCCTACAAAGCCACATGGTAGACAGATAGAACTGACTGCTACAAGTTGGCCTCTGACTTCCACACACCCATCATAGAACACAACTGTACACGTACACACACACAGAGACACACATACCCCACAGAGTGATAATGAATGACTAACATCCAAGACTGTCCTCTGACTACCACATGAAGCCTGTGGCATGTGCTCACTGCATGCACATGTACATATACACACAAAGATAAATATATACACAGCTATATGCATAACATAAAATTTATCAGTTTAATGAATTTATGGTGCCGTCATTGGCAACAGCCATAATTTTGTGGAAACATCATTACATCTATTTGTATTATATTTTCCATCTTACCAAACTCATTTTCTACACACAAACTCTGTTACATGCCCTTTTCTTTTCACTACTGTATTTTTTCTTTATTTCTAACTTTATTAATGCTTTACCCAATTTTCCTACATTCACTTTATATCCTCATCTCTGCCTCCCTCCCAACACCCCCCCTCCACTTCCCGCTAGGAGTCTCCCCTCCCTGACACATCAAATCTCTGCAGGGCTAGGCACATCCTTTCCTCCCTGCTCCAGTTGTTGGGGGACCCACATGAAGACCAAGTTGTCAGCCCCCAGTGTCCAGGTCAGTTGATTCTGTTGGTTTTCCTGTGGAGTTCCTATCCCTTGGGGCCCCTATGGATGACCACTGCGGCCTTGTCCAATGCAAATTTTTTTTTTTTTTTTTTGCAACTATCATACTCAAGGCATTTTGAGCATCTTTGGGACTTCTGAGCTAAAAATAAACACTCTTTTCTGAGGAAACGCTCTTTAAATACAGGACCATGCATGTAAGAAGCTTTATTTTCATTCACGATTTCTGTTGTTCCTGCCCTGAGGGAAGCTACATGTTTATTACTCTTGTTAGTTTAAGGTACTGGACAAAAATAAATCCAAGACTGTACACTAGAGCAGAGCCAGAGGTACCCATGCTCACATCCTCTTCCTGACAATGACGAACAAGGATGTGTGTGTGTGTTTGTGTGTGTTACAAGCTATTCTACAACCTATGTACACAATCAGGGATATATGTCAGGGGCTTTCTTTCTGTAAGCCGTGTGGATCTGAGCCTTCCCTGATGTCCTTTATACTACTAGAAAACAATCTTGGTGATCGGAGTCTTACAAATGAACGGTCCCATACTCTGTGTATATTTACTCAGACTTGCATGACTGCAAAGACTGAGATTTCAACATGTTCCTAAACCTCTGAGTTTCCTTGCCCGTAAAAGTATACAATGTGTGCAGGTTGTCCAGTTCAAGGATGGCTGAAAAGTAAAAGGTGACTGAGTATGGAAAGTACTATAAGTCTGACTTAAATATTGCCTTAATTATTGCCCAATTCACTTTGGTTATAAAGAGTTAACATCTTCAAGCCCTTTATCAATATTAGCACAAATCAACTGCAATGAAATTTTAAATTATTATAGGAAAGAATTTGATTCTCTCAGACCCTGTGATGAGTATTAATTTTACGGGACTTCTTTTAAAAGAACCACCTAACCAGTGACCATAGGAACAAGGTAGGAAGCACCTCAACCCAAAGCAAGGAGTTTTTAAAAAGAATGTAATTAAAGGAAAACTCAAAAGAAAAAAAATACTAGCAGAAGGAAACAAATATAAGGAATATATGAACCAACTTAAAATCTTAAATGAAAAAAATCTTAAATGTAACCCAAGCACCTTTCCATGGCCACTAAATGGATTACAGTTTATAATTGGAGAGTGACTGTATGCAAGCCCAGATGATTCAGCTGGTTCTCTAAATCTCACCCTGTTCAACCAAGACGCTTGCTTAAAGCTTTATCTGTGCTCTTTGCTCCAACTGACCTGAAATCTGGAGTTTGGGTCCTGTTTTACTGCTTACCATAAAGCTCTGCTCAAGTGTGCCTCTGGTCCTCAACCCATGCTCAGTCTGTTTCCTGGGGAAATTCAATACCTCTCTCCCCAGCCCCTGTCACATGGAAATTATTACCCAAGGATTCTGGCCAGACAGCTCCGAGCTCTACCTGACATGGTCTGTCCCGTGTAGCATTTGGAGTTTGATTTAGGTGTCATAGTACCAGATGGCCTGCAATGATTGCCCATTGTCTCTAGAACTATTCACTGGCCTGGTCTAGAACCTTCCTCACCTTGCTTTGCTCTACTGTTGTGCACTCATCTCTAGGCAGTGAAAGATTTGTTTTGCTTCTATTCCTAAAGCTTAAGCTTCTTCATGAGAGGAATGCCTACTTGTTGATGAAGCTCCAGCCGCAGGGTGTGCCTGGTAAATCAATGAGTGGTTGGGAGCTAGCTGTTCCTCACTCTCAGGATACTGACCACCGGTGTCTGTTTTCAAGTATATCTTTAAAGACTACAAGCACTTCGAGTACGGCAGGCAGCAGTGCTGAGGTGGGTTCATCCTCTCTTGAAGGTGCTTATCATCACAGATGCCACATGTTAGATCTTAGGCTGGCCTTCATTTCCTCATCCTCCTGCCTCTGACTACTATAATCAGATCAGTCAATCAATCAATCAATCAATCAAAATCAATTTATTTATTTAGTGAGACAGGGTCTCACTGTGTAGACCAGGCTGGCAAGGACCTCAGAGATAGACCTCCACCTCCCAAGTACTGGGATTAAAGATGTACCCACTGGCTCAATCTATTTTAAAAGTACTTTATATATATATATATTAAACCCACTTAATATACATTGGTGCTTTGTGACTGATAATGTGTTACTGTCAAAACTTTATGCCTGACAGTGCAGTGACAACACAGGTTGACAATGCTCCTCTTGTTTAAAGTAACTTACTAACATTTTTCTGCCACTTTAGTACTCAATGTGACTTCATCTAATAAAGAACTAAACTTCATTTCTCATCACTTAGCCACTTACTCAACCGATGTCTGTTGTAATAGATTGAGCCCAGTCCTGATTAGGACACAGATCACGTGCACTTGGGACTTCCTTTTGAAGTAACATGCCTAACACAGTCTTTGGGAACACACAAACTCTAAAGATTGGGATTTTCTGTGATGATCTAAAACATCTTCCTTCTGCTGAGCTGTTCATGCTGCCCTTGGTCAGCAGCTGTGGCCAGTACAGCCACTCTTCAGCAAACAGGTTTGGAGCCCAGCACCCACGAAAGCAGCAGGGTCTACTTCAAACCCCCTGGGCAGAACAGAACTCTGTTCATAACATGCCTACTGCCATTTTCTCTGTGTTCATATACCCTTTGTTAAAGTAGAAGTCTTTCCTTGAGATTCATGAATTTGGACCTGAGTAGATGTTAAGTAATTTTTCCCGGGAGGTAATTGGAGACACACTTACTACAAGATGTTCCACGGGCAACAGTTTCATCTTAATTTTACTCTCGCTCTATGGATTTCCACTGTCTCACCTCTCCTGCTCGTTATGCTTCTTGGTAGGTAATTGGTTCTGTGAGGGAGCAGTGTATCATTCCCACCAGCTCTGTGGATTGGCTTTCTTCATCACTCTGAGCACAAGGATTTATTGTTGGTAATGTATAGAGATCTTGAATGTGATGGCTGTATTTTATTCCTTGTCACAGTGATGAGCATTCTCAGTATTTAAAAGAAGTAGCAACAACAATCTAAGCCTAATAAACAAGTATTTGAAGTATTTATGCATATATGCATAAAATATTACCCCTTTCCCCTTCATTTAAAGGTAAACCCGTATCAATGACCACATACTACAGGGAAATGCCCTGGATCAAGGGAGGCTTCAGAAGCAAGAAACGGTAAAAGCTCAGCCACACAGGAGTGAGAAGTGAGGGGACATTCTAAGAACATCAGCCTGCTTACCAATTGTGTGAAGCTAATTGAAATGCTCACACTGTATCCTGGAGTCTAGAACTTGTTCTAATTAGGCAGGTGTACCATTTATAAGCATGCTGATTAAGGAGAGTGATTCTACTGGAAGAAAACAAATCTAATCCTGCACCCTGAGCTTAACAAAACCCTTTCACTGTAAGATGAAGCCGACACATTTTGAAAAAATGACAACGAAATAATTAGTCTCCCCAGGGCCTTCAATTTCTTATCTGGACAGGGCCTTGCCTTTTAAGATTGCATCTGAACAGCTCTCTTCCACCCCTGCCATTAGAAACTGCAGATACTGCATTTATCTTCCTAAGAGGGATCAAAGTCTGATTCAACACAGCTGGAAAGTCGACATACAGTTACAGGAAGACTGTTGAGGATTTACAAACTGTTCTCAATGGCAGGCACGTCACAATATTAGAATGATAAACTCCACATTTATATTATATTAACAATATAATTTGAGATTTAAAAAAATAGAAAGTTCAAATAAACTTACACTCAAGTATCACAAATCTTTAGTTTTTGCTTAAAAAAAAAAAATTAAGCTTGTGTCTCCTAAGTGATTGCCAGCCTCAGTGTTAAAGAGATTGGCAAAAGCAAAGTTCAGACTTTGAAACCATTGTTTCTTTAAAAATAAGAAAACTATAGGAGGTGGGACCTGATGACTCGTGCCTGCCACACCTACATTAGGAGTACTGCCAAGAATCTGGTCTAGACTGGACTAAAGATGAAGAGCGAGAGTCAATCTCAAGGCAACCAAAAACAACCAACAAATGACAAGAAATCCTGTCTTAAAGGGGGGATGGGGGGCTGTCAGTAAAGCACTGTACAGAAACAAATTTGATTCCCAGCACCCTCATAAAAATGAAGTGGGTTACGGTGGCCTTGGCTTGTAATCTTAGGGCTGGAGAAATGGAGACAGTCGTTGGAGTGTGCCGGTCAGCCAGTCTAGCCTAATTTGTAAGTGCCAAACAGTGAAAGACTGTCTCAAAGGAAGTAGACAGCATTTCTGAGGATGATACCTGAGGTTATCCTCTAGTACGTATGCACACACACACACACACACACACACACACACACACACACACACACACACACCCTCCCTCACTAAAAAGATGGCACGGGGCAGGGAAGACAAAGAAATAAAAACTAGCACTAACTTTTGAAAACTATTCCTAAGCAAGGCCAGTGCACAGTAGCAGTGGAGAAATTAAAGGGCAGCCATACTGTGCACCAGAAAGGTATGCAATGGCTACTACTCTGTCTGTGGAGCTGCCTACCTGCCAGAGAAAAGAATGGCTTCTGCATCTGCCCCGAGGCATCCACTTCAATGGAGGTATGGTCCTCAACCTTGCACGGATGTACTCCTTTGCCAAGAAAAATCGTGAACCAACTGCTAGAGGTTGGCATAGGCAATATTACTTGTACCCAATTAAAAATACCCAAAGCTGGAAACAGAATACAGAGGCGAGGCAGGTAGGTAGGCCAACAACAGTCTAGAAAAGCCACGCATTCAACATTCTCCTATAACAACACCACCCTCAACAGTTCTTCACGTTCAGAGACCCGGAGGCAGGGAGACACTGTGCACTACTTGCCATATTACTACGGATCCACAGTCCACCTGGCAGAGTGGAACTGGCCCCCAGAAGAACTAAGAGTAGTGTAATTCTATCACCACACTTAGATCTCAGTCGCCCTCTGCGCACACAAGCCATGCAGCAGACAGTGCTTCTAAGTCCCTGCCTATTTTGCTTTTGCTTTCCTTGTTTCTTCTGCCCTTTCAATTCCAGTATTCCTAAGCGGGGAGACCAGAGTTGCTTGGATAATTACTACCTACATGTCAAGACCTGTGGCCTTGTGTGTGAGTGCAGCAGCTTCACCCCCTAGGTCACTGTTGTGGTGTCAAGTTCCAGAACCACTAAAGCTTTGGGCCGCACATTGTTCTGGGACCAAAGCATCACTGTCAGGAGTCGGGGAAGCCACACAAGCCCATCACCCTCCCCTGTGAAGCTACAGCAAGGCTAGCTGTCATCCTCAGAAATGTGTCCACTTCCCTTGAAACAGACTTTTATCAGTTGGGCGCTCACCAGTTAGGCTAGACTGACCGAGGAAGAGACAGACCACACAGGACAAGCTTCTGTGGCAGGTCAAGGATTTTCCAAACTCAATTTCCTGGAGCGTATACAAGGCCACCAAAACAACAGGAAGAAGAAATAAGTAAAATTTCTGATATTCTGTAATAAGATCAATACTTACTACACTCTGCCTCCCCCAGGATTACCACAGAACTACACTGCCCACCAGGGCACACAATTTATGTTCGTATGCCACTGGCACTTGGGATGCTCATACTGAGACTTCCTGCTTCTCACCCACGCTCCTACCCCTTCTCACTAACAGTCACTACTTTCATCTCTATTATCATCTATTAATTTGGTACATTTTCTATAATGGAGCCTGAGAACTGCTGTGTATAAGGTTCCTTTCCATTTCTATGTTTTTGAGATCCTCATAGACTCTTGCTAGCATCAGTAATTATCCCACCACTGAGTAGTGTTTTTGGTAAAGGTCACTGAATCTTCCTCAGTGTAAAAGCTGTGTTGTCAGTCTCACAGAGGCGACTTATTCACTCTAAAGTTGGTTGGCATTTCTTATTAATTAACAGTTAAAACTGTTAAAATTCCTCTTCTTCCTCCTCTTCCATTTTGTTGTTGTAGTTTTTTGAGACAGGGTTTCTCTGTGTAGCACTGACTGTTGTGGAACTCACTTTGTAGACCAGGCTGGCCTCAAATTGACAGAGTTCCACCTGCCTCTGCCTCTTAAATGCTGGGGATAGGTGTGTGCTACCACAGCCTTGCCATCTTCCTGAGATTATTTTTTATTATCAGCAGACAAGGTATCACTATGTAGCTGAGACTAGCCTAGAAGCCATAATCCCCCTGCCTCAGTTTCCTGAGTGCTGGGATTACAGGTATGTGCATTTTTATACTAGTATTTTTACAGTCATACAAAAATGTATTTTCATTTTTACAGATTATTTAATCTGCAAAATGTGGAACTGCTAAATTACAGGATAGATAAAAGTTTAAACATATCAGAAATGCCTTACTAGATTGGTTGAGAAAGGTAGGGGGGGGTGGGGGGGGAAGAAATGGCCAATACATAGTGGGAGGAGATATTGCATACTAGGATGCACAATGTGTTATCTCTAGTACTTTGGATACCTAACAGTAGAGATCCCATGTGGTTAGGAATAATGAAGAGGGCATGGGTTCTCTGCTTACTCAGTTCAGACCCAATGTAGGTGGTTGACTGGAGGTGTGGAAACAAAGAACCAACTGCATTGTTAGAAATGAATGTCATCGTTTCTCAGGCTGACACTCCAGGAGGCATTGTTTAAAGGCCTTCTTTGCTAGCTGTTGTAAAGTCCAGTTAAGCAAACAAATAGAGTAGTGTAACCGTTCAGTTAAGGTCAAGGTCAGGACTAGCACTTGGCAATCCACCCTTGCACGATCTAGACTGGCTGTGCTCTCAGAAGCTATTAGGATGATGATCAGGATGTTTCTGAGCCTCTTGGCTTTATTTGTTAACTAAGGTGTGACAGAGTGGAACTGATTGCTTTTGAAGTTGTGCTAAGGCTGACCTTGGTTACAATATGAATTCCAGCACACTTGGCTTGGAAGCAACCAAGCTAGACATACATTTCTCAGTCAAAAGGCCCTGTAGGTAATCCGATCTGAGCTGGGGTACTTTAACCCACGGCCAAATAAAAAGCATGATTGCCTTTTTCCACACACAGCCTAGGCTAGGCCAATTACTCATGAATATAACTTTTCAGACATTACATAATTTCACATAGACTTGCTTCTGGTGCCTGCCAAAGAAAACAGCCATTTGCATCACTAGGAATAAATCTACACTCGATGAGAGATGAAAGTTACAAACATGAGACAGCAAAACTCCAGCCTCCTCTTTCATGCCACCCTCCTCTACGTTGCTAATAAATTTAATTTTTAAAAACCAACATTAGTGAAACAGAATGACATGAGCTGTAAAATCACATGAGCCAAGGAAAAATGATGAAAATTCAAATGTTTATGCCCACAAGAAGGGTGGCAGCCTCGAAGACATGACCAATGACACTAGGAATCAGAAAAATCAAGTCATACTTAATCACAAGATTCAGGCGCTCTCAAGTGCCTCCCTCCTCCCTTCCTATCTTGGCACTAATGTACTAAACCATATTCCTATTTTTTAAAATATCTTTTTAACTTGGGGGATTTTTCACATAGCTCGGGCTGGCCTCAAACTTGCTACACAGCCAAACTGTTTTGAAGTCTAGACCATCCTATCTCCATCCTACAAGGGCTAGAATCAGGGTATACGCCGTTATCCCCAGTTTATTTATTACTGTTTTTTAAAGATTCTGTTCTCCTAAGCTAAAACTCGCTTGTTGAGGCCAAAAGATGACTTGACAATTAAGAGCACACACTCCTCTTACAATAGAAGATGAGTTTGGTTCCCAGCACTCAGGTTTGTTGGCTTACAATCACCTATAACTACAGCTCCAATCTACAGTCCTCTTCTGGCCACTGCAGGTACTGAGAGGCACATGTGGGCATGTATTCACACACATTTATATACATAAATAAACAAAAATAAATCTTTATTTTTTAAAAAATAAAACACTTAGCTGATATATCACTGGTAAACAAGAAGTAATTTATTTGAAATTCAACAATATCTACATTTAACATTTTCAAATACAAATAACAAACACTAGCCTGTTGTATTATTTTAAAAATGAACTAATTGGCTTAGATTGCTATCAGCAAGAACATCATGCAACAGAATACTTACAAGCCATAAAAAAAAAATGCAATAGGCCATTTGAAATAATAGCTGAAGCTATGGGATTCCGCGGGGTATAAACTCCTCAAATTCTTGTTGGTAGCCCCATTCCAGTCATTTTTAGGGCATCATCCTTTTAATAATAGATATCTCTTTAACTTACTTGAAACTGGCTGTATGAATGCTGCTTTTGCAATTTCCAAGGAAAGTTATTACCACCAACACCCAAAAGTATGCAAATGACCATACCCGTGCACACGGCCTTCTTGTGCTTTTCAAAACATCAGACCACAATAGTGGGCAGAAACAAGTGCCTCACTACTTTTGGGCAAATGCCAGCCTCAATGCCAAGTGTTCAAATTTATTTTGTGTTTCATATTTGAATATATATATATGTATATATACATATATATTTCATTTTCTTAAAAAGAGGTATATTATAAAATTCTGGATGATAACCACAGAAGGTTGTGTATGCATATATATGTAACTTATGTGTATATATGTTAAGCATAATATGGGGGCATACTTTGTTCTCTCCCCCAATAATAGTACCTAATGTTTATCGCATGTCCATCCTGTGGCATTAGAAGGTTAAACAATTTCAAAACTATCACTGTGATGGATGTTGCTATAGCCTGAGTCTTTCTGAAGTGAGCCTGGGCACAGGAGGGTTAAGCAGTAGGCCCTCGGGCATGGTTGCAAGTAACAAGAGCAGGAGTCAGAAGAGGCTTCGGGGATGTGCTGCATCTAGCTGACCAACAACACTCACTCTGGAAGTAGAAAGAAGCTTATCGGGGGAAGAAACTAAAGGTGTGGAGGAGGTCATCAATTCTCTGCATAATGTAGTAGACAGGGCTTAAGAAGATGATGGTGTGTTGGGAAGGCTCAGAATCTAGGTAGAGAGAGAGAGGTGGCTGGAGACAACCTCACACACAGGCAGATAGGGAGATGAGGTGGAGGACAGAAGCTTCTTGGAGAGCTGAGGAAGGGCATATGGAGAATTCACGAACGCAGTTCTTCTAGAAGCTCAAAGAAGACAGGCAACAGGCAAAGCTGGGAGGCCCGCTCAGAAGCTACAAAGCGTGGGGACTTCTAGGATTCCTAGAGAGTGGTATTATCCAGAGGAAGTCAGCTTGTATTGTTGAGGAGCACAGTTGCTTGCTTGCTTCTCACTCAGTGCAGAGAACTGCTCAGTAATTCCTAGTCATAATCACCACAGAGACTGTCGACATTTTAACACTGTGGGGATGTATGTATTGAAATTTTTATTAGTATTTAGATAAGCTCTAAGCAAAGTTCTCTACCCATGTCATCAGAATAAAGATGATAATTTTCCAAAGAAATCCTGTTATTATTTCCACTAAGCCAGTTTTCTTCTGTTAGGTTATACATATAAATAATTTATAGTTACCTAGAATGGTTAAGACATGAATTTTCCTAAAGACATTGCTAGTTTTCTTAACAGTGCAGATCATAGAAATTCCTAACAGTTTTTCTCATTTAGAAAAAGGAATAAAATACCAAGATTTATAGATAAAGCCAACTTTAGCAGCTTATTGATTTAGCTTTAGGAGCATTTCACAACAGAGTTCTTTTTAACTGCATACAATCAGGGCATGTGTCTAATCAATACTGAACATCTACCTTGCAATTGGGGTTCATGAATTAAACAACATCTGCTCAAACTCAAAACCATCAGGCAAAACCCAACAGTGACCTACATCTCGAACACTGTGAAACCAGTGAAACAATGTTATCACCTGTAACAACAACAAAGTCCAATTTGCCCTCAAGGGCTAAAACTGAAAGTAACTGGAAGTCTCTACACATGAGTTATTTATGTCATGTTATCTCTTTCTATAAAGGACCATAAGCTAGCATTAGGGTCCTTCCAAATGGCATATCCTGTGTGGCTGGATATAGCCTTATTCTATAATGTATAAACCAAGGGATTATAGCAAATATGGAGTGTAAGGATAATGTGGCTTTCCAACTTCTACTCACCAGTCAAATGACTGGGTCTACTGACCATTCCCACTTCCCCAGGAAAAAAAACAGTGGGTAAGCAAAAATCTGTCCACGAGAGCTGCAGACTGTATAAGAAGATTGTGGTTCTAGTTACGGTCACTTGATGATTATTACAGACACTTTGAGAAGAGCCTCCTTGTTCTCCCTGGTGTGAGCAACTCACTGACTCAGGCCATGAAGCCAGCAGCCAAGTGGCAGTGGCGTGGATTCAGTGGTTCCTAGAGGAGACTAGATGGACAGCCATCTTAAAGAGTTCCCTGATGTCGCCCAGCAATGAGATGTGAGGGCTCAAAAAAAGCACCACCCTCGCTCAGGTGGTGTGTGTGTGAAAAGACATTCCTGTGCTCCCTCATTCTCTCTCGCTTTCCAATAAGGCCTGCCCGAGGCTCCCCATCCACTCTATTGAAAGACTATGTTGAAAATACACTTGTGTTGGTTAAAGGAAAGTTCATGTTTCTTCTCTGAATGAGAGCTTATTGAAAGACTCTAAAAGACCACAACTTGGTGAAGGAATGAAAGGGCACAGAATCTGGTCCAGACTTATTGGCTGGATTGAAGGATTTGACTATTTTAACTGTTTGTTTCTACATCTGTAAAATGTGAGTTAACAATCACCAGGATGAGAAATGTGTGTGTATACATGTCCCACAAACCATGCACCTAAATACAACCCTACACACTAGACATATACTTAATTTTAAGACATGCACAGTTTTTGGTAACTACTTGGTCATGCTTGGTTATTCAGTGAGAGTTGAGATCAGCCTGGGATGCTGGATGGTGGTGGCACACGCCTTTAATCCCAGCACTTGGGAGGCAGAGGCAGATGGATTT
>NW_022196915.1:8392629-8394610 GCF_008632895.1 Mastomys coucha | reverse complement strand
GCCTGGGATAACTGAGATATTGTCTCAAAAAAGTAAAGAGATAAGCAAGATGGCTAGCAGTTTAAGGTTAGTCTCCACTCCATTTTAAGTTTAATGCTAGCCTGGGCCATACCTAACATACAACCCCCCTCTCTCTTAAAAACATTTATTAGAATGAGTACCAGGACAGCCAGGGCTACACAGAAAAACCCTGTCCCAAAAAACAAAAACAAAACAAAACAACAACAAAAAACCCCCAACATTTATTTAAAAAAACAAAAAAAACAAAAACAAAACAAAACAAAAAGAACAAAATCCAACACGCCCCCCCCCCCAATACACAAAAACTTGTACCGTGTACTGACAGGAAAACTTTTCAAAATATGCAAATTTAAAATATAGTTACTCTGTCTCATTTCAACTAAGTGTATGTAAACAAAAACTGAAGTAAATTAAATACAAATTTGTTAAGCATTTTACCAACACTCTAACATACACCATGAATTTAAACAAGCACTTTTTACTGAATAGCTTTTTATTCTTTCTTTCCTTTTTCTTTAGTTTTTTTTGAGACAGGGTTTCTCTAAATAGTCTTGGCTATTCTGGAACTCACTCTGTAGACCAGGCTGTCCTCAAATTCACCAATCCGCTTGCCTCTGCTGTGATTAAAGGCATGTGCTACCACATCTAGCTCAACAGGCATCATTTTCTAAGTGTCTCATAATTATTAAGAAAAGGTAACAACAGTTAAGGAGAATTTAGGCTGTGAGCCCTTCCCTTCCCCACTGTCTGTGACAGAAGGAATGGTGATGGTAGTAGCTGTTGAGTAGGAGCGCTCAGTCACTACAGCCATATCTTCACTACAGCCTTCATTTACATCACTGCTTCCTGACCTCCAGCCCCTTAGTTCCTTCCTCACCCTTTCCAAATTGGTCCCTGAGCCTTGAGGGGGTGATGAAGATAGTTAGCGCTGAGCAATTAACAGCACTGACTGACATTTAGACCTAAATAATAACATTACCACTGAAGTGGAAACTTCAGGGTTCTTTGGAGTCAGTTGTGTTGGATGGTGTTTTGCTGGGGCAAACACGTGAGGGAATGGTTCGTTAAAGTCGACATAGGTGTGAAGGGCTATGGCAGACTCGTGAAGGAATGTTTCGCTGAAGCAGACACAGGAAAGAGGATGTTCTGCTAAAGCAAACATGTGAAAGGACACATGATAAAGGATGCCTTACTAACTACACGCATGTAATTATTGGTCCACCTTACATTTCATAGTTGAGCTGCATTTGTTGGGACTCCGAGGAGTTGGCCTGATTGGATGCACATGCTGAAGCAAGGCTCGTGGAGGACTCGTGATGTCTGGAGGGTATAAATAGGACTCCACAGAGTGACAGAGACAGAGCTAGCTGGCGCAGCCTTTCACTGTGCAACGCTTGCAGGTTTCTCATCATCCCTGATCTTCACTTCCCTGACAGAGGCACAGCTGAGAACTTCTCTTGGTGTTCCTGTTGGTCCCTCCTGCTGACTCTGCTAGGTCGTGTCACTGCTGTTGCTATCCTGACTCTGCCGACCTGGACTGCTGGTGTATCCATGAGGTGTTTTCAAGAGGATCGAGCTGCCGCTGCCTGCTAACTGAACTGCTGATTTCCAAACACACACGGAAATTGTTCCAAAGAACCTTTCTAAATAGGTCCACTTTCCCATATCCTTTCTTTCCCACTACCTCTGCTGGGTGGTGGGCTACAAGGGTGATTAAAGCATTTAAGAACCATCACTAAAAATAGGATTTGAAAAAAGTTACATACCACAAAGAAGAATGAGTATCACTTACATGTGCTTATCTTTTTGACTGAACAGGTTAACATGCAGGTAAGAATCAAGCCAAGGATGTATGAATAGTAAGATTTTATTTAGTGTGAATTCTTTTTTTTAAAACATTAACAGACTTCATTTATTTTTGTCATATAAAAACCCTTATGTGGTAGCCACAGCTGGAGCC
>NW_022196915.1:8381866-8391819 GCF_008632895.1 Mastomys coucha | reverse complement strand
CTTAACCAGGCGGCCCAGCTTGGTAACGGGGATCCACTCCTTGTCTTCAGCTTTACCTCCGCGAGCCCGCGGCCTCGACCACGGCACGCCCTCGACCACGACCGCGGGCCCCTAAGACCGCTGCCGAATCCTCCGCGGAAGCTGCCGCGGCCTCCTAATCCTGGGCCCCCGGGTCCTCCGGGCCCTCCCGCTGCACTGGCGTCATCCGCCATTTGGTGTTTTCCGGGAGAAGAAGAAGCTAGTGTGAATTCTTTAGGATACATTGCTTACAGAATGTGTGTTATAAAACAGCAACTTACAATGAGCCACACTTATTTCCTATTTATTACTTATTTCCTATTTATTACCTATTGCATGTTTGGTGTTGTTTGAGACAGGGTCTCTCTACATAGCCCAAACTGCCCTGAAACTTACAATGTAGACCAAGCTGGCTCAAATTCACTTGCCTACCTAGGGCAGGGATGAAAGCATGGACCATTATGCCCAGTCTCCACGGCAGGTTATTAATCACAATTGCAAACAATTTCCACTAAGAGTGCCCTGGTTTTGTTTTGACATAAACACATCACAGATAATTAAACAGTGGGACCAACTGGGACTGTGTTAGAATGTATCTTATACATAATGATACATACCCTGGCAGCATCAGGACCATGTTAGAGTGTATCCTATACATGGTCATGTATACCCTGGCAGCATTCAGTCAATAATACTGCCACTTATGTATTTTTAAATACTTTATATTAATTGAAAATGTTTATTAGAAGATCTCACTGTATAGAAAAGCATATGCAACCTAATGTGGAAACAGAATGTTTTCAAAATAGAGTGTGCCTGGAAACAGCCAGAACACAGGCAGACCTTATATAAATATGTTCTTGGCAGATACATAAAATGGATCAGATATTTTGGTTAGAAAACTAAAGCCCCAGCATAAGCAGAAGAAACTAATTTCATTTTGAGATAAATGGCTACTTTCTTACTTATGAAGAAGAAAATAATCTCTGGTAAATAGAGGCATACTAGCATGAAAGATAAGTGCTGAGGCCCAAGCCACTCCCTCTGAAGTATTTGCAACATTTCCCAGGCTAGAGCCCAGAAAGCTCTGCAAATCTTTATGTAATTAATGATCCACTAAACAACCCCAGACAAGAAACAGTCTGAGCTCAGCTCTAAGTTCTACCTCTTACAGCAGTGAGAAATACTCAACGCAGGAAAACAAAAGTTCTTGGCTACAAGCTTGCTCACCATCTTGTACTTATCAAAGTCATCCGCATAGACATTAATCGGGGGTTATTTTACTATTGTCTAAAGGCTGAAGAATGTTCGTGTCATAAATATTTACTGGCTTGGTATCTTAATTTTTCAGGAAACGGCTATAAAACTTTTAACATTTTAACAACCATGTAAAACAAAATCCCTTTTCTCAAAGTTACAGTCATACACCAAATGATCTAAATGAGCAAAGAATTTTAAGGTACAGAACTGGGCAGGTAGCACACACCTTTAATCCTGCCAGTTGGGAGGCCGAGGCAGTAAGATATATATGAGTTCCAGACCAGCCTGATCTACATCTAGTGGTCTAATGAGCTCCAGGGACAGCCTGGGATACATAGAAAGACTATCTCAAAACAAAACAAAACAAAAAAACAAAAAACACCAAGCTGGGCAGCAGTGGTGCCTTTAATCCCAGTACTTGGGAGGCAGAGGCAGGCGAGTTCAAGGCCGGCCTGGTCTACAGAGTGAGTTCCAGGACAGCCAGGGCTACACAGAGAAACCCTGTCTCGAAAAACCAAAACCAAAACAAACAAAACAAAAATAAAACAGCTATAAAAATTAACTTTTAGGGACAAAACAACAACAAATAAACAAGCAATCAGAGCCAGGTGTGGTGGGTCACACCTGTAACGCCAATATTTGGGAGGCTACAGCAAGATTGCCATGGGTTCGAGAGCAGCCTGGGCTCCATGTTATGTTCTATGACAGCCTGAACTACAGGGAAGTGCACACATCTTGAGATCAACCCACCAAAGCCTTTGATTACCATCTAAGATGACCCCTAGGCAGCAAGATGCACTTGACTACCATGCCTCATGATTGGAGTTTGATTCCTGGGACTCATATGAAAAAACACACTACCCCAAGTTCTGTTCTAGACTTTACACTCAAGACCAGCACACACACACACACAATCACAATATCCAGCACTGGTTTACACACGTAATCTCCACTCTCCCACTGAGCTTCCAAGTCCTGTGTGGAACCTGCCAGTCACGGGGCTCACAATTTAAGAGAAGGGCCTTTGTTGTCATACACATTTACAGTCTCTTCAGGGTCTAATGCAGCATCTAGTTAGAACAATTTTTAAAAAATTATTTGTTCTGTAAGTGACCATTTACCTGGGTAAAGAAACTATAAACTCTTCTTCTATTTGTCCTATGCTTTCTCATTGAGATATTTATAGGTCCATCATCAATCTAGCACATTAAGAGCAAGGTTAAAAATAAAACCCCAAAAACTCATCTATACAAAACTGTATTTTATTGAATTTTACATTACTTACTAATTACTGCTGTTCTTGATGAAGCAGAGGAGTGCCAATTGAGAGGAATTTATGAAATAAAAAGTGAAAGAAACACTGCCCCATTCCTCATGCCAAGAGATAGGCTTCTTTTTGGCTGGTAATTCAGGTGGCTGAGTCCATGATCCGGATCAGCTGTAGAGAGCTCCCTGGAGACTGGAGAGCTCATAGTCTTTACCAACTAGGGAAGCTGGAAGGGAGCGTATGAGCACTTGTGCCCACTACACTATGCTACAGAGAATGGAGTCAGGGGTAAACAAACTCATTGTGGAGACTGCCTGCATTCTGGCCACACTTCGGCGGTAAGCCAGCACCAAATCAACACCAGGAAGAAACTCTACAAAGGGTGAGAGGCCAGGATAAAGTGCTTCGCCAACAGGGTGAGGCTTCTCTCCCTGCCCCACCAACAGTTTGCCCACTGCTGCTTTGCTGTTTGCTGAGATTGAGTCAGAAAAGATTTTATAAATTATTTGGGGTTTTCTCCTCTCTTCCTCCTCCTCCACCCCTCTCCTTTCTTCAGAGAGTTCTAATTTCCCCAGCCTGTGAGGGATGGGTTTTATAGAGAGGCCACCCGACTGAGCTGTGGCATTCCCTAGTTGGGTTGTCTGAATCTTTCTTCCCAGGAGAGGCTTCCTACAGCCACACAAAAGGCAAGTCTTACTCCACGGGGATCTGCTAGAGCTAGTCCTCCACCAGTTGACAGCTAAGAGTCCTAATGTATTGGCAGGCTTTACTATAGAGTGGGAGAGTAAGTTTGTCAAGCACCTGTTCCTGGGTCAACATGTTAATTACCAGAGAACTTCCATTTGGGGGAAAGGTATTCTCAACCGTGCAGCAACCGTAGCATAGAGCATAGAGCTAACTGTCATGACTCTGCTCCCTTGCACCTACCGAATATACTTCAGTCTTACCTCAGCTGATCCCAAGATAAGTATTGCAAAACCAAGAAACTGGATACAGATCTAACTTGACTAAAAGTCACTGGTTCCTGGGAACACCTCTGGTGTCTACTGAGCAAGAAACTAAACGATGCATTCATTCAATAAAGAAACACTGTCCCATTCCACAAGCTCTGTATATAGCATGTTCTGTGCCCCACTGAGATCATAATAGTAATAATACCATGGCACTCTGGGCACCTCTTAAGGTGGACACGCATTATTCAGAAAGCACATGAACAGTGAAACAGAACTAAGAAAGGTCTTGGTTAAGTTATTAAATATCAGCCATGGGCTTGAGAGATAGCTCAGCAGTTAAAAACATCTGTTGCTCTTGAGAAGACCGGGGTTCAGTTCCCATTACCAACATAGTGGATAATGACAATCCAGGGAATCTGACGAGCTCTTCTGGACTCCATGGACACTGCATGCACATATGCATGTACACATAGGCAGGCAAAACCATGATACACATAAAATGAAAAGAAGTAAATCTTTAAAAGCCAGTCAGTCCATCAGGCATGTTTACACATGCCAATAATTCTGGCACTTGAGAGGTAGAGGAAGGATTGCTTTCCTGGCACAAGTAAGGCTGCAGGTCTGCTCCCTTCACTGACAGAATAGGAGAATTAAAATAAGCATTTTGTATTTTCTGCTGTAGGCAATGTAGGTACATCAGCTGGTTTTTACTAGTCTAAACCTAATGTCTACCTGGTTTCAAAGCTCAATTCAACAATTATTCATTGACTATTCTAACATATGCATTAATACAAACAGTGTAGATCTTTATTTGTGTCTACACAGGATGCACTCAGAATGCCCCCTCCATCGGTCTGAAGTGTGAATGTGATTGTTTGCTTGTATTTGCTTCCTGGTTCTCTTACCCTCCACTAGCAGGGGCTACAAGTGCAGCCACACAAACAGAACCTGTCTGCCTACTGCTCTGGCTCCTGCCCACTCTATATGCCAGATATAGAGCCTCTGATTCATTCTTTCAGGGCACTGTGCCCAGCAGAATGATCCCTGAAGTTAACACTAGTACCTAGTAATGACTATTGTATTGATTTCTGTAAAAAGCTTAGAAAATGCAAGAAAAGTAAATAATCTTGTCCACATATCCTCTAATACTTCAGTCTGTGGAAGACAGTTTCTACCTCTTACTAACTTGCTTTTAAAATAAACATTCCTCCGACAGAACCTCTGTGAAGAAAACCTAAACAGAAGTGACTCCATTTCCAGGACGTCCACCGCGTGTCCTTTTGGGACTATAGAAGGAAATGTTACTATAAAGAAAGGTTACAAGACCAAGCTTCTTTTTTTTTTTTTTTAAATTATTTTATTTATTTATTTTATGTATATATGAGTACACTGTAGCTGTCTTCATACACACCAGATGAGGGCATTGGATCCCATTACAGATGGTTGTGAGCCACCATGTGGTTGCTGGGAATTGAACTCAGGACCTCTGGAAGAGCAGTCAGTGCTCCTAACCTCTGAGCCATCTCTCCAGCCCGAGACCAAGCTTCTTTAATCAAGCTGGGTAGAGATTGGGGAGGTACAGCAGACAGGGGGAGATCTGTGAGCTACTCCTACAGTAAAAAAAAAGAGTCTTCATTTTAGTTTGGTCATGGAATCTCTTCAACCATTCCATAAATTCCAATATTAGACCTTTGAGCTTTCAGATGTTAAGAATTAGTTTATTCTCTAAAGGGCAATTAGAATGAAGTTGGAAAAAAGAAAAAAATTCAATAGAGCAATCTGGCTGGTTCCACTACCTGAGCTCATCACAGAGCACCAAGCAGCCTTTAACTGGACCATGGGGAGATAAAAGGGCTTTTCTTGGCTAGAAGTCACAAAACCAAGCTTTCCTTTTTTGTTGAACAGAAGAATGCTCAGTCAATATATCAGGAAGCAAGTCACAATACTTTCAAGTCTTAAAAGCTTAAGAAATGATGTTTTGCCAGGCGGTGGTGGTGCACGCCTTTAATCCCAGCACTTGGGAGGCAGAGACAGGCGGATTTCTGAGTTCGAGGCCAGCCTGGTCTACAGAGTGAGTTCCAGGACAGCCAGGGCTATACAGAGAAACCCTGTCTCAAAAAACAAAACAAAACAAAACAAAAAAAACAAAAACAAAAACAAAACAAAAAAGAAAGAAATGATGTTTCAGGGGCTAAGATACATTTCACTTGGCAGAGGGCTTGCCTAGCATGCACAAGGCACCCCCAACACTGCACTGCCCATCAGTCAGAATGTAGGAGAGATTCAGAAGTTAAATGTCATCTTTGGATATACAGCACACCCTAGGCCAGTCTGGGCTACCTAAAACTCTGTCCAAAAAACCATACATAGGGCTAGAAAGCTGGTTCATTAGGTAAAGGCATTTGGCACCAAGCCTGACAAGCTGAGTTTAATCTCCAGAACCCACACTACAGGAGAGAACCAGCTTTCATTAGTGTCTACAACCTCCACATGCAAATGCCCCTACATTCCACCCCTCCCCATATATAAGCACAAAAACAGTAATAATAAAATAATTCTTAAAGAATAAAAATACTGGGCTGGCGAGATGGCTCAGCGGGTAAAAGCACTGACTGCTCTTCCGAAGGTCCTGAGTTCGGGTCCCAGCAACCACATGGTGGCTCACAACCACCTGTAATGAGATCTGACGCCTTCTTCTGGTGAATCTGAAGACAGCAACAGTGAATTACACCAGAGCGAGCAGAGCCGGAGTGAGTGGGGCCAGAGTTCAATTCCTAGCAGCCACACACATGATGGCTCACAGCCATCTGTACAGCTACAGTGTACTCATACACATAAAAATAAATAAAATAAAATAAATCTTTAAAAAAATAAAAATACTTGTTAAGTAATTCACTATGAAAAGAAATAAACTAATTTTTTCAAATGAATAATGTTTTGAGCTGTGTTTTTAGGCCTAATGATGAAGGCCTAAAATCCAAACATTTATGAGGCTGAGGCCAGACTGCAGAGTAAGGCCAGCCTGGGCAGTTTAGGCCCGGTTTGAAAGTTAAAAATTAAAATGGGAGTTCAGTGGTGGAGCATTCGCCTAGCATATATATCCAAGCCCTACATGATACCCTTAAAATAACAAAACAACAACATGCTTTGGTGACAAAGTTTACATTTTAAAACCCAACAGTGAATATTAAAGAAGCATTCAACCAAGACAGGTGATGATGTCCCCTCCTCCCAGGTCAAGCTCTTTAATATTCACGTCTTGTAATATCATGGCTTTTAGCCATTTCATTCTTTGAACCTTTGCCTAATACAGCTCTCATCTGGGTACACTACTCTCATGGGAGTTTATAAGTTTGCCTTGCTTATAACCCAACTATAACCTTATAACCCAAGTAGTCAAAATGGCAGCCTATACTGCTATCAGGTCTTTCTTGGGTGCATAGAGCCCGACTGGAATTTATTCCTACTAACAAGTGTGCAGTTTTAGGAAGTCCTGTATCTTTCCTATCGTGTGCTCCACCCTCTTTATTCACATACTAATTTTTGTCCATTTCAATAAGTAACTGCACTCTCCTAGTTGTTCAAGCCAACAACCTTGAAACCTTTAGGTTTCCTAACACTTTCACCAAGTCTGTCCAAATACTGTTCATCTCAACTTCCAAACAGATAAAAGAGATAAAGGGTGGTCTTTACTTAGCACCCCAAAACTCTGTCTTTGTATGGCCTGTTTGATTTGCAGCAATACCTCCTTGGCTGCTCCCTAGCTGCCACCTTGTAACTTGTAGCATGGAAGCTGAAACATGCCATTAAAATGTCTAAGTGTTTCTACCTAAGATGAACGAGGCACTCAATCCCCAGAACAGGGATGGGGGGTAGGGTGAGGTGTAAGAATCAGCCAAATCGTGTTTTCCCTCTGCTCAGAAGGTCTCCTACCCAGTATCATGAAGGGCCTTACGATGGCCCAAGACCAGAATGCTTTTGCCAGGGTCTGTGGGATCATATCTTCCTTCCTCCCTACTCTCACTCCATGCCAGATGCCCAGCCTCCTACATCCTATGTCCAGACTCACAGCCCACTTCATCAGGGCCCTTGCATGTGCTATTCCCAGCATCCAGAATGACACACTCATGTCCTTTACAAGTTGGAGTAAATGACATTTAATCAAACTACTTAAAATAGAAATGCTGTCTTCCTGTCCCCGCCACTCCATACCTCTCTTCCATTGCTTTTCTTCCCACAGCAGTTATTGCCAGCTGATATATGATATAATTACTTGTTATTATCTGTCTCGTCTCATTTGAATGTAAATGAGGGCACAGATTTGTGTGTTCTGCTCTTTGATCAATCTCCCAATGTCTGAGGCTGCCTGACATTGGAGATAGAGACCCTGTCTCCACCTCCCACCCCCAAAAAAGGAACGAACATGCCTCAACTGGGGGATGGCTCAGCACTTCTTCCTGAGGACCTGGGTTGGATTTCTACAACCCACCTGGTAGCTCACAAGAATTATCTGTAAGTCCTGTTCCGAGGGATGACACCCTTTTCTGGCCTCCATGGGCACTTCACACATGTAGTGCACAAAAATGCACACAGACAAAACACTCATATACATATAAAATGAAATAAGTCTTTTTTAAAAAGTAAATGTTTTAAAAAACTGTTATGGTTGAAATCAAAAGCTTAAGATGGTGATACTTCTCTCCTAGCACACACCAAAATGAAAGCAGAACTAAGTAAAGGGCCCAACCCCAACACATACAGCAGCCTGAGCTTCACTATTAGTCAAGAAAGATTCCCCAGAGGACACAAGGACAAATCTTTAAGAGCTGTCTCTCTCCCTCCCCCTTCCACTCCCTCTTTTTTAGCACGTAAATTAAGAATGCAAGTTGCATCATATATGACAGCTCGTACCTGTAATCTCAGCATTTGAGAAGCAGGAGGGCTGCTGTGTGGCCTATCTAGAATGTCTGGGTAAAGACTAAGACTCACACCCTTCCCCGGCACGCCCACCAAGACAGTCCCTCCAAGTCACAACAGAGCCAGAGTATTTACTAGCTTGGAAGACATCATGAAGAGATGTCGCAATTCCTGGTCAGATTTAGGTGATCAACACTGAAATGGGGAAATGCATTTGATCAAATCTGTTGAATCGTTTGTAAATGATTACAAATAATGCTTTCATAAATAAATGCTTGAGTGGTTTTCTAGAAAACTCACACACACACACACACACACACACACACACACACCCCGTTCTTAAAAGGAGGTTGGCTGGGATTGGTTGGGAAAGGGGGTAGAAGGTGTTTCCTAAACTTGGCAGGCTTCTTCATCGTAGGCACTCTGCAGGTGTCCCATCCTCCGGTTAGGCTTTCTCGATTTTAACTTCTAAGAGCTAGGAGATGGCTCAGCGCGAGTGGTTGAGGTCAGATCTGCTACTTCTCTTTCAGAGGACATGGTTTGGTTTCCAGCACCCATATGGGAAAGCATATAACTGTCAGTCCAGCTCCAAGAGATCCAATGTCCGGCATACACACACACACACACATGCATGCATGCATGCATGCATACATACATACATACACACACACATACATACATAAAATAAGAAGCAAATTAATGACAATATGGACTGATACGAAACAATGTTTTAGTTACAAAGTAAAAGCCATCTATCTTTACATTGAGACATGCCTTGAGACATGAGCCATATTCTAGACTTCCCCTAAGACAACCCATGCAATCACAAGTTAAGGAAGACTCAGTCCGACACATCTACAGACACTAACACTCATGCTCTGTTCTTCCAATGAAGAGGCCACTGGCCTATCAGTAGGAGTAGTCTTTGCTGTTCTTATCTTCGTCCTCCTGCTCAGTCCCCATAATGAGCCCCAGCACACACGTGCAAGACAGCTGGCAAGGGAAATCAGGCTCTGTGGCCATGGGCCAGAGGAAAGCTTAAGCAGAGGTCGGACCTATGACCCACACCTCATTAGCACCTCACTCTAAGCAACAGAGCTGCCACAAAAATCAACACTGGCTTAAGCATTCTGTTTATAAGTGAAACAAATCCTGTCAGTTGGACAACCAACTAACTGTTCAAAGCACTCCGAGAGACTTGCCAAAGCACCCAAGAGCCAATAGTGAGCAAGAGTTCTGAGGAACCTGCTGGACGGGTTTTTGGGGTATCCACTCAAACAAAGCAGAGTTCAGTTTAAGAGATGAGAATGTAGGAGACGCACCCACCTCTAGCACATCAGATATTTAATGCATGTTCATTGAAGGCAAAAAAAAAAAAAAAAAAAAAAAAAAAAAAGTTAAAGGGACACACAGACAGCCACTTGAGTGACAACATTGATACTCCAGGATTACACTTGCCTCTAAAAATGCTTTTATAAAAAGGAGGAAACAACAAATTTTCTTAGAAATCCCAAGGCTAGAAACCCTATACTCCAAAA
>NW_022196915.1:8357832-8381815 GCF_008632895.1 Mastomys coucha | reverse complement strand
AAAAAAAAAAAAAAAAAAAAAAAAAAAAAAATGGATTTTTGTAATCCATGTATATTAGGAATCCATTTGGTACCAAAGCATAATGAAGGGAATTAAAAATCTAAGGTAAATTAAGCCCCAAATTTTTTATATCAATCTTTCTCTTTAGACATTTCATGTACATCATAACCTTGGAGTCACTGTGTGACTGAGGATGGCCTTGGACTCCTAATCAGTCCTTTTGGCTCACTATCTCAGTGTTGGAATTAGAGGCATACACACCCACATCTGACTGACATAGCTTCATTACCAGAATTTTAGATCTCAAACAATCCAAATAATCTTTCATTTTAGAGTACACAACAATGAGCAAAGCCTCCTAAATATTCCTTTTTAAAACCAAAATGTATAGGGGAGTTTTGACTGTATGTTTGTCTATGTACCATGTGCATGCCTGGTGCCCAGGGACGTCAGAAGAGGCCATGAGATCCCCTGAAACTGGAGCAGACTATTGTAAGCTGGCCCGTGGGTGCTGGGAACCAAATCTGGGTCCTGAGGAGAAGCCAGTGCTGACCATCTCTCCAGCCCCCTAAATATCCTTTCGTGCCCAGGAATTGATAAGTTAATTTGGATTGGCCCAGCC
Source organism: Mastomys coucha (assembly GCF_008632895.1). Taxonomy (NCBI): domain Eukaryota; kingdom Metazoa; phylum Chordata; class Mammalia; order Rodentia; family Muridae; genus Mastomys; species Mastomys coucha. The sequence goes on along the minus strand of NW_022196915.1, from coordinate 8,381,193 downwards.
TAGTGTGGATTAGAAAAGGGAAAAGGAGAAAAATTGCCATGGCATGCTTCAAATGACATCAAACAACCTTTAAGGGACCAAAAGCAGCCTTGCCAATAGAGAGAGAAATCACAATGTGATCAACAGACGTAACAGCTATAGAGAATACATTTTCCTATGGATAAGAACTATTAAATCTAGCACAAAATGCTTTAAGCTTTAAAATACACAATCAGCAAATGTTTAATTAGGGGCTTGGTAGGGCATGTCTGTAGAAGCGTGTAGTAGTAGTAGTAGTAGTAGTAGTAGTAGTAGTAGTAGTAAATCAATATAGCCAACCATGGTACCCACCCCTCCAGGTTGTGGAAGAAACACTAGACTATTTCCTTCTGCTGCTACCCATTTCAGAAGTTAAAAATGCATTTAAGTACATGTCCATAAATGTGCCAAAGAGCCAATGAGACAGGCTGAATCCCAGTCAAAGACAGGATGTCAAGAATAATGGACCTAACACTCGGGCACTTTGACTGAAAGTTATTTTGACCCAGGAGGAAAAAGTTCAGTAAAATTTCACTGGTCCTCTGGGGTCCAAGAAAATGGGGTCCCTAATAACCTCATCCCTGAGGAAGTTGGACTACACCCAGGAAAGAAGTAAGATAAAAAGCAAGTGTTCTGCTACACGAGGATCTCTATAGCTCAACTTGTACCTTAGTCACTGGGCTGGCCAGATTTAAGCAGAACACAGAAACACAATTTAGACTAATTCCACAAACACTTAAAACACAGCAACCTAAATACAATGACAAGAAGAGATAATTTATGAACTTACTGTCTTAGAATTTTACTGCTGTTAACAGACACCATGACCAAGGCAACTCCTATAAGAACAGCATTTAATTGGGGCTGCTTACAGGTTCAGAAGTTCAGTCCATTATCATCAAGGCAGGAACATGGCAGCATCCAGGCAGGTATGGTACAGGAGGAGGTGAGAGTTCTACATCTTCATCTGAAGGCTGCTAACTGAATACTCACTTCCAAGCAGCTAGAACTAGGGTATTGAAGCCACACCTAGTGACACACCTACTCCAACAAAGCCACACCATCTAATAGTGCCTATACCCTGGCCCAATTATACAAACCATCACATTCCACTCCCTGGTCCCCATAGGCTTGTTCAAACATATGATTCTATGGGGGCTATACCTACACATAGCATAATGCAAAATATATTTAGTCCAACTTCCAAAGTCCCCATAGTCTATAGCAGTTAAAAGTCCAAAGTTCAAGGTCTCTTCTGAGATTCATCCAACCACTTAACTGTAATCCCCAAAGCAAGACAGGAAACCAGCTGGGAAAACTCCAAACTCTGCATCTCCATGGCTGATGTCAAAGCAGTTTTCAGACCTCCAACTCCTTTTTCATCTGTAGTGCCCGCAACAAACTGCTTTATCCTGGACTGGTTCCACTCCCTGTTATAGCAGCTTTCCTCAGGAGATAGCCCAAGGCTTTGGCATCTCAAACATCTTGGGGTCTCCAAGGCAACTTCACACAACTCCACACATGGCTTCTGGGCTCCTCCGAAGGGCTGGCATCACTTTTCCAGCTCTGCCCTCTGTAGCACTCTAAGCTCAGGTTGATGCACTCTACTGCTGCTGCTGTTCTTGATGATCATGCCATGGTAATTGCATCTACAATACACTAGGGTCTTCTGCAACTAGGCTTCACCAATAGCCTCTCATAGGCTTTCATTGTACTAAGCTTCAAATCCCTTGCATGACCCCTTCAGTCCTGAGCCATCAACTGCAACTGAGGCTGCACCTTCACCAATGGCCTTCCATGGCCTCTCACAGTGCCCCCTCAGGTGCTCTTCATGACCCCTTCGTTCCTTCAAAACCAGTACCACCTGGGTGATTCTTAAACATTATCAAGTACAGCTGCAGCACAAGGTACAACCTTGGCTATCTCTGGAACACAGCTTCTTTGTGCTCTCAGAAAATTCTTCTAGATTTCCTCTCAGTGATGCTGGTCTCTTCTTAATCACTACTAATTTCTTAGCTCAGCTAACCAACATCAATTGTCCCAGTAGTCCCTCCTATTCTTGACTCTAAAGCCAGAGCCACATGTTCTGCAGCTGCATGTTCTACTGCTTGCTAGAACATGCGCCCCCTCCTGCCCCTTATTCTATTAACAGCTGTCTGTTTTCAACTCCCTCACTGTCTAAGCTTGGCTGTCCTGGAAGTTGCTCCGTCTGGAACTTGCTGTCTTGAACTCAGAGATCTGCGTGGCTCTGTTTCCAGGGATTAAAGGTGTGGACCACCATGCCTGGACCTAACCTTAGCTGGGTAGAATCTTGCCAAAGTCCCACTCCCTTAATCTGGTATCTTCTAGACCATAGGATTCAGCATAGGATTCAGCTCTATTCTACTTCTGGTGCCCCTTTAATATTTAAACCATATTTTGTATTTTTCCTTTCTAAGCTTGCTACACTTGTTCAAATGCTCTTCATGAGACTTAACAAGAAAACAAAGTCTCTGCTGGGCATTTTTGAGACTTCCTTTGTCAATGCAATTAATATAAATCTTTACCTTAGCTTTAGGGAGACTTCAGACAAAGGCAAAAAGCAGCCACCAAACTATCACAAGAACAGTCTCTTGGCCACATATTAAAATTCTTCTCTGAAGCCGGGCGGTGGTGGCGCACAACTTTAATCCCAGCATTTGGGATTAAAGAGGCAGGTGGATTTCTGAGTTCGAGGCTAGCCTGGTCTACAGAGTGAGTTCCAGGACAGCCAGGGCTATACAGAGAAACCCTGTCTCAAAAAACAAAAACCAAAACTTCTTCTCTGAAACCTCTAGAGCCAGGCTTCCACAATCCAAAGCACCCTCAGCAACACAGTCTTCCATGTTCCTACTAGGATGGCCCACTAAGCCCCGCTTAAAGCATTCCACTGCTTTCCAAATCCAAAGTCCCAAAATCCACTTTCTTCCAGATAAAACCACGGTCAGGCCTATGACAGCAATACCCCAGTCCCTGGTACCAACTTCTGTCTTAGGGTCTTACTGCTGTGAACAGACACTGAGTAATGCAAGTCTTATAAAGGACATCATTTAATTGAATCTGGCTTACAGGTTCAGAGGTTCAGTCCACTATCATCAAGGCAGGAGCATAGTAGTGTCCAGGAAGACAGGGTGCAGGAGGAGCTGAGAGTTCTGTATCTTCATCTGAAGGCTGCTAGCAGAATACTCACTTTCAAGCAGCTAGAACTAGGGTATTAAAGCCACGTCCAGTGACATACCTATTCCAATAGGTTCTAATAGTGCCCACTCCCTGGCCCACGCATATATACAAGCCACCACATTCACAAAGAGTTAGAATTAACAGAAAACAGGTACTGCAGCAGGTGAACAGAAATAACACTACATTCAAAAAGATAAAACCAAGTGTGAACACATGCTCTGTGCTGAGCATGCAGCTCAGTGGTATTGGTGAGCATGTTCAAGTCCTTGGGTTTGATGCCAAGCACCACCAAAGGAAACAAAGCAGCTGCAAACTGACAAATCCGAAAATTCCAAAAACTCTATAATCAAATTACAAGACAGCTTAAGTCAAGAAATCCTTACTTAGTTTAATGGAAGATAACAAAACTGCAGAGAGGATTAATAAACTACAACTGAGAATTTATTTTAAGGACAGTTTGGAGAAGAGCCACTATAAGGCATAGAATACAGAATGTTAAACTCTACTACATCTTATTTATTTATTTGAGGCAGGGTGTCTTTGTAAAGCCCTGGCTGTCCTGGACTGGCTAGTAGACCAGCCTGGCCTTTCTGTGTAGACCAGGCTGAACTCGAACTCAGAAAGATCTGTCTGCCTCTGCCTCTTAAGGGCTGGGATTAAAGACGTGCACCACCATACCTGACTCTCTACTACATTTTTAACTAGACACCCCTCCCCTCAGTTAAGCAAAGAGTAGTAAAGGAAAAAAAAAAAAATAGCTGAAGAAATAAATCAGTTTTCCCCCAGATCCTTAGAAGAATAAATTAAAATCCATATTGAAGACATATTGTAGAAATTATTAAAAAAAAGGGGGGGGGCTGGGGAAGTTTAAAGTATCTAGAAAATAGGCAGTTACCTTTGACCCTTTGACTTGACAACTGAAGACACAGATAATGGAATAGTATCTTAAATGTGTTCAAAGAAAATAACCAGGCTGGTGAGATGGCTCAGCACGTAAGAGCACCGACTGTCTTCCAAAGGTCCTGAGTTCAAATCCCAGTAACCACATGGTGGCTCACAACCATCCATAATGAGATCTGACACCCTCTTCTGGTGTGTCTGAAGACAGCTACAATGTACTTACATATAATAAATAAATAAATCTTAAAAAAAAGAGAGAGAGAAAGAAAGAAAATAACCACCAAGAGTTCAGAGTCTAGCAACATAACCTTTAAGAAATGAAGGTGAGAGTGTCAGGGGTGCTGTGCAAGTGTCAGTAATCCCAGCACTTGGGAGGCAGAAGCAGCAGACAGATCTCTGTGAGTTCAAGGCCAGTCTGGTCTACAAAGCAAGTCAGGAAAACCAGGGCTTGCTGCACAGAGAAACCCTGTCTAAAACAGACAAACAAACGGTGGTGGAGTTCCAAAGGCTCTGTACTCTCTGCCTCTCACCCACTCTTCTCCAAACTGTCCTTAGAATAAGTTCTTATTTGTTGTATCTGCAACTTAGTTATCTTCTACAATAAAACTCCCCTCCTCCACTAAGTATCCTAACCACCTTGATTCATACTACAAAGGAGTACTAAGCAGTTAACAAATGCTGGCAGGCCACCCAATGGGAGGTCAAATATATTTTACCTAGGAAACATCAGAGCAAGAGCAGAATTTTGTGCTCACTATTATTATTATTATTATTATTATTATTATTATTATTATTAATTTTGCTATTCAGTCTCCTACACTTAAACAGTGCCTGTCTTATGTGGAAGGCCTAAGAGAGAACATGAAACGAATTCATATGATCAACAGTTTTCAAAACTAGATGCTGTAATAGCTGAACATGGTTATCTGTTCCCTTTGTTTCTCCAAGAGGACAATAAAGATCTAAATGTTGCACATCCTAAAACTAGAGGCAGTAATTACAAATAAATGCTTGTAAGTACAGCTAAGTGGGATATGGAAACATTCCTCCACAGGTATGAAGACACATTTGTTGTTATAGTAATGGAGGTCAGAGGGCAGCTTGTATCTTTGTATCTCTGGAAGGTTCCTACACACCCTGCTCTGCTTCCAGAAAGCACTGCCAGTTTACACACACACCAATCTTCATGTCACAGCATGCTGTCACTTCTACCCATAATGCCCTTCTCTTCCAGGCTGGAGAGCAGGCTCAGTGGTTAGGAGCACTACCTGCCCTTCAAGGAACCCAGCTCAGAACTGCCTGTTAACTCCAGCTCCAGGAAATCCAACACCCTTGAGCCAATGCACATGCAGGCAAAACATCAATGCACATAAAAATAAATAAATCTTAAAAAAAAAAAAAAAAAAAGCCCTTCTGAACACCTTTTCCAGTTCCCCAATCTTTCCCTTACTCTTTTAGGTCCAGATCAGTCAATTCAATGTTATCTCTTCTGAAAAGGCTGAGATACCTCAACACTATAAGCCAGTTAATTACCTTCTCCTCTATCCAAATAGTGCAAAAGCCTTCCACAGAAGGCACCTGTGAGTTTACACACCTTGTCTATGCACAGTGGATCTGACATCACTGGCTAATGGCCAAAGGATGGTCTTATTTTATGTATTCTTTGATTTCCCGACTCTTAAAAACTATCTTAATGACTATTCATAGTGAGGATCCAAAACTGTTTGCTAAGATTGGGAAAAATAAATAAAGAGAAATTATACTAAATAGGAGGACAAACAAAAGAAAGCTAACTGAAGAGACCGGGGTGGGGGTGGGGGTGGGGGGTGGGGGCTGGCTGGCGAGGCAAGTAAGAGCATTGACTGCTCTTCCGAAGGTCCTGAGTTCTGATCCCAGCAACCACATGGAGGTTCACAACCATCTGTAATGAGATTGGATGCCCTCTTCTGGTGCGTCTGAAGACAGCTACTGTGAATTACGCTGGAGCAAGCAGGACCAGCAGAAGTGCTGAGTTCAATTCCCAGCAGCCACACACATGATGGCTCACAGCCATTTGTACAGCTACAGTGTACTCAAACACATAAAATAAATAAAATAAATCTTTAAAAAGAGAGAGAGAGAGAGAGAGAGAGACGAGGGGTGGGGATTGGGCCTTGAAGCGACAGATGAAAAGACAAATAGGAGAGCCTTGGGACATCACTCAGCAGTAAAAGGGTTTGCCGCCTGATGTCTATCTAGATCACTCTCTGGAACCCACATGGGAGAAAAGAGAACTAACTCCCACAAGTTGTACTCTGAACACCACATTGTGTGTGTGTGTGTGTGTATTCATACATAAACAAAAATCACTGAATAAAGAAAAGAAAACAAACAAACAAACAAAAAACCCTAAGAGTTGTAGTTTAGTTAATAGTATCACACCAAAAACCTTCCCAGTAATGTTTTGGAATGTGTACTGCAGTTTATATACAAAAGATTTAACTTCCGAGGAAAGTTCTAAAAGGACAGGCAGAAACACTACACTCAATGTGGAGGCAGATCAGGAGGTTCAAAACCATCCTTTGAGTTCAAGTCAGCCTGTGTCAAAAACCAAAAGAACAAAAATCGTAAGCCCAATGTTATTTTTGCAACTTTCCAATAATTTAAAATTCTTTCAAAATGCTTTCTTTTATAATATTTATTTGAAGGCTTAAATCCTTGTGCCAAGTTACAGAAACATCACAACAAATGTTCATTTTCCTTACTAAGTTTCCAGGTGATATAACAAGTCAGCTAGGAAGAGGTGAAATGAATCCCTGACACATCTATACTTTGAGATTTGACCAGGGATGAAGTCATATACACACATGTCAACTATAATTAAGAAAAAGCCAAGTAAATAACTGTGAGAAATACAAAGCAAATGGTACAGTCCATAAAAAGAGCTGACTTCTGGCCAGCACTGTAAGTGTTCTCTGGGTAACATGGACTCAGTGAAACCAAACTCTATAAATATAAAATAGTGCAGAATCCCACTGACCAAGAAAAATAAATGTGAGAAGTCAGCTTCAAATATGAATACTGTGGCAAGAAAGATGGTTCAGCAGTTAAGAGCATCTGCTGCTCTTGCACAGGACCTGGGTGCCACTCCCAGCACTCACAAGTCGGATCACAACTGTCTGTAATCCAGGCAAGGGGATTCAAAACCCTCGGCTGGCCTCTGCTGGCATTAGATATACACATGTAACATATAGTACTTACAGGCAAAATTCTCTCTCTCTCTCTCTCTCTCTCTCTCTCTCTCTCTCTCTCTCTCACACACACACACACACACACACACACACACACACACACACACAAACAAACAAACAAAATGTGAATCATCACAAGACATCACTCCAAACATTTAGGACTATGGATCAAGCACCAAGGCTATGTGCACTGTTATCAGTAAGTAAGGCACCACAGTATCTCAGGGTCACATCAATGGTAACATTCATGAAAAAATACAGGTTTTAATTATTTCACAGGCAGAGTGAATTTTATAGCCCTTTCAGGAAAGCTGAACAGTGGCAGTGAGCAGCAATAGTAAATCAATAATCCAAAGAGATCCACCAGTGTAGGCAACCTTTTGAAAATGTTTCAATTTAAGACAAAGCCGACAATTATCTAAATACTAATTTTGAGGGAAGGACATAGGCTTTAATCTACAGATATTCCTGTCTTGCTGGGGATTACAGTGAAACAGTACAATGGAGAAGCCAAGAGAGACTCTGAAGCTGATCTGAGGTACACTACTCACACAACGGAAGGGCGGCTTTGCTGGGTATGGCTGGGGAAGGAATCTTCACAATGCAACACCTTCAAGAACCGGGATAGAACACAGGCAAGGTAGTAAAGAAAACTCAGCGCCAGAATGTGCGGTGCAGGAGGAAGCACAAGGCTTCCAAGCACTCCTCCGCAGCCAGAATGGTGGGGAAATACAGGCACATGGATGCTTGGACCCACTATCTCTCTTTAGCTGTATACATTGATACTTTGTCATTAGGGTTACTATGGATGCCAGGACTCACTACCTCTCTTGAGCTACATACATCGATACTTTGTCATTAGGATTACTACAGAAATAAATTTACATGTTCACCAAAGAGCTTGTGTTAATAAGAACCAGAGTTCTTAAAAAGTTGGGGGTTTGTTTGTTTGTTGTTGTTTGCTTTTAAGAAAACGCAAAGTCAGGCAGTGGTGGCGCACGCCTTTAATCCCAGCCCTTGGAAGGCAGAGGCAGGCGGATTTCTGAGTTCGAGGCCAGCCTGGTCTACAGAGTGAGTTCCAGGATAGCCAGGGCTACACAGAGAAACCCTGTCTGGAAAAACAAACAAACAAACAAACAAAAAACCGTAAAAGTTGTCTTTGAGCCAAGCGGTGGGTGGCATACACCTTTAATCCCAGTACTCGGGAGACAGAGGCAGGTGGATCTCTAAGAGTTCAGGACCAGCTTGGTCTACAGAGCAAGTTCCAGGTAGCCAGGGCTGTCTTTGAAAACAAAGCAGAATGTGGTGCCAAAGCAAAACAAAACAAAACAAAACAAAACCCCATCTGTATAGCATGTATACTGGAATCATAGCCTAACTACACCAGCTTTTAAACTGTTAATTAAGAGGGAAGTGAAGATGCTCATTAATACAAAAGCCCCTAAGAAGGACACCCTAAATTCTTGAACTAGCTGCTTCAGAAAGTTACCAATTTTGGCTGAAGTCCCTAATCCATAAGTCCCTAAAATTTTCCAAGAGAAATAAACTGCTTTTAACCCCTACAATAAATAATCTAATGTGATAAATATTGAGCTAACTAAACCCAAATTAATTCTAAGCATCTCATATTGAAAAATTATGTTGAAAGCTACCCACATAATTTTTCAATTTAAAAATAATTCATTTAAATAATAAATAAGGTTAAACTTTATTTTCCATTCCATGAGAATAGCATCTGCTTCTGTCATAGGACTTTTAATTTCTGGATTAACTAATTACATTTTGAAACAGCAATAAAACACTATCACACTGTATGAACAAATAACCCTGGTTTTAGGCTTGAGCACAGACAAGTACAGTGCCCTGTTACAAAAGCGACACACAGCTGATCAGCAGAGAGCTATCTAGCTCTAGGCACTAGTTTCCTGTAGGTCGTCAGCTTGTTTCCTATTTCTAGAGGCCCAGTGTGATTTGGATGTGGTTTTTAAGAATGTCCCTCAGAGACTCCTGTGTTGTAAGATTGCCCCCCCCCCCAACACAGGCTTTGAGCCATGCTGGAGGTGCTGGCTTTGGAATAGACTTGTGTTAGTCTACCGTACCTAGTTTCTCTCTGGCTCTCAGCCTCACCGTGTGGCAGCTCCCTCTTGAACAAGCTCCGGTCGTGATATGATCCACTATTAGAGGCTCTTACTAGAGACTAAACAACAAATCACTGCTTGATCCAAACTGTGAGCTAACTAACTTTTCTTTACAAATTTCTAAGTTACAGCATTTCATTATTCAACAGAAAACACACTGATACAAGAGCATCGAGCATACAAGCTTTCTTCAAGTCACGTGCACTCTCTCCGCAGAGGCAGCAAGTTGTTGCTGGAGAGTCAGATCAAGGTGCTTCTACCACAAGATTCAAGCTTAACTCAATGCTTATAAAATCAATTAACACAGAATAGATTTTAAACTCACTCCAAAGTTTAAGTATCTCTAAGGAAAGACATATACAACTCCTACACATGAGCTACACTGAATAGCTGGCTACACTAAATCTCTCCCACTTTTCAATCCCCAAATTCAATACTTGATACTTGTTTGTCTCTAAGATTTTCATAACTACCACTTAATGTTAGATTCACTTTTTGTCCACAATTGACTGAACAATCTAATCTACAGCAGCAAGGACACTCTACTTTCAGATATCAACAAATGCTGTAAGCTCCTGGCTCCCCTGGGGCTGAGGCTGGACGAACTGGGTCAGAGAGTACTTACCAGGCCAATGCCATCAGCCCGCTCCATCACAGGGACAGTGAATACAAGATGGAATCTACATGGGCCATTAGCTGAGCTTGATTGTAATGAAATAGTTCCACAGAATGAGAAATGGAGGAAAATGTCCAATACATGTACAAAACACAGGTCCATGTACCATCTCAAAACAAATGTCGTGCCTCTATTACTGACTGCATTCTCAGCTGTTCTACGTGATGTTAAAGGAAAAGGGGAGACAAGAAACAAAATTCTCACACAATAAATAACTCTTGTGATACAAACTAAAGAAACAGCATTAAACCACAGAGTCTGCTTTATAATAGAGCCACAGTCACTGCATTCTTTCTGATCTGGAGTATGAGCAACATTCAGTCATCCTAGAAAAATATATCAAAATATTCTTTTAAGAGAGGTAAGCAGAAATGGAGAGATGAATTGAAACTTTACAACATTTTTAAGTGATAATTCAAAATTGTGATAAAGAAAGGAAATGAAGGTGTAGGAGAACCAGCATCACACCTGCAAGGAGCTGGCAAAACAGCATATGTGATAATGGCAAGAGCCAGTGCAGAGTTAGAAGAATGCTGGCGATAGGATTCAATGATAGATGAAGCCCACCAAAGCCCTGGGTTTGATGTCCACGGTCAAAAGAAATAATAAATTAGTAAGTTAATTTCAAAATTGTGCATGGTGGTGCATGCCTATACTCTCAGCACTCAGGAGGTTGAAGCAGAGGGGCCACAAGTTCTAGGTCTGCTTGGGCTATACAGTGAGAACCTGTCTCAATACATAAACAGTAGTGTTTGTTGGAGGTGTCACAGCTCAGTGGTGGCATGGTTACCTTACATGCATGAAACCTGGGGTTTGATCCCCAGCCTAGCAGCAGTAAATAAACATATACAGTTTCTAGGAAGAAAATTCCCATGTGACACCCTCATGAGTCAATGAAAGGGATCTTGAAAATGGCAATGGTGCCCTAGACTAGACAAACATGTCCAGCTTGGGAGCAAGGAGGGAGTGTGAGAGCACGCAGCTCCTGCATGTGCACCCCACGTCATGTCACAGCAACAGTGATCTCAGTTATGTGGATGCTCAAGTTTACAAGCATAGACTGACTTCCTCTCAACCCCAAGTGGACTCAAGGGAGGGTAGTGAAAAGGGGAGAGAAGTCAGGGGAGTGAAGATGAGTAAAACCCTCCATTAAAATAAAAACAAAAACAAAAACAAAAACAGGAAAAGGGCTAGCTAGATGGTTCAGCGGGTTAAAAAAAGGAAGAAAGGAAGCAGGGCCAAAAAAAATCTTAAAAAATAATATTAAAAAAATACTATGTTTGTTTCAGCAGAACTTTAAATAGCTCCTATTACTTAAGTACTCAGAGGTGGTATGTGAGCTTCAAAAAGCAGAATGCTGTTACTACCCCCTCCAGCCCCCTCATTTCTTCTGATAAAATTGTCCCCATGGACAGGCTAGGGGGGCAGAGATAACAATGCACCCATGAAGTGCTATACACTTCTAATCTCAGCATTCAGCTGGCACACAACAGGACCACAGGCTAAAAAGGCCAGCCAGGCCTACACAGGGAGAACCTGTCTCAAAACACCAATGATGACTAATAGTAGGGACAGACAGATGGTTTGGACAGACAAGGGTTGATTGACTGAATAACTGATTGATTGCCTGCCTACCCCCTTTAATGCTAAAATTACATAAATAAATAACTTAGTTTAAAGACGGCTGGGTACAGCCTATCAGAGCAGACTGGTAACAGCAATGACAGCAAGGTCCTTCCTGTGCCACATCCTATTCAGTGAACGCTTGGCCTCAATGCACAGCAGAAGAGACTGCAAATGTTTGGAGAGAGCCTTTCAAGAAGTCTAGGAGCTAAAGGAAGGGAGCTCAGAAGCTGGGCACTGAAGGCCCACGAAGTGTCCTGTGAGACAAAGGTTAAGATTCAGAGTGTGCTATTTATTCACAAGAAGCCTAAGGCAGGAAACTAAGGCTTCCTGTAGAAAGCATTAGTCACCACAGCACCCGATTCTAATCCAGAAGGCCAATATGTAGGCAGAATGAAGAGTTTAAGGGAAAGCCCTGCACAGATAGGGGCAGAGGAGATGGGTAGGGAGCACCAACCAGGAAGACTATCCAAGAAGACACATGAGTCTAGTTATCACAGAGCTACTCAAATCTGAGTCCTCCCACCTACTATCCAAGAGAGGCTGGGTAGGGAGCAGTTCTGAGTGTGGACAAGAACTCCTAGAAAGTTTGAAAGCTGTGGTTTTTATGTAGACCTGGAAAAGCTGGCAAAAAAGGGGCCTAGTTCTATGTACATGTTAATAAGGCTGGGGTGCCATCTCCTGCCTCTGCTGCTCAGATGTCCTCTGTCCCCATTGCTTACTATCCTCCCAGACTCTTCACATAAAGACATATACATTGTGATTAAGAAACTTTTAGAGCCTGGCACTTGTGCACACCTTTAATCCCAGCACTTGGGAGGCAGAGGCAGGTGGGTCTTTTGAGTTCAAGGCCAGTCTGGTCTACATAATGAGATCCATCATGGCTAGGGATACACAGAGTAACCATGTCTTGCTTGGGAGGATGAGGAGAGGGGATACTTGGGAGTTGGGGATGATTCACAGTACATATATATTTATGTATAAAACAAAGAAAACTCAGAACTTACATTAGATATAAGTGATAAACCACAAGAGTATCTAGGCTAGGAAATGAGAGGATCAGGAAAGATACATGAGGTCTGCGTGAAGCTGCCATTTACATGGTAAAAACTAGTCAAATATCAGTAAGTTTACAAAGTGCAAATGAGTAACTAAGGTAGCATATTTCAAATTAAAGAAAGCCATGCTGAAGCAGATGACTCTGTGCACCTGCACTGGAAACAAGGTTCAGAATCAACGCAAGGATGGGCTGTGCTAAACAGGACAGTCACAGTGGGAAGCTGAGATGCGCAGATGCCCCTCCAAAGAGATTCCCTTTCCAAAATGTTCTTATCCACTGACTCGAAGCACGTTCGGATGAGTTGGGTTGTTTTTGTCTGTCATAACAGAGAAAACAGGGTAGATGTGAAAGAGGACAGGGCAAGACGAACTCAGGAAGGCAAAGAAATATCTCCAGCCTACCCTCTATAGAACTCAGATGTGCCTTGGTCAACAAACATCTGCAAGTAGGAATAAGGAGGCCTGCAAACAACTGCCTGGTTCCATGTGCTGCAGGGCAGAAGTATTTACTGCACCACTGTCAAACTGCAGGGGACGCCTTCAGTGAGAAGCCGCTGCACTGGCAGCCATGGGTAGGTACTTTGGGGAAGCACTGCATAGGAACTCAAGAGGCTGGGCCACAGTGAGTGAGAAAAGGGGGGCTGTGAAGACGGAAGCACTGTGACCACTGAGCTCAGCTCATCTGGGATTGTTCACATGAGGAGAGTTAAAGGATAGAGAAAAGGTGGAAGGAGACTGGGAATAGTAAACTAGGCGAGGGGTGGCAGGAAGACAGGGAGGTCACTTTCCTGACTCTCAATTTCTCCTCTCTTCCTTCTTCCTACCTCACTGTCTGTCTTCTCCACTCTCCACTACAGGCCGTACCAACCAGAACAACCATTTGGCTTAGACTAAATGGGAACATTGTGAACATGTCTGAAATATCATACCCAGACCCCCTCAAAAACATATACATATATTCTGAGTTTAATTTGTTGTCACTTCTCCTTTTCTACATCTTAGACCAAGTTTTGTTACAATTTCTCTCCTAATGGATTAAAACCACACTAAAACACGTCTCACTCGTTTCATTAAAACTAAGCTTTCACCATGGTCCTCTACCACAACACCTTTAGCTAATATCAAGGAGCTTTGTTCTGTCTATAAAGAAAACCCCCTCGGCTTGGCTTCTATGTGCACTGGGCAACAGCAGGGTGTATGTAAAAAGAGCTGAGGTGTGGGACTTCCGGCATTTCAAGGAGTAGGGAGGAGTGATCCACCCAGGGTGCAAGGATGCCATGCAGGAGGACTGTCTGGAGAGGATTTTAAAACAGTGGCAAAGAAGTGTCTGCTTTTTATTATTATCCTACACCTGCAGTTGTAAACAATTATGACTCCTGCTACTGGGGCTAACAGCTCGATATGAGACAAGGGTCCATGGCCCACCACTATTGCTCAGCCGTCATATTAAACACTTTCAATACTCACTACAACCGGAAGCAGAGGCTTGGGGAGACTGAGTTGAATGGAGAAATGGGGGTCTATTCTGGGTATCTGATTCCCAAGTCCGTGTGTTTATCCTGCAAGTCACACCCTCTCAAAGAAAGTAAGCAGAAGACAGGAGCAGCCCTGGGACGCTGAGCTGAGAGTAACCAGCTGAGCTGGGATGTCATCTTCCATTAGCCTACTTTCTTCCCTTCTCCATCAGTCAATCAACACCTGACTGACTAGAGCTCTGAGAACATTCTTTTACATTACTAATTTAAGGCCTATTTCTTGACAGTTTCCCTAGAGCACAGGCAGGTTAACTCTGTCACACAGACAAGTCACTGTGGCCTGGGGCGATCATCTCTCACGGCGGACAGAAACTGAAAACGAAGCTCAGGAAAACAGTTTGGAGTCCTGGGTGTTCATTTTAATGGGCAAGGACATCTTTGTCTTTATGTACTGTCAAAATTCCTGCGATGGAACATTTATTTCTCTTAATTGCTTTAATTTTAGGCTAGCTATGCTTTTTACTGGAAGCCACCATACTGAGAAAATGCAGACTATAACTGAGAAAGAATGCATTCCTTCATTTACTAATATTTTAAAAGTGTGTAAATCTTATTTCCTCTCCCTAGGGTCTCCATGTAGTAAGTGGAATTTTAAGTCACAACCTTCAAACTCTGGAGAGGACAGAATTCCTCTAATAATATACAACACTCTCAAACTACAAAAGTCTAAACAGAAAGCCTGGCTAGGAGGGACTTGGGGACTAGAGCGAAGTCATTGCCTTTTACCAAATCCCTACCTCTGAAAAGAGAAAAGATTAACAAAATAAAATTAACTCCACCAAGTTAACGTCTGAAGTAAACATACCGGGGAGGAAGAGAACAGGCGCAGAGGTGCACAGCTCTGTTCCCTTCAAGATGTAAAACTTGTCTAGGCCTGAGCTTTCCAACACTGGATATCCTGGCAGATATGCTGGCGAAACTCAAGAGTCAGACAGCAAGGTAGGCAGGCAGTAAGCAACGGATCACCAGAGTAAGGCCCAGAGCCAGAAGTCTTGACCTTGGTCAATTCTCCTCCCCTCCAGCATGAGCAGGGTCAGGCTTTCAGAGTCAGGAGGCTGTGTCTCAGAGAGTAAAGGTACCTGACAGCAAACGGATGACCTCAGGAATCCACACAGAAGGCAGAGAACTGGGCAGGTGTGAGTGTGCGTGGGAGGGAGACAAAGCCAGGTGGATCTCCATGAGCACCAGGCCAGCCTTAGCTACATTGTAAGTCTTTAAAGAGAGGGTGAGAGAACTTTGACAAGTTGTTCTCTGACATATGAATTCTCACATACAAAATAATGAAATGTAATTTCAAAAAAATATTTTAAGGGGAAGGTGGTTAGAAATTGACTCATTTATTACAACTCATAAAGGTTATAAGTTCTTGAAAGTTACAGTTCTTGAGGAGGCAAAATGCCCAGTTGTGAAGAGGACCCCTAGGAGCAGAGACTCACAGTTCTATAGTAATATGCCACTGAACTGTGCCAATTGTCAATGAGCTTGGACCTTGAACTTCCAATGTGACTACAGTTCTAGCTTATATTCTGATTTCAACAGAAATATACTCTAGAGCAAAAGAAACCCAGTAAACCAGTGCTTAGACTCATAGAAATACATTTTGCATCGTGGTTATTTCCTATACAGCCATTGAAAGCTAGTATCGTGATACTATGGTGGACTGAACATGCTTGGCCCATCGGAAGTGGAATTATTAAGAAGTATGGTCTTGTTGGAATAGGTGTGGCTTTGCTGGAGGAAGCTTGTCACTGTGTAGGCAGGCTCTGAGGGCTCCTAGTGCTTAAGCTCCGCCCGGTATGGAAATGAGTCTCTTCTGGCTGCCTGCAGGGAGAGAGTCCCCATCTACTGTCAGACTCTTGGCTCCTATAGCACCATGTCTGCCTGCACACTACCATACTTCCCACCACGACGATAATGGACTAAACCTCTGTAACTGTAAGCCAGACCCAATTAAATGTCCTTTATAACAATTGTCTTGGTCACGGTGTCTCTTAACAGCAATGGAAACCCTAAGACAAGTACACAGTATAAGATTAAAAGCTTCTTCTCACTCTTTTTGGATGCCAGGATCACTAAGAGGCCTGACTTCCACACAGTTCTGGGTATGTGCTAACCATCCAAATTGAGTATCCCAGTGCCTGGAACAAAACTTCCCCAGTATTAAAACCAAAATGGACTTAACTCCTCACCCAAATGCCAGATTCTCTAGCTAGGCTAGCATGAGCCTGTGACTTAGCAAGAACTCTGCCTTTCAAATCCAGACAAAATTAAATTGAAATTGGACAAAGCTACAAATTAGCTAGTCTTTATTCTGTGTTGCTTATCTACTGACACTGGCAGTGGGTAAAACAAATGACAAAACAACAACAACAAAAATCTACGTGGGGCTGGAGAGACGGTTCAGCTGTTAAGAACACTAGGGCCCTAGGTTCGATCCCCAGCACCCACATGGTGACTATCAACCATCTGTAACTCCAGTTCTAGGGATTCAGATGCTCTCTTCAGACCCCTGCAAGCACTGCATTTATGAAGCATTTAATTCGCATACAACAAGCAACACACTTGTACACATAAAATAAGTTATAAAAATAAATCAAAACAAAAACCCAACTCATCAGCTTGCAGTTCCACACATCAAAAATCTAGGCAGCTTCTTTGCTCTCTGCCTGATGTGTCAGCCACAGTCAAGGTGAATGGCAGTTTATTCTGTTATCTGGAAGCTCCTGTGAAGAATGCACACTTCTGGGTTCATTTGGGTTGTTGGCGGTTTCAGTTCCTAGCAGTTGCAGGACTGGGGACTTCACTTATTCACTGGATGTCAGCTGGAGGCCACGTGAAGTTTTTAGAAGCTCCATCTGCTCCAACTTCAGACATTAACACTTTAGTGAGCTGTATTCTATGCATGCAATTCTACTGCTGCAAGTTCAAAGCCAGTCTGGGCTCCAGACCATGTCAGAAAAGCAAATGAACTGGGGGTTCCGGGGGAACTATAATGTACCTGTGTGTTTACCTTAATCCCCTAGGAAAATCTCCCATTTGCCAGACACGGTAATATAATCACGGGGTGGTAACACGTCTGCAGCTTCTACCCACACTCAAGAAGAGATATTACACAAACAGAAGAGCTTTAGAGCTCAGTCAGAATTCTGCCAAACACACTGAACCATCCAGCAGAGAGATGACTGAAGAACTCTGGAAGCCCTCACACGCCTAGCATGCACATTGCTGCAGCTGCTTCACAGCAACCAAGGTATCTTAGCCTCTCCCCTGACATCCTGGGTGCTACACTTTCTCCATTTTACTTGGACTGAACTTGAACCTTGTCAATGCATGCCTCACAGTCCCAGAAATTGAGTTTCTTCAAAACCAGTAAAATTACACTTAAAAATGTAACTAATTATCTATGAGTCTTTGTATTAAGTACCTTGAAAGATAGAAAGACTTAGTTCCTTTCAAAGGGACTAGTAAATAGTGCAAAACAAGCAAAGACAATATACAATTATCATTAGTGCCAAACAGTACTAGTTTTAAAAGCAAATAATTACTAAAACACTTACTCAACCATACAGAGTTTTGGGGGTTTGGTTAGTTTTTCAAGATAAGAGTTTCACTGTGTAGCTCTGGCTGTCCTGGAACTCACTCTGTAGACCAAACTCTGGCCTCAAACTCAAGAGATCTTCCTGCGTCTGCCTCCCAAGTGCTGGGATTAAAGGTGTGTAGCGGCTACTGGCACTGTTTGCTATTTTCTAACTCTAAAGGTATCACAATTTCTGATAAGTAAAGAAAAAAAAATTTTTGATCAGTTAGTTTTAGAGATAGCTTTAAAGTGACCAGAGGATAGAAACATTGATACAGAAACCATGTCAGAACTCTGACAGGCTGTTTAAAAGGTACATTGTATACTGGGATATTTTACCCACATGCTGTGCTTGGGAAAGCCAGATACTTAGTGCTGGGATTAAAGGCATGCATAGCCACCACCCAGCATGATTCTAATGAGTTAACCGAAAAAACATGTATTACAAGAAAAATACTAAGGTGGTTACCTATCTAAAGAGGAATACAAGCTGGGCAGTGGTGGTGCACGCCTTTAATTCCAGCACTTGGGAGGCAGAGGCAGGCGGAGGCCAGCCTTGTCTACAGAGTGAGTTCCAGGACAGCCAGGGCTACACAGAGAAACTCTGCCTCGAAAAACCAAAAAAAAAAAAAAAAAGGGAGCCGTTCAACAGTGTTTATTAATGACATATGTTTGTAAAATTATTTTTAGTTAATCAACCATTTTGTCTTAATTAGAGTTTCTATTGCTATGATAAAACACTAATACCACAAGTAACTTGAAAGGGTTTATTTCATCTTACACTTCTAAGAAACTGAAGGAAGTCAGGGCAGGAACTTGGAGGCAGGAACTGAAGCAGAGGCCATGGAGGAACACTGCTTAGTGGCTTGTTCGGCCTGCTTTCTTTATACAACCCAAGAATGACAACCCTGGGGAAGGTATTATCCACAATGAGCTTGGCCCTCCCATATCAACATTAATCAAGGCAGTACCCCACAGACTAGCTAGCCTAAGGCTTATTGCATGGAGGCTTTTTTTCAACTAAGATTCCCTCTTCCCAGACAGGTCCTTCATTTGTGTCAAACTGACAAACAACAACAACAACAAAACAAACAAACAAACAACAACAACAACCAATATATCATAAAATAAACTTGGGTAACTCATGATACCTGCCTGACCCATCCAATTTTTCTTTTAAGTTCAAACTTCCTGTTAGGTCTCATGCTCTAGAAAACACAAACTGTTTTAAAGCCCAGGGGAGAGGTGGAGGGAGGGAAAGGGAGCTGGGGATCGCCAGCCAGAGTGAGAGTGCCAGCCCCTTTTGAAGAATCTGAACAAAGAGGCAAGCTTAATAGCAATGACTACAGCTGGAAGATACCAGAATTCAAACTAATAAAGGCATATGGGAATGAGATGGCAGGGCGGGCTGTTCACGGAGAAGGCAGAAGCAGAGACCAGAGGAGAGGTGGTGGGCAGGCAGGTGGAAGAAGGACAGACAGAAGGACGCGGTAACCAAAGCAACTGACCCTCCACCTCTCCCTTTGGTATTTTGATATCCAAGAACATTCCATTCTCCTTTTAAAAAACAGTAATTTTCCACTCTTTTCAACCAAAATGAGCCCAACTGAGGTTTCATTTAAAGCTTAAAACATTAAATACTTCCAACATAATAAAAACAAGTTTTTAAAAGATCTTCTAAAACACAATTTCTTACTGTAGCACCCCCAAACACTGCTTCTTCAAACCCCAGTACCTAGCCAAAGCTACAGGCTTCCCACCCCAGCGCCCACATACAACAATCCCAGGCAGAAAGATTTGCCCATTAGCTACACTATCTCCACCAAGACAGAAGCCTTATTAAATTACAACTGTTTGAACAAGGTCAAGCCCTCAGAGTTTAATTCAAAGTGTTTCCAGGTATAATGCTGTCAGGTCAACTTAAACAAGCCAACAGAGGCTTTGAGCCTGATTAAATATTAAAACAGAATCTTTCACATCTGTTTTTACCCAAGGATGAAATTACTGTACATCACTTCAACCAGCTCATTAATACACCACACACACACATCTTCCTCAAAGGTTACAGGAATATCAACATTTCAGAGGCCTGCCATGAGACTGCCCACACAGCCAGAGTGAGGTCACTGAATACTTTATTGGATGTCAATATTTCTTTACAAAATGTGAGATAATCAGTTAGACAGACACATTTTAAATTAAAGGATGAAAAACGCCATGAAGATAAGCCAGTTGTTTTTGATCTGAACCTTCTAATCACCCACTTGGTTGGCGTTGATAGGTAACATGATAGCTCTTGTTGAGCAAACATTTTGATTCAACAGTAATTACTTTATAACATGGAGGGTTGTTGCATTCATAGTCGGCCATAGAAATCTCATTCTTCAACTTGGAAAAGAGCAAATTAGGCATGATGGAGGGTAGGGAATATATGCCTGTAATCTGGCATCCAGGGGGCAGACAGGCAGAACTGTGAGTTCAAGACCAGCCTACTCCACACAGACTGAGTTCTAGAGCTACAAAGTGAGACTCTGTCTTTAAAAAAAAAAAGGGAAAAAAGCCAAACAATGAGAAAAGTATAAATATAAAACACAAGAGGTCCATATAAACATTTCAAACCATTTGGAAGCACAAGCTCTTACAAGACTGAACATATACCCTGCAATTGGACTAGGGGAAAACAGGTCAAGATCTGGTGCCTTGCCTTATACATTTCCTATTAGAACTGTGCCTAACAAACATCTCAAAGACTCCTCCTATTTCATGTTCAACACCCGCCACCAACCCTTCCAGTGCAGGGGTGACAGCATGCTGGTGACTATGATAACTGCCAGTTGGGACTCCTGTACACGTCTCCTATCCCTTCCCTCTTCTGGTAAAGGAGCCCACTTTCAGCTGGGGAACCCACTGGTTGTTGACAGCTGTCCAGCCTTCACACCTTAGCCACTCGGGTAGATGCATCCTTCAAACCACAGTCCCCATGCCTCTGCTGACGGTGGGTAGTGCCAGGGGTCAGACCTGCCTGAGCAAGCTGCTTCTCTAGGCCTGTTGGGAATGCTCTCTTTGCAGGACAAATGGCAGTCATTTTCCCATTCTCAAGGGCAAAACTAAAATGCAAAAGATGCTGCTGCACAGAGGAAGCAAAGCACAAGAGACAGAGCGCAGCCTGCACGCATATCTCTACAGTGTTAGGAATATTAGCTTCCTTTAGATATCTGCCGTTAGGTGGTGTGCAAATTGTCAACGTTTAAATATTAGCCAGCCTGATCTACAGAGTTCCAGGACAGCCTCGCTACATGGAGAAACCCTGTCTTGAAAAACCAAAGAATCCTACCGGTCTTTCTCTTAAGTTCTTCAAAACTTGGACACTACATACCACAACTTGGAGATTTTCATCCTGCACTGTTTTCTTACTGTTTCATATGCCTGAATCTCATAATCTGTTTGATACATAGTTAGGAAAAGCAAGTTCCGGAAGGGTAAAACGTTCTGATTACTTCAATACTGACTGAGCTGACAAATCCTAGCTCTGACATGCAACTGCCGACCATGATGCTAGTCCCGATACTTACACAATGTGCTTCCCTGTAAGACTGCTTTTTTATTACTATTTTTTTAGGGGTTATAGGTGTAGTTGTAGCTAGCCTTGAACTCTCCATGTTGACCAGGCTGGTTTCAAACTCAGATTTACCTGCCTCTGCCTCTCAAGTGCTAGGTTTAAAGAAAGTTGTGGCCACTATGACTAGATGTTTTTCTTTATCTTGAAAAAAAAATTTTTTTTATTTGTGTGTGTGCTGGGTGTATGCAGCATCCCCTGAAGCTGAAGTCACAGGTAGTTGTAAGCAGTCTGCCATGGGTGCTGAGAACTAAACTGGGGTTCTCTGGAAGAGCAGTAGTGTTCTCAACTATGGAGCCATCTCTCCAGGTTGTGCTCTCAACCATGGGGCCATCTCTTCAGGCTATGTTCTCAACTATGGAGCCATCTCTCCAGGTTATGCACTACTGCTTTAAGAAAAGAGATGGTCACATATTTAGGATTATAGGTCAAACTTTACACCCAAAAAATGGGTGATTACTCTCCCCAAACCAAAAGTGGTAAACCTTCACACTTCAACTTAAGCACTCACAGACTAAGGAAAAAACATCAAAGAATCAGTTGTTGCAGCACAAGCCTGCTATCCAGCCAGCATTCTGGAGGTTGAAGCAGGAGGTCCAGATGTTCAAAGTCATGCCTAGCTACTTAGCAAGTTTTAAGGTCAGCCTAGATTATATAGAACCTCCATACAATTGCCTCCAACAAAAGAGGCAATTGTTGGGTAATGAAGTTCTAAAAATTTGTTTAGGATTGGAAATATAGTTCCTATAGAAAGAGCAGTTCTTTCTCTGCATTTACCAACTACATATAGGACTTGAGGGTGAAAAGTCTACGTTACGGTTCAACTTGTTTAAACTTTGAGGGACAACCAGATTTGAGAATCTGATTCGTCTCGGAGAACTGCTTTATGAGTTCTTTTTTCTTCCTGCCACAGCACAGCACTCAAGAGCATTCCTGTGGGGACATGGATCCAGGAGAGCCAGGCTGGGGTTCTTACAATATCTGACCCTGTGCCGACAAGAGAGACAAAGCAGCTGCTTTCTCAGTTGCCCACTGTAACACTGCACACCACTCTACCACAGAAGAGGGGTAAGGCTCACTGAGGTGACATTAGAGGTAGAGAGAGAAAAAAAAGTCAGGCGTGATGACTCATGACTTTAACACTGGCAGAGATAGGCAAATCTCTGAGTTCCAGACTAGTCTGGTTTCCATAGCTAATTCCAAGTCAGTCAAGGAGTAAGAACTTATCTCCAAAAATTAATAGGGGTGGGGAAGCCTGGCGAGATGGCTCAGCAGATAAGAGCTTCTTCATTTCTCTTATGGAGGACCTGAGTCTGTGCTCCAGCACCCATGTCAGGCGGGCATAGCCACCTGAATTTCCTGCTCCAGAGGACCTGGGACCCTCCTTCAGAACTCTGTAGGTACCCATACACAGAAACATAAATGCTCCGAGAAGTCAGACCTAACTTGTACAAAATTAGCCCAGAGAGAGGCAGGTCAGACATTTCTGACTTGCTAAAAAGACAAAATTTTAGGGATTGAGGAGATAAGTTAGCTAGTAAAGTGCTTGTCCTCTGGTCTCCAACACACATAAAAAGCTGGACAGCAGACCCAGGTTCAGGGAGAAGCCCACTCTCTAAAAGTAAAGTGGAAGCTGGCAAGATGGCTCAGGGAATAGTGGCACTTCTTACCAGGCCTGATGGCAAGAGTGATCTCCAGTACGCACATGTTGGTGGAGAGAACCCACTCCTGAATAATGCCCTCCAACCTCCACACACATGCTGTGGGTATGGGCGTGGGTGGGCGCGCGCG
>NW_022196915.1:8342832-8355332 GCF_008632895.1 Mastomys coucha | reverse complement strand
GAAATTGCAATGCCTGTGCAGTACTGGTGGATCGAAATGTGTAGTACTATGAGATGTAGCTGCAGTGTTGGATACTAAACCCAGGGCTCTCAAAAGCATTCTACCAATAGGTTACATTTCCAGCACGATATATTTTATTTTACAATTCTATCATGATAAACAAACAAACAAACCCAAAACTAATAATGTCAATTAAAGACAGTGAGTTTTCAGCTAATTCCTAAGGGGTCCCTAATGCCTACATGAGGTCACAAACTTTACTATTAGCTGTCTACTAAGTAAATTTACAGTGCTCAAGTTATTGTGAAACTCAAAATTTTACTGCTCACACAGAAATTGCTAGTAAGCTATAAGCTTAAAATCTGCAGGGTATAAAAGCAGGTGAAAGTTCAGTAAATTACAAAAGCCAGCTCCCATGTATAGTGCTGAGACTGACTGCCATCATTTCAGGGTTCAGTAACTTATCAGAACTACCAACATCTAGTCATCCTTTTAAAAAGAAAATAAGTCTTCTATGTAAATAAAGCCAAACTCTGGGTATGAAAATGTCCAATCTAGTCTATAATGAAACTCATGTTGATGTTATCCAATGTAGAGTTCCTTCTCTGAAACTACAGTGAGGGAAAGGATATCGATCCACTGCCTTATGACCCTCCCCCTCAGGGTCTTGCTAAATAAATAAACCTACATGCTCATGCTAGCTCTATCTAATGAGAGCACCTTGGCTAGACCTCCAGGCTGTCTGGTACAGACAACTTCTGGCTCAGCTCTCAGCCTCCACTCTGCTTCCATACCCATACTCTTCTTCCTGGAGGGGAGGGGTCCTACACCTGGTAGACAGCCAGCTGCCCTCTGAGCAGACCACCTGGTCTGTCAGGCACTACCGCTGCCCTCTTTACACATGGCCCCAGTCACACTGCCACTTTTACATAGGAGGAAGACACCAGCCCTGGTATTCACATCCCCAGGCCAACCTCCCTCTCCTAAAAAACGTTCTGGAAATTCCATTCTCATCTCAAGAGCATCAACTAGCTGGTACTTGACCCTACAGCTGGTAAGACATAATCTACTCTAGTGTCTACACTCTACTCTAAAGACCCTCTGAATGGAGGGAGGGTAGAGAGAGGGGAAATAATAATAATAATATTCCACTCCTAGAGTTACATGCACAGAATCCACCTCTAGGGTTCTCTTACAAGGGCTGGGTTATGGAGGAGCGAAGGTATAGCTTGAATGTGGGTCTGGCCACTTGACAAGTCCTGCAACACGTGCTTCTAGAATGTCTTTTCAGATGGTGTGGCTATTTAGTTCCTACTATCTGCAGCTTTAGGACCTGGGTCCAAAATCTGAGACAGTGGGAAAATGCACTTTAGCCGTTTAACATCCTGTCACTTTTTTTTTTTTAAGTGACAAGGCAGACAAATGAAATAATTAGACAGACAGTATCCTGCTAAAGCCCAAACTGAGATACTGGGCTGCAGACACTAAAGGAACCTCCACCATGTTGAAAACTCCACAGAAGGTCAGTCTAAATGAAACCCAACACCATTAAATGTCCAAGTCACTATACAATCCAGCACTGCTGCACAAGAACAGCATCAATCCTGTTGACTCAAGCTCCTGGATGACAGACCATGCTCAGAGTTCTCATTAGACATACACATGGTAGTTCAAGGTACCAGTAATACACAAGCACATAAATGAAAGCCAACTTTGCCTGCAGTCACACTTGTATGTGCTATCAGAAATCTTGAGTATTTCAGCAATCCTATTGACGCTGTCCTGATACTGTCCAGGTTCAAACTCCAAGATAACCCTCGAAAGCACCCAGGAGACAAGAACAGCAAATGCCCTCTTGAGCTGCACTGGCTCCTTGAACAGAAGGCAGACGCTGCCACAGCTCACCAGTGAGCACTTAAGACAAACTATCTATAGGCAGTCCTTAGCTTCCTCCTCAAAGAACTACACACACACACACACACACACACACACACGCGCGCGCACACATGCACACACACATGCACACTCACGCACGTACTCCGAATGCCACTGGTGATGATAAACAAGGCTGTTTCTGTCCGTTCACATTATATGTCAATAATATGTGGGACTATCAGTCACAGTCAGCAGAAATGAAAGCTCCAGAGGGCTAGAATCACCCATGCAAGGCTGATGGCAAAGATGGCAGGAAATTCTCTAATTTTTTAATGTCAAATCATGTTGTCTATGTTTGAATTTGCAAATTGCTGCCTATTAAAATATCCATTTACTAAAATGACAAATACATGCTGTGACACTTATGAAATTGTTATTTTTAAAGCATCACAGACATAAATGAGTAACCCCTTGTACTACTTAGGGGGGAAAAAAAACAAACCAAGATCTGATAATTTACAGTAATGGCAAAAACAAGCGTAAGATTGCCACATTTCCGTCTGACTCCCCAAGGTTCAGATTCCTAAGGTCAGCTCAGCTCAGCAAGGCACCTGCAGAGCCCAAATTAGAATGCAGGAAGCTAGAGGCTTCTTACCATGGGTAGCACTGAACAGTCAGACAAGAGGGCCAGGGAAAACACAGCAGTTCCAAACTGCACGACAGCAGGGGGAATGGCTCACGGCTCCCCACTCGGAGCTCACCTATGTTCTTCTCAACTAGCCACGTGGGAAACCTTCACATTCAATTACATCTCTTCATAAAACGTTCAGTTCTGTGTATTCTAGTGAAAGGAATAACAAGGATGGCCTCTGAAAGTGAGGTGGCTGTTTGCAGGGGCTGCAAGTCAGAGAGAGTGAAAACAAAGTTTGTGTCACAAACATAATTTTGAAATCCAACCATTTATATGTAGAAGTTCAAAACAAGCAGGCATCCATGCCTCGAACTTTTAACACTGGGTTTAGCCACATATTCTAAAGCTCTTATAAAGTAAGCGTGGAGTGACATTTTTAAATGGTGGTACCAAAATATATATGATGGCCTAGAGATTAAATGGGAACAAATGAGTCAGCACCTGCGTCCTCAGCTCTTGGCCATCTGGTACTGCCGGCCTACCCTCCCTCTGTCAGCTGCCTGCCCTGCTGCCTCGCCTGTAGACTACTCTACAGTAGCCGGCCTCCTCCCAGCTCCTCCCGGCTCCCCACCACCTCCTTTGTGCCTATGAGCAGCACTGAGTTTGTGTTCCTTTCTGAGTCCTTCCTTGGAAATCAGAGTCTGCCTTTCCGCCAGTGATGGCACAAACAACCTCTTGGTCAAGCTTCCCGATTCCCCTGGCAGACTCAGTCCTTCCTCTGACTTCCACAGCCCTTGGGTGTCTCCTCAGAACCTTTCTAAACAGTCATCTTTGACTCCCAGGTCGTGGCCAGGCCTATACCTGGATAACCTTCTCAGAGTTAAAAGGCCAGGGTCTGTTGGCTCTCTCCTATTAGGGCTTAGCTCTACCCAGAAAAATGGCACTAGGTAGCTAAGGTTCCTTGATTCCACCTGTTCTCTGCCTCACCACACAATTCCCTATCCCAACAGTGGAAGCCCGCATGACTAGTTATGCCTTGGGGAAAGAAGGTTCCACGCAGCCAGCAGCCTTCACTCTAGAGTCTACTCCTCCCTGGTCTTGGAAGTCAGTGTTCAGTTCTCTATCCCCTGAATCTTCAGTTACTTAATGGAGCTGAAAATTCTCTTGGCTGAGAGCAGCATCTAGGCCTGAAAAGTTCTCCAGGGTAGCTAAGTATCAGGTCTCAGTGCCAAAGCACACAAATGGCTCAGGAGGCACAGGCATCTAGGCATCTAACAGAAATATATTTTCACATTTTTCATTATGTAATTATTGAATATATTTGCACTGTAAGAAGAATTTAAATATAGATAATGCAGATGCGGCCAAGCCTCTGTGGACACCTCAGTTTCATCCCCTCCCTTCCTTTGCCTGTTATTAGTGTTATTTACATTTAACCTTTCATTAAATCAAGCTCATCACTTCTCATGTACATTATGCTTCACCTAAACCAAAAGAGAGCTTCAACTACATTCCAGCAATTGTTAGGTGCTGGGATTTCACTAATTCTAAAAAGCTTGTAGTAGAATCCATGAAATCTGATCAGGAGAAACAGTCCTTTCTTTCAGAGATGGCTAGATGGCCAACGCTGGCATTCCATAAATCTCTTCCTCCTTGTGAAATTCTAGCGCCTGGTGTTTGCCCAACTCTCCCTGGCTTCCCTACCAGACATTCCTGAGACTTCTGTCACATGACTGGAGAGCACCTACCAATGAGGTGAGCGCAGTCTCCTCCAGCATTGGCCAACAGGCTCCTCCTGCATTGGCCAGCAGGCTCCTCCTGCATTGGCCAGCAGGCTCCTCCTGCATGCAGTCTTCCCCTGCACTGGCCAACAGGCTCCTCCTACATGCAGTCTCCCCCTGCATTGGCCAGCAGGCTCCTCCTGCATGCAGTCTCTCCCCTGCATTGGCCAGCAGGCTCCCCCTGCTCCCTCTGCAAAAGAAAACTGCTTTGCTGAAGTACTTTCACTTTATGCACTTCTCTGTGCCACACTGAGAAAATTCTTTTCTAACATGATATAACAGAAGCTGAATGAATTTATCTCATATATATATATATATGTAATATATATATATATACACATTTACAATGGCATCTATGATACATTTATATCTAGATCTAGTTTAAAGAAATTTACTTTGCATAAATGTGACCCTTTTAGAATTTTGCCCCATTAAAAATTTATAAGAGTTTCCACATAAAGTTCTCTCACAAAGATCTATACTACAGTTTTTAGGAGTTACATAAGATCCCATGTGCTGGCTGTACCACTGTCTAGTTATCCCAGTACTTAACCATTAATTTATGCTAAAATGAGCAAAATTACCAGATCAAGGTATGTGACTTTATTTACACAGCTACTCCAGGGTTGTCTAAAAAGTCTGAACAATTTACATGCTCACGCTATACAAGTGCATTCACTTCTCAATCACTGTTGCCAATAAAGAATTAATATTCCCTTTAATGTCTGTCAATCTCTTGGCAAAGAAAACATCTGATTGCTTTAATGTATGATCCCCATCACCATTTAAATAGTTACTCCTATTTGCAAAAGGTTCTTTACATCTTTCATATTTACCCTGTCTTCTAGGCATAACTGGTTGGCTGCTAAGTTACTGTTTGTCTTTATTTGGTGATGTCCTTGGTGACAGACATTTCAAATCTTCAAGCAAACGTACTCCTTCCTATCTGTACCATATACCAAGACTGTTTCCACAGAGGCAGGCTTGCTCTTCTAATATGAAGCCTACTCTCTACAAACTTCTGACTTCTGGCCAGGCAATGCTTTGTGCACAGCTATCCTGATCCCATCTCTCAAAAGAACAAGTACTGGATAGCACTGTGCCAGCCAGGTGTGTGTGTGTCACTTCAGGAAGGTGTAGTCAGGTTCACTTCCCTTCTAAATGTCTTGGGCAGAAGCAAGTTACTTAAATGTGCCAACCTGGCCAGCCTAACTACCACTAGTTCAGACCAGAGACTAAAAGGTGGGACTTTACCAGCCATGGTTAAATTCCCCAACCAGCATCACCAAATCACCCCATCCACTGTTGCAAGCATGCTACCTCTACCTCTACCTCTCATATTCAGATGTAATGTATGCCCTTCAGAACCGCATCTCTGGGGGTTGGGGGAGGTGCTCCTGCTCGATGGGGGTGGGGGGGGTGCGCTAGATGTCAACCTCAGATGCCATATTTTGTTGAAATACAGTCTCTTAACTGCATGGAACTCAACATTAGGCTAAGCTGGCTGGTCAGAAGGCCCAGGGATCAGCCTCTCCAGTGTTGGGTTACACATGTGTACATCACATTGAGCTTTTTAAGTGGGTTTTGGGGATCAAACAAACTCAGGTCTTCATGCTTGCCAGGCTGGCACTTTACCAACTGAACTATCTCCCTAGCTCAACCTGCATCATCTTTTTTTAAAAGTTTTTATATCTCACAACAATACTATTCATTGTTTACTCTTAACCAGTCTAAACTTTCAACACGCTCCCTCAAAAACAAAACAGAAAAAGAAAAACTGAGAGCCCCAGGACATCATTATTCTATATTTGTCCTGTCTGTTGACCATGAGACTAACAGATATTTTAAGGAAAACTAAAACATTAGTCTCTTGGTTTCACAAGTCGTTACACTTGGCGGCTACTAAATTGAGGGATGCAGAAACGCAGAGAGAACAATTGCTTTATCAGAGTTCTTTGAACAGCACCATTCTAGATGTATCATAAATCTCGAGAAAGAATCCTTACTCCCAGCCAGTATCAGATTATCAAAGTGTCATAATTAATTTTTAAACCGTTCATTTAATTAAAACAACAGAAAGAAACACTCTTGCTGATGAGAAAAGCTTTTATAATAATGTATGTCTTCTCACAATGAAAAATTGGGAGTATAGCTCAAGTTCATTTATCTCTGAGCTGCCAAAATTAATATGGTATGCAGAGGGCAATGCATTCGTGGAGTTGTGTGAATCCTCTCTCCTGACAGTTAAAACATCTAGCTAATGGTCATTTAGAAAACTAATCTTTATATAATTCTTGATGTCTTGGATTAAGGATAATATGCAAACTCCTAGAAAAAAAAAAGTCTATCTCTGGGTTTTAGTGTGCATAAAAGCCAAAATATGCTGCTCTTCTACAATTAGAGAATTTGATGCTAAGCAAAAAAGTAGCCAATAGTATGTAAGAATGTGGGGGCTGGAAAGAAAGATAGCCCAGTGGTTAGAAGTGTATGTTGTTCTTCTAGACAGCCTGCATTTGATTCCCAGTGCCCAAACAGTGCTTCACAACTATCTGCTAACTCTAGCCATATGGGTTCTGGTGACTTCTTCTGACTTCATCTTAAGGGTATGACACCAGGCATGCATGCGGCATACAAACATACATGCAGGCAAAACAGATAAAATGAAAATATAGTAATTTTTAAAAAGAGAAAGAATTTAAAGTAGAACAGAGCAAAACCAAAATCTCTGTAGGATGCTGTCTCTGTCTCTTCTATCCACTAACAACATTCCTTAAAATACATAAGAAAGCCGGGTGGGGTGGAGCAAGCCTTTAATCCCAGCACTTGGGAGGCAGAGGCAGGCAGATTTCTGAGTTCGAGGCCAGCCTGGTCTATAGAGTGAGTAGAACAGGACAGCCAGAACTATACAGAGAAACCCTGTCTCGAAAAACCAAAAAAAAACAAAACAAACAAACAAACAAACAAACAAAAAAACGTAAGAAACTCAGAGAGAGTAGGTGCTGGCAAGGGGGCTCAGCAGTTAAAGGTGTCTGCCAAGCCTGGCTACCACCTAAGTTCCATACCTGAACTAACACTGTAGAAGGAAAGAACTGCTCCTCAAGTGATTCTCCAACCTATGTCTACCCACACACATGCACACAAAATAAACAAATGTAATTAAAATTTTTGTTAAAATAAAAAAGATTGGATAGATGTGGTGGTACACGACTTTAATCCCAGCACTTGAGATACAGAGGCAAGAGGATGTCTGTGAGTTGGAGGGTACCCCAGTGTGTGTGTGTGTGTGTGTGTGTGTGTGTGTGTGTGTGTGTGTGTGAGAGAGAGAGAGAGAGAGAGAGAGAGAGGGAGGGAGGGAGGGAGGGAGAGAGAGAGAAAGAGAGAGAGAGAGAGAGAGAGAGAGAGAGAGAGAGAGTGTTTTCATTCCAGGCCAGCCAGGGCTAGAGTCAGAAAAAAAATCTGGGATTTCAGTGATGTCAACTTTATCTCTTTGCCTTTCCCCCTTCAAACCAAACAGACACACAAGAGAAAATCTTGTAATCTTTGTATACACATGGAGAAACACTATGACTCGTTCAACAAGGGCAAAAAAAGTTCTAGACAGTGACACTTCAACACCTCAGTATTAAGAACTTTCCTATTTACGGTGAAGAAATGAGAGAGGTAGTAAACAGTGGACAATTGTAGCAGTGAATTAGTTAAGCCTTTGGCTCCTGCCAGGTCTTATGCATGCATCTACCAAGAGCTCTCTGGATTCTTGAATGAAAGACAGACAGACAGATAGATAAACAGACACACACACACACACACACACACACATATTAGGGGCAGCTAATTTTTTTTGGCTGGGCACTTCTAAATTTCCTCATGGCTAGCAAACACCCCCCTCTGCAATTCCTGAGTTAACATCTTTTAAAATCTATATTTAATCTCTGCTACCCCAGACCCAACAGGGGGAGTAGCCTCTGGGGCCACTTTCCTGGATTCTTACATGCAGGCAGGCCTTTAAGTTTCATCTTTCTCCTTCCCTGTCTCCTTCCTCTCTCCTGGCCCCTCGCCCTCAAAATCTAAAAGTCTCATCTCTGTTCTTCTGCCCAGCCATTGGCTGTATGGCAATTCTTTATTATCAGTTGAATCCAGCTGGGGGCAGGGACCCTCAGGTCTGGAAACTCAGATTTTTGGGAGCCAAAATAAGAAATAAGGACAAAACATTAGAACCAGTCCTCAGCATCCAGATAATTTTTACAAAACAGCATTGGATGACAGGCATATGGGTATTAGAGGAAACAATAAATGATTGAATAGTCTCGAAATATAAAATACTACCCCAGCATCATCCTGCAGTTCACTGAGGGGTTTTATGATGGTCTCACCGGGCTGGCCACAGCATTACAGTGTAATAGAGCTGAAATCTGAGATCAAGTCCAGCTTCTTAATGGGGTGTGCTCTATCTGAAAGATTCACAAGGGCCTTCCGCAAGATCCTGAGACTGCTGACTTCCATTTAAAGGAAATCCATCCTGAAAATACTGCCAGGAGGGCAAGGAGATCTTGGGTGGTCAAGGCTGGGATCGGTCCTGATGCAGACAATCTTTTGTACTTGACACTATTTGTCTCTGAACATCCTGAAAACAAACTACTTTTTTCCTTTGGGAAGATCTATGCTCTAAGAAATAATATAAGGGGGCTTAGGGCTGGCTGCTTTCTCTCTCAACCTCAGGGGCCTAGGGTTCTAAGACTGAAACCCTGAGGACATAGCACAGGACTTTCCTGGGAGTTCAGGTGTTGACCTTGGTCTGAGGAGAACAAATGGAAGAGCAGTGCTACCTTCCATCTCCCACATACACCGCTTATCCCACTTCAATTTCTTTGTAAACTCTCAGGAGCTCAAGAGAAAAAAACACTACATGACCCATTCTCCCAAATAACCCAGAACACAAAACAAGAAGTACATTTTCACATGTATGCTATCATTCACATACATGTTCTTTAGCTGGTCTTAATAAAGAAAACCCATATGGTCACCAAGAGTGTACTATAGGCATATTACTGAATCTATCTGAATTTCTTCAAATTCAGAAAAAGTATTTGAACCAAGCAAGCATTAACATTAGCCCTTAGGAAAGATGCCTAGAAGCCAAAACAAAATGCTTTAGCTAGTATTTTCAGGTCTCTTAAATACTAAAGAATTTCTTTACTCTGGCATTAGGGTCAAAATTAACTTTTAAATAATAACTTTTAAAAGTAAGCAATCTCACATGTTTATCTAACAGGATCTGGGTGTGCTGGCTGGAGTATCTCCACTGACATACCTCAAAAACCACAAATGACTAACTATGAAATAGGCCTGGAAATATGTGGCCCGCGTAGGAAAAGTCTTAACAAAGCAAGGCTTCTTCTGAGTTGCATTAGTATTCAGAGAGGAACAACTCATTACAGATGCACAGTTCTAGTCGAATACCGAGTAATACCTTTGCTAATAAGAGAATACATCTGAATGTCACACTTCTTTTTCACAAAACTTAATTACAAGAGGTGAGAATTGAGAAGCACAGACCTGAGTTCCAGAGTTATCAGATAAGAGAAGAATGAAATTAATGTCAAACATTAGCCAAAAAGGTAAATATGTATCAGACACTTAGGATGATGTTAAGGAAGAGGCAGTAGAATAGACTAAAAACAGTAAAAAGAGAAAAAAATTTAAAAAAGAGGAATCTGAGCAGAGAGGATGGGAAACAGGGGTCATCCTGGAGAAGGGGGAATGGGGTTGAAAAAGATGGAATCCCCGCAGCCTGGGCAGACACAGCCCCACAGGCCTCAGCTTCAGGGAGAAGCAGAGAGAGACATTTCCTTTGCGACCCTATCTCCCCATCCTGGGTCCTCTACCAGAGACTGAGTATATGGCTGTCCTCAAGCGTAATCAGAAGCCAAATGTGAAAGAAGAGCTCTGGAGTCGGAAATGCCACAGACGCATGTGTGTTGCCTTGCAACAGAGTTTAACATGTCATTTTACAACGGACAGATAATACACAACTGTTTTCGGTGTAATGAAAACTTGAGTGAAATGAGCCCATGGCGGTGGCTCTAGCACTCAGAAGCAAGGACAGGAAGATCTGGTCTGAAGCCAGTGGACTATATAGCTAAACCACCTTTAAAAAGTCCAAACAAAGGAGAAAGTATTTGTAAGAGACTAGATCCTTGTATTTTGACAGGGTGAGGATTAAATGGTGGTGCAGAGGAGGCAAGGGGTGTTGACAGCAGCCAAAAGCAAGAGGCTTGGGCCAAAGCATCAGCTAACTACATAATCATCTCAGCTGGGTCCCACAGTGTCCTGGCAGCAGAGGTGCAGAGAATCAACTAGGGACAACTCTGATGTCTGTAAGTCTCACATCTTGGAGAAACTATACACTCAAGTGAGATTCAAACTATAAAACTAATAGGGACTATCAAAGCTACCCTTCCGGGTTAGGGATATCCCTAGACTCTCTAAGCTAGAAGAGGGAGGCACAGTGTGATGTGCCTGAAGATCCAGTAATTTCATTCTTGGTTCGCATGGCAGGAGCAGAGGAAAGGAACAGTCGGACACATCTGCAATCCTAATGCTCAAGAGGCTGAGCTGGAAGGTTCACAAGTTTGGGACACTCACCGAGCTACAGTGAGTCCCTAGTTGTGCACAATGATTACAGCAGCACTGTTCATAAATAGCTAAAACCTTTCAAGCAGTGAATGGATAAACAAAATGTGGGATGTTGTACAGTAAAGAGGAATGAAGTACTGATCCGTGCTATGATCCAGATGAACTTGAAAACAGTATGCTTAGTGAAAGATGCCAGCCACAAAAGGCCAGTTACTACATGACTCTTTATGTTAAATGTCTATAATAAGCAAACCCATAGAGACACAAAGTAGATTAGTGGTTGCCAGGGGCTGAGGGAAGCAGGGAATGGGCAGTGACTGCTAATGAGTTGGGGTTTCACTCTGGGGTAATCAAAGTGTTCTGGAATTAGAAAACGGTGATGGTTACATGACTCTGTGGGTATACGAAACCACTGAGTTGAACACTAAAGGCATAAATTCATGATGTGAATTATACCTCAGTAACAACAATAAAAACATATGGTATAAATCCACAAGAGTGTAGAGAGCATGAGGGGTGGGGGAGGGGGAGGCACAGAATGTCCAGAGGACATTATTCCTTCATTGGCAAAGGACTAGGAACACAAGTTTGATCCCATTAGAAAGGCTCCTGTGAGCAAGCATGCAACTCAGGCTGTTGACAGAGAGTCCCTGAATTTGGGGACAAGGTAGTCCTCAGATCTCTTATCAGAATGTCCTGTGCATTAAGCAATTCCCAGAGTCCTGCCTCAGGCTTTCTCCCTGTCCACTTACTTCTTGAAGCAAATGATTTACCTACTCTTCAGTCTTTTTTTTTTTAAATCAGGGTTGTTCCTGCCTTACTCCCTTCCATATTTCAAGGACATGGAGGATCAAGGGACAGACCACATGGCAAACCATGCTGGTTTTCTTAGAATTGTTCAGCTACAGAAACACCACAGCCCTAGGCAAACGGGTCCCCCTGGATAATACTATGAACTTGGTAACTATTATCATGATAATGCTGCAGTTTCAACTAAGGTGCATTTGAATGACACAAACCCATTCCCAGCACCTATGCCCTATATTTTTTAACCAGAGACTGAGAAGCCAGATCCCTGACAGAGATACTGGCCAAGCCCCACCCTCATGCCAGGGATGCGACATGATTCAGCTCAAGCCATGATTCAGCAGAGGCAGCAGCCTCTGGGTAGAGCATCGTTCCTTTAGAACACAGCTCATGCTGCTGCCTTTGGACCCTTTCACCTTTCTCCTATGTGAACAGGAGTGCAGAGCCTGCGCGTGAAGGAGCTACTTTGTGAGAGTGGTCTGAGGGAAGCCTGTCTGCAAAAGACAGGGAAGCAGGAAGCTGCAGAGATGCTGGACCCCAAAGGTTCAAAGCCACTGTGGGCTGCTGGCTGTAACAGAGGTGCGCTGCTGCCTTCAACTGCTGCCTCCAAGGGACAAAGAATCCCCACGTGTCTAATATCCCACTTAAAAAACTGAGTTGAGCCGGGCAGTGGTGGAGCATGCCTTTCTTTAATACCAGCACTTAGGAGGCAGAGGCAGGCGTATTTCTGAGTTCGAGGCCAGCCTGGTCTACAGAGTGAGTTCCAGGACAGC
>NW_022196915.1:8271106-8342721 GCF_008632895.1 Mastomys coucha | reverse complement strand
GTTCTTTTTTTTTTTTAATAAATGAAAAAATTCACAGGCCTCATTAAAATGCCACATACCTTTCTGAGAGATATTGTATTCTGAACCGACAAAATGTTCTTCCTCAAGGTTTCCACAAACATTAGACTTTGCATAACAGATTTGAGGAAACTGAGGCACAGGGATGACGTGGAAGAGCCAGATATGCAAAGTTAGAAAGAAAAAGCCAGTATCCAAACGCACTGGCACAGAGAGGTAGAGACACGACATGCAGTCTAACAGACTTGCCCCTCTCCATAACTAGGTGAGGGCAAGGGTACACACATGACCTGGAAAAGCGAAAGCCATGCATGACGACCCTGGTGCAGTCCCAGCACCGAGGTAAAGGTCCCTGCTGCCAAGTCTGATGGCAGAGTTCAGTCTGAGATCAGATTTAACTTCTGCAAACTGCTGTTTGACTCCACACTTGCACTGTGGTACTCATATGCACACACATATGTACCCGATGATAAATAAATAAGTAAATGTGAAGAAAATTAAGCCAAACCAAACAAACCAACAAAAAGGCAAAGATCTTTTTTTAAAGTTCTAGATAGTAAGGTAGTATATACATTTGTATATAAAAATATATTTTTAAGTTATTTGCTAAGAATCTCTTCTCCTTTGTAGCCATCATCCCTCAACCCACACAACTTAAGTGTCTATACTTTAGAATATCATGAATTTATCCATACTATTCAGGACTAGAGGCCCAGGCTCCTCCCTCAATCAGCACACTGCCTCTGTCTCTCCCCCTAGGTCAACATTCCAGTGATGAAACTCAAAAACAGATCTTCCCTCTCCTGCCTAAAGCTTGCACAGACTCACACTTTATTTTTGAAACACACAGCACTGTACAATACAGACTAATCTCAAATTCTCCATCATCCTCGTACCTCAGTCTCCTGAGGACTCTATAGGCATGTACCATACCTGGGTCACCACTCAATATGGCTTGCAGCTCCGTTTCCTATCATACCTCCCCTACAGAGTCATACACACTCTGGTCAAGTACTGCTTACCATCAGCCAAACACGCATCCTAGGCAGGCCTCCCATTCTCTGATCTTCCTATTTCCATAAGTTAGTTACCTTTCTCTGTAAAGCTTTCCATAGAAAACAAATTCGCCTCCCTCCTTCCTCTGCACTCGGAGGTGCTCTGTATAGCACTAACATCAGCTGTGTGCACGGGCTGAGTGTAAGCTGAGCCTTACTGGCTGACCACTGTGTACTACAGAGTTTCAGTAAACTGTTACATGTGGTCAAGCCCTAGCCTCACCTGAGGAAACATTCTACCACTCTTATCCTAATCCCGACTGAGTACATGTTCACTTCTTGCAAGGATACAGAATGAATCAGATAACCCCATTATTCTCCGAGGTTCTTAAGCAGGAATGCCTGCTATATACCTACTACAGACAAATCTGAAGTACCCCATGCTTGCTAAATTCAGTATCACCACAGCTCCTTACAGAAATGTTTCTACTGAGCTGTGGTTTGAAGGGGATGAATACACACGAGGCATCTCCTCGGGAGTTATATTAGCATTCAAGACTTGATCTCAATACACACGTTTCTGCCTTGTTTACAATTCTCCTTTTTCAGTAGTACCACGTTTGATTATATACTTATATATAATTATTATATGTAACTGATATGTCCCTTTAATTGGAAGCAAAGAGCAGCATGGGAGGAAAGGCTGCAGTGCCACCACTCAGTGTTGACTACATAGGGTCAGAATCCAAAACAGGCCCTATATGCAGAGAAAAAAAGAAGCCACCTTCTTCTCTGCATCCTGACCTAACAGCAGGAACTGTGTGGGAGCCACCATCTTCCTCCCTCCTCAGCATCTAGAATGTCTACAAATTAATTATTTATTCTAGACACAGGGCCTATCTGTTCTTGCATCTTAATTATTTTTGAGGCTTTGAAAAAGATTAGCTTATTAAACATATTTTAATAACCCAAGCAACCTTAAAGTCATTTTGGAGCTGCATACACAGCGCAATCATCATACACGGCGAATGAAAATAAGCAGGGCTGCCCTCCGCAACCCCAGAAAGTAGAGGAAGCTGCACAACCATACTGCTTTGGAAGTTTGGAAACAGCAGTCTTGTTTCCCCCGCTTCAAGTTATCCCAATATATTTAAGCAAAGTTTTCCTGGAACCAGTTGGGACTTTCATTCACCATTTTCCCCCCTTGGTATGTAAGGAGGGGTATTAAAACAGAGTTTCACACAAGCCAGGCTGGCCTCAAACTCTTTACATAGATGATGAAATGAGGCTGTCAACTCCTGATCCTCTTGACTCTAATCTTCCAAGTCTCAAGATGACAGTCATGTATCACCACACCCAGATTTTTATTTTGTTTTGATGGGACAGGGTCTAGTTTTAAATATCCATAGGTGGCCTGGAACTGGCTATGTAGACCAGGTTGGCCTTAAACTCACAGAGATCCTTTTATGTGTCTTATATATATGAATACAGCTGTGTCCATGTGGGTGTACACACCTCTTCATATACACAGAAGCCAGAGGGGACGTGAGATGCCCTCTTCTTTCACTCTTTGCCTCATTTCTTTGTGGCAGGGTCTCTCCCAGATCACATCTTTCCTGCTAGGCTGACAGTCAGCAAGATTCCAACTCTGAGGTTGTAGGCACACTTATAGGACCAGGCCAGCTTGTTACAAAGGGGCTAGAATCCAAAGTCAAATCTTCACACACATGTTCCAAGTGCTCTTACCCACTGAGCCACCTTGTAGCTCCCAAGGTCACACATTTTGTTTTTAAAGTCATCTTTTGTCAAATTGCCCTCACAGACACAAACATTTCATCACTTAATCAAACGTAAGTGCTTGACTTAATTTTGCCTTGGAATAAAAGATCTGCCTGAACAGAAAACTATTCTTTATGATAATTATTACAGCAGCTAACCCCTAAAAATAAACATGTTCTAGAGCGTAAGAAACAGATCATATACTGCTCTTGTTCAGACCCCAACCTAACTAATGGTTGCTAGGAGAAGAGAAGTATTTTTCCAGAAGCATAGTGGCTAGTAAGTTCCTGTAACTAACTAACTCTATTCAAAACCACTGGTTCACAAAAAAAGACATACATACATATATACACACATACATACATACATCCAAGTAGAAGAGTGATTAGGAGGGGAGAGAGAGGAATCAATCGGAGTGGGAGGAGTTTAAGAAAGGACTTGGTGTGGGAGTGAGGACACACACACACAGGCACACACAGGTACACACTCGCACATGTATACACACACACACACACACACACACACACACACACACACACACACACACGTGCGCGCGCTCTTCTAGAGGACCCAAGGTTGGTTCCCAGCACCTATGTGGCGATCTATAGTTCCAGTTTAGGGGGATCCAGCACCATCTTCTGGCCTCTATAGGCACCACACATGCACGGGGTACACAGATATACATGCTGGCAATATACCCTATGCACATAAATTTTTAAAAATTTTGTGTAATTAGTAAAAAAAGAAAACTTAGTACTAGCTTTGGAAACAAGTCTATGTGACAGATGTATCCATCTACAGAGAAAGAAGCTGCATGTGCCTGTTCCTATGGAACACAAGAGAGATAGATGATCCAAAGAATAGGAGGTTGGAGCCTAATTTCCTACTGCCAGATTAAGGAGAGAGGCAGGCTCATTGACATTTTCTGAGCATTTCTAATAGTGGGTAATGTTGACATGAAACTACAAAGGTAAATATTTGTTCCTTTTTTGGTTTATAAATTTCATGATGATAAAATTCCGTATATAGAGCCGTTAATTAAAAAAGAGTCTATTTGCCTTGTAAGATGTTTGAGGCTGTGTATTTATTCTACATGAATAAAACGGTGCACACTAGAAAGGAATAGGAATTAGAGATCTGAACTTGGTTGCTTTGGTATGACAAGCTCCTCTTGGGAGTGAAAAGATTTCATTCGTTAAATCTAAGCATGGCCTTTGGAGAAGCATCTATGTGGAGATGCAGCAGTGCAGTAAGAGTTACCATGTTCCCACCCCAAAAGGAAAGACCAAGAAAATCCAGTCAAATGTCCAAGGAGATTTATTTTAGAGTCACTTTGTGCTGCCACAAGGTCCTCTCACTGCCCAGGCTGTTTTGATATGCCATCCTGGAACTAAGCCAAACAAAGCTGATGACCAACCAGCTATGCTATCTACTTCTGTATTGACGGGGAATCCACAGCCTGGGTCTGACTGCCACAGCACCACCAAACTCTTGTTGTGCATCTGGGATGCTCACAAAGCAGAGGGTTCCTTGGTGGCGTTGTATTTTATACAAGGTCACGTTGTGTAGGCCATGATGACCTCGATCTCTCAGTCTTACCACCTCAGCCTCTAGAGAGATCAGATTACAGTTATGCACCACCATATCCAGCTTGTGCTATATTTGTTTATCCAACATTTATCTCTGTGAAATAAATATTGGCATTTACAGTTTAACATATATAATTTTAAATAACTGCAAAAAATGTAAGTCCTATCTACAGAACATACAGCACCAAACCGAAGATTAATGGCAACTATGAACTTAAGGCATTAATGATGTCTCCATTTTGGCTCATCAGTAACAAACGAATCACTCTGGTAGCCGTGTGAGTAATAGGGGAGAAAGTACATCTGACAGGTAGGTGGTATGTGTGGGAAATCTCTGTCCCTTCTAATAAATTTTAATGAACCCGAATACTACTCTAAACAAACAAGATTGACTTAAAAATCATGCACAGCTGGGCGGTGGTGGCGCACACCTTTAATCCCAGCACTTGGGAGGCAGAGGCAGGCGGATTTCTGAGTTCGAGGCCAACCTGGTCTACAGAGTGAGTTCCAGGATAGCCAGGGATGCACAGAGAAACCCTGTCTCAAAACCCTGTCTCGAACCTCCCCCCCCCCCAAAAAAATCATGATACCCAGTACCCCACAAACAAGGTCTGGCAGTACATGGCTGTAATTCCATGATTATGGAAGCTAAGAGAGACTGAAACAAGAGGACCCTGAGTTTACAGTCAAACTTACCACAAAAATAGCAAAAAGCTTTATTTAGGAAAAAGTTGAAATGTAAAAAGTTGCAAGTCTACTGTGACAATCATCTATGCTCCTGGCTTGTCCCCTCTATCACTCTCCCATCCTGTCCTGCCTTCCATTTGAGATTAAGTTGCAAAGACTGTAGTCTTAATTAACACCTCTTAAAAATAGGGTCAGATATCAATTAGTTGTCCAGTGCCAATCAACCCTGGAAATATATATACAAGTAA
The DNA here is from genome assembly GCF_008632895.1 of Mastomys coucha. Lineage (NCBI taxonomy): Eukaryota > Metazoa > Chordata > Mammalia > Rodentia > Muridae > Mastomys > Mastomys coucha. Next base: position 8,337,405 of record NW_022196915.1, on the reverse strand, counting down.
CATTATATGGATTTAACAGGTTATATTTGGGAATATATGTTTGTTACGCACACTCGTCTACTCCAGTCACATCCAAAATATCGGGGATAAAATCCTGATAAAGGATAAGAGGCAATAAGACTTCAAAAGGAGTTCTGTGCCTCCTGGATTTCAGACTAGTCACTGGTATCCCCTAACTCAGACGTGTTCCAGATTAGTCTTTCCAATCGTCAACACGGCCTCATAATTAGGCATAAAGGTACCACAAGAAATGATTTGTAAATGGTTAAGATTGGGCATTGTCTCCGGGCTGATACAATGTTTCCAACTATCCTAGTTTAATATTTTACGTACTAGACAGTAATTGAAGGGTTTCCCTCACTCTAGGACATTAGCTAAAAGTGTTAGGTGGAGACTCCTCTCTGCCTGCCTCCAGCAAGAACCAGAGAATTAGCATAAGAATACCTCAACAGGGAGGGCTCCACCCCTCTTCCTCCTGCTGACTTTGGTGTGGGGGTCGCTTGCCTAGTGACTTCAGTCTAGTACTAGGACTGGAAGAAGAAGGACTTGGACTCACAAGAAGGTCTAAGACTAGAACTTAGATGGGCTAGGACTCAGATTCATGCATCCGCATTCCCCGGGGCCCAGAGCGCTTGGGCCGGGGGATACAGCACCAGTTCAGAGCAGATAGCTGCTGCTTTAGACCCAGTATGTTTCAGATAGCCTCAGATGTACCTCAACTATTGAGCTGCCAGATTTACCATCTCTCTTTTGCAATGACTGTAAAGGTTTGATGCCATTTCTAAGAAATACATTTAGATCTCATACTTCATGTGTCGTCTCTGCCGTCATTTCTTCGCCTACGCCTTGTCGACCTGACTAGGACCCCCATTTCTCCCGCGGGTTGAGGGAGGCCCAGATCTGCCAGCCCGCAGCAATGTATATACAAATACATATATCCAAACAATATCAACCAATGAAAAGATGCCATGAATTTAAAAAAGAGAGGTAAAGGTGTGTGGGAAGGTTCAGAGAGGGAAAAGGGATAAATGTGATAACTAAAATATAATCTCAAAACAAACAAACAAAAAACCTAAAACCCCCCAAAAAAGTTTTAAAAAATGAGTCATCAAGCTTGGGACAACAAATATCCATTCCATAAATGAATGAATCTTCCCAAAATTCACAATTTCCCCCATTACAGAATGAGTACTTGCTGCAGAGGAAATACATGGGTCCAGGAGTTTTCAAACTTACTAGCTTTTGTTTGTTTGTTTGTTTGTTTGTTTTGTTTGGGAAGAGGGTTGGAATATTTGTATAGATCTTACCAGTTCAGTTTTAGATTTTGAAGCATTTCCAACTTTGCTTCTTCAGATTAGGGACACTCAACGTGTACTACTGTTTATACAGAGCCCACCCCCACCCCATCACCTATTCTATTTAGCTATAATGCTTCTCTGTGATTTTAAAAATACAAAGCCAGTCATCTTGTCCCCAATCTTAATCAATTTGCCACTGTACTGCTCTAGTTCACTCTGGCATAGCCATATCAGCTCCTATCAATTCCACCTGGACCCTGCAAACCTCTCAAGTCCTCCTCCAGAAGTACTCCCCCAGAATGGGGCTCTCCAACACATACAACAAAGCCACATTCTCACCACTGTTGATCACATCCCGAATGTGAATTCTATGAAATCACATGGTTCAGAGTAGAAGCTCACCATGCCTAAATGAAGAAGAATAAAATGAAAGGGCAGGGAGTAGGGATGGCCACTGAAATGACTTCGTTCTACAGATTCCACACTGGCAGGTGTAGTCGGTGAGCTCCCTTTTCCACGGGCCAGGACAGTATGGGCAAGTGTCACATCAAGTCTCACACTCACCCTCAAGTAAGTGCTATAGGAGATGCCAAGATTAATAAGAACAGGTTTCTTAGCATGCTGTAATAAAGTACTTCAGAATGCTGGGAAAGGAGAGCGATCCTCAACCCCAAAGAGAAAGCCTAGAGTTAAACAGAAAGGCTACATCTGGTGTCAGACACAATTTGACTCTGACCTGTAAGTGTGTGTGGCCTTGACTGCCTCCAGGACTCAATTTCCTCTTAGCTCAGTGGGGATAATGCCAACCCACCCCCGACCTTGGCTCATCTGAGAGGACAGGATGTCCTAACAGTCAGTGGGTGGCAGTTCTTTTAGCAAGAAAGGACAACAGGCTCTTGAAACTACGTGGCTGTAAGGAGGAAGTAAACCAGGTGCTCGGATAAGCACCAGGAAATAGCCCTCTGAAACACCAACCAAGTGACAAGTCCAGATTGTGTCTGTCCCTTGCCATTCTCTATCAGCCAGTGTGGACTCAAACCAACACCCTCATCGTCTCTAAAGGCAACGTGCTGTTTGGGGGCACAGGGGCTCCTCCCTGGCAATTGGACACAGGCTGCATGGCCAGTTGTGGGAATTCCTCACAAAGCACAGACTTATCACATGACCTCGAGAGCCTTTTCAACCCTGCAAGTTACTTTTAAAAAGCTGAATGAAATAGGGGCTGGAGAGATGACTCAGCAGTTAAGAGCACTTGCTGTTCTTTATTCAAGAAGGCCAGAGTTCGGGTTCTCAGCACCCACCTTAAAAGCTAAGGATTGCCTATAACACCAGCTTTAAGAGATCAGATGCTTTTATATCAAACAACTTTTATAAGACTTATTTTTATTGTTATAATATTTTATAAATTTTAAGGAATATGACAAAAAAGATATTGTAGGTATTGAAGGGGGGTCTCTGGGAGGAGCTGGGGTACAAAAGGGAAACAAGAATGTGATTTAATTCTATTTACTTAAGATATGTTTTTAAATGTTAACAAATTCAGATAAATTGAAATCATGTAACTTTTCTCATCATAATGCAATAAAAGTTTAAAAAAATTTAAATACATTAAAAAGAAAGAGAGCGATCAGATGCTTGGATACCTTCTTCTGACATCCTTGAGTACCAGATACATATGTGGTGTGTGTATATGTATATAAGTATATATATTTATATGTATGCATGTGTGTATATATTTATATATATGTATATGTATGCATATGTGTGTATATATTCATATATATATGCATACATTTATGTGGGCAAAACACTCATACAGAAGATAAAATGAAACTTTTTTTAAAAATCGAATTAAGCCGGGCAGTGGTGGCGCACGCCTTTAATCCCAGCACTTGGGAGGCAGAGGCAGGTGGATTTTTGAGTTGGAGGCCAGCCTGGTTTACAGAGTGAGTTCCAGGACAGCCAGGGCTACACAGAGAAACCCTGCCTTGAAAATCCAAAAAAAAAAAAAATCGAATTAAATATGTCTCATGTACCCACAAAACATACTGGTAGGCAATGTGGATAACAGATTAAAAAAAAAAAAAAACAGTCACAGTTTCTAGTGCCATGGAGTTCACAACCAACCTAGAAAGCCAAGGCCCGCTAAACTGGACCAATGAGCAAGTACGGACCAATAAAGAACATGATGCTACAGCTGCTCAGAGAAGCTGAAATTACTGGAGGCTTGGAGACTTCCAAAGATGGCATCGGAAGTTTTTGCTAGGACATGAAGGCCATGCTCTGTGTGGCTTGAGGACTGCAGCCCTAGCTAACTTTAGAGTCAACATCTCTACAACACTTATTGGCACCTGCAGCATGGCTTAATTACTTACAGCACAGGTTCCAGAACATGGAGTTAACTTGCAAACACTCTGCTGTATGGAGCATTACATGAAATAGTACACGCAAGGGAAGAATAAAGAGGCTCTATGGGTGAAGGGAAAGGTGGCCCTTAGAAGGAACAACAGGAGGACTGCGCACAGAGCAAGCCTGCACAAGTAAACTGGAGCAGGAAGGGGAGATGATCACCCCCCACGTCCACTTGCTCAGTGAGCTCAAAAGCTGAACTTTCCCCTCAAGTTCAAAATAACTGCTCTGAGGGCAGGGAATAAGGGCTCAGGGAGAATGGCTGCCTACCATGTATGGTTCCAATCCCAGTAAAAGAGAAAAGAAACTTGAGACAAGAAATAGAACTGAAATGATCTCTTTCAACAAACAATTGATCTTAAAATGAAAACTATCAAATGGATCAATTTACAAGTGGCTGTTATCAGATGGGGAAGACACTGCTGAGCGTCCAAAGACTGCCACACATCCTAATTAAGACATGGAGGAGACAAATTGAAACATTACCAATTCTAGCATGCAAAGCAAAGTCTGCCCTTGGGAATTTCAATTTCAGGCCTATGTTTAAAATCTCTGTATATTAACTCTGACAGCATATCAGAAAACATGACACATGTCTCCTAGATCACCCCAAATACAACCTCCAAAAACCATTCAAGTTTGACAAATATGTGTCGAGATGTTTCTAAATAAGCCAGCAAGTAACATAGCAACTTGCATTCATGCAAGAGAGTTGGCCAAGTTCTTTTCATGCGGGAAGGGGTTTAAGTGACAAAATAATCAGACACATATATCATATGTTGCTAGCCTTATTAACAGAACCTGATGCCTTTTGGAGAACTCCTTATTCTCAGATATGGCTAAAAAAAAAACTAAGAATTTCAAGAATTCAAGGTCAGAATAGGCTACACGAGAACCTACATCTAAAGACAAGAAAAATTACTTTTTTAAAACTTTTATTTTATGTGAGTAGATGGTTTGCCAGCACCACGTATGTGTTTAGTGCCAGTGGGGGCTAGAAAAGGGCATCAGAGACCCTGGAACTGTAGTTATAGATGCTTGTGAGCCTCCACGTGGGTGCTAGGAATTGAACTCTGGTCCTCTGGAAGAGCATTCAGTATGCTTAACCATCGAGTCATTTCTCAAGCCCAAAAAATGACATTTAAAATAGAAAATGGTTATAAAATGCCATGATAATTTATTTAATTCTATTTTATTTATATGTATTTATTATATTACTGTAGCTGTTTTCAGACACACCGGAAGAGGGCATCAGATCCCATTACAGATGGTTGAGTCACCATGTGGTTGCTGGGAATTGAACTCAGGACCTCTGGAAGGGCAGTCAGTGCTCTTAACCTCTAAGCCATCTCTCCAGCCCACCATGGTAAGTTTTGCACAAAACACATAATGCTCATTAGCTCATATATTCTCTGACTGTAAGGAGGTATGCAAAGAACATGTGTATAGAAAATATGTAAAAGAATAGGCAAAAATAAAAATATTTGGATTATGAAAAAAATTCCTCAGGGCTTCAGAGATGGCTCAGTGGGTAAAAGATTTGTGGTATAAGCAGCAAGATTTGCGTTTGGGTCCCCCAAAGTCCACATAAAGCAGGCACGGTAGTGCTTAGCATGTGGCTGCCACCTCCAGGCTCTACAGTGAAGTAAGATGGAAGGAAGAGATTCAAGACTACCCAGGGCTCGTCAGCTAGGGAGCCTGGCATACAAAGCAATTAACACAAGAGAGTGTCTCAAATAAATCAGAAGGCGAGGACCAACACTTGAGACTGCTTCTGACCTCAGTATGCCCACCATGCATGCACACACATGCGTGCACACATTTATATGTTATATTGTTTTCACCATCAATAAAATTAGCATGGACACACACAGATTCTGAAGCCCTGAAGGATAGCTTAGTTTGATTCCAAGAGTGTGGTCTGGTAACACAGCAGCAGGGCAGTGCGACATACAAGCCTTGCACTCTGAGAGCCCCGAATTCCATATGCCCAGCCTTAATTAGCATGGGATAGCCAGCAGCTTCTGAACCACCCTAGGGAGATGTTTTCTTGTCTTTAACACAGAGCTAATACGACCTACCTCAAAGTTATGAGAATAAAATAAAAAAGCATATGCAAAAGAGGCCAAGTCCATGGCCCAGAAGAGTCTATGTGCAGGCAGGATCATTAGTAGCACATACATCTGAAGGGAAAAGTGCACTTCCAATTCAAAGGACAATTCTAAGGCACAAGAAATGGCCACACTGTAAGATGGATGTTCGTCTTCAAACACCACAGAACGATTTCTCTCTAACAACAACCAGGCCATTCCATTTTCTGTGTGGTCACCTATACTGTGCTCTAAAGAACCAAAAGGATCCATCCCAAAAAACATTCTCCTAGAAGGGAAATAAACCATACAATTTCAGCAACAACAACATCAGCTTTATGTTAAGAGTGAGGATTCCTAGGCATTAGGAGGCTGAGACAGGAGGATCTCTAGTTTGAGGCCAGTGTGATCCACAAAACAAGACCTTGTTTCAAAAAGGAAGAAGTAAGAGGAGGAGCAGCAGCAGCCACAACAGCAGTCTCCTGCGATGGTTTTCAGATTGAGCAGACTCCATATAAAAGTGACAGACTAAAACCAAAACAACTCAAGCCCAGAGTTATACTGCTAGGATTTGCAGACAGATGGCAACAGTAAGGCAAGCTCTGAGTTTCTAGAATAGTTGATAGTAAACTCAAAATAAAAACAATTCCGTTATTCCACCATGATCTTCAGACACAGACTGCTTTAAAATTAGGATGCTTCTGGCATCAAATATTATGAAAACATACTGTCTTCAGCTTACTACGTTAGGTAAAAAGTAGTTTTCTAGGACTTGTCAAAATAATAGATCAGTTTTAATCATTCAGTACAATTGAGCAAAAGTTTTAAGAAAATTGTTGTTGTTCACTCCCTGCCATGGAAACATAAACAGTGTCACAGAAGAAAGCTTTCAGCATTGCTTTGTTGGATACCTGGATTAGAATGACCACCCTTTAAGACGGTCTTTGTGTTCCTCAAATCCCCAAACCAAGCCACCCGGAGCAGCTGCTCACTGGCCAACTGGTCTGCAGGATTCAGTGGACAACAAAAGGTTACCGTAATTCAATAAGATAATCAGCACACAGTTCCCACCACCCAGAGTCTTACCATCTGCAAGGCGGCAGAGCCAAATGCCTGTAAAACAACTGGCAGCATGCAAACATGTCCTCATGTCCCTCGTGTCGATGAAACTTTTCTTAGCAACAGCTAAAAAGAAACTGAACTTAAGAAAGAGAGAGAGAAAGAAAGAAAGAAAGAAAGGAAGGAAGGAAGGAAGGAAGGACAGACGGATGGACAGAAAACCTCAAGCTATTGTGATCCAAAAACTTGTTATTAAGTTATTCTGAGTGCCAGTGAGGTTTACCAGCAAGATGAGTAATATATTTCATTCAATTATATCTTGTATGAGGATAATGAAGCTCAAAGCAGACACGATCTGGATCTTGTCTTTGTTCAAGAGCCTTCCAAGTTACAGGAGGAACTCAGTGTGTGCATATAAGTTTGTATGTGTGACTGTAAGTGTGTGTGTGTGTGTGTGTGTGTATATGTGTGCGTGTGTGTATGTTAGAAAGATAATCAAAAACCTAATCACAAGAGCAACTTTAAAGCAAGACACTAGTATCAATTTAGGCTGCAACAAGACATCTCTACACCAACCTATCATAGTTACCAAGATTTCCATACAATGACAACAATTCAATGCAGACCAAAGCAGATAAAGTGGCACTCCAAAGTGCATCCAGTATAGAAGTTTCCTTTCCTACCATTACATTCAGACCTGATGTAGTGTGTCCCCAAGTATGGGACTTCATCCCTGGTAGAGTCCCACATGCTCTGAGCCTTGAGATGAAATGAGCTAATCTCAACTGCACAGTGAAGGCCTCAATCTGGTGTTATGTGTCTTCAACATCTCTTTACTGCTTGATAATCTTTGAGAGCAGGCCTTAGGCTCAGAGCCTTGGCAAATAATACTCAATTGTAATTCAATAAAATACTTTAAATAAAGAATGCTAATTATAAAAGCAATATAGACTTATTTTTCTGTAGGTAAAGACAGTGAGGCAATTTAATTTTTTTATTACACTTGTGGGGGGGGGGGTACATGCGCTCTCTGGATGTGTGGAGGTTGGAAGATAACTTACAGAAGTCAGTTCTGCCCTGCTCTTCTCTTCTGAAGATCCCAGGTACTAAACTCTTCTCCAAGTTTGGTAAGCAAGTGCCTTTTTACCTGCTGAGCCATATCAGCGGCTGCGTATTCTAGTTATATCTGCTTTCCAGTGTGCAGAAAGACTGTCGACCCTATAGACCTCGGTTATAGTATACATAGGAGACACTATTATACCCTTCACTAGGATCACTGGTTATTCACATTTCTGCCTCTTATCATTAAACCTTTACTTCTTATGCTCACACCCATTATTTATTCATGTTGTGATGTTTGCTGAACCACCCGACAATGCACTTCAGCATGTCTCCCTTTAGGAAGCCTCTCCTAACTCACAGAAATAAAGACCCACAAGAAAAATGTCATCACCACACTGAAGATCACTACCATTGATGCCATCAGCTTCTTAGTTTCTGGCCCAAGCTACCATATATACATTTATCACCTAAATGTTGTTTATGCTTTTTATAGACACAGCCCAGTGGTTAAGGATGCATATGTAAGCTACCCTACCTAGCTCAGTCACCAGTGCCCATGTAATGATGCCTGTAACCCTAGCTCTATGGGATCCTATGCCTCTGCTCTTTGCAGACACTGTTACTTAAAATATGTATACACTATACACACACAAACACATACTTAATTAAAACCAAATAAATTTAGCTTCGCTGTTACACATGCCTTTAATTCCAGCATTTGGAAGGCAAGCAGAAGGCTCTCTGTGAGCAAGGCCAGCCTGTTCTACATTAAGAGTTCCAAGTCATCCAGGGCTACACAGTAAGACCTTATCTCAAAAACTTAAATAATTAAAATAAAATTAAAATTTTAAAGCACTTAGAAAACTGGGGGAGGGGGAGAACAGGAAAGAAAAAAAAAAATCAAACCTAGGAATTAGTTTAGCAGCACTTGTTAAATCGTGTCAGTACACCACCCACATAGCTCCATTCTCAGCCTCAAGAGCACAAAAATGACGACAATGGTTATCACTTAAATACATGGGCAAGATGACGACACCACGTGTGGGTTTTGCTCCAAGATAATGCAGTAAGAGTAGGAACTGAAGCTACAGTGCTCAGGAGCTGCTCTTTACCCTTAACAAGGGGCAACACCACTCCTGATGCTGACTCAAGGATAAAAGGTCTTTCTTACAGGAAGGACACTCTAACTGAAAATATAAAGTGGAGAGATACACCCTCTTTCAACACTAGACTTGCTCTTATGAAAGAGGGCATTCAAACACTAACATTATCAGTAAGATCTTTTGGAACAACAGGGAAAAATAAACAAGTATATTATTCATGAAGACTGAAATATATAATAAAGGAGCCTGGCTTACTTACCAGGTAATAAAACATATTATGAAACTACAGTCGCTAAAACCTTGTGGTAAAGGTGTATGCACTGACAGTTCAAGGAACTAAGCCACAAAGTCTAAAAATAAATTCAAACACACATGTTTAGTTTAGGATAAAGATGGAATTTCATATACAGAAGAATAAAGAGATTATTCAACGAATGGTAATGGGACAGCTGGGCTGCCATCTGAAAAGATAATAAAGTAAAATTGGATCCCTACCTCATTCCTTAGAGTAAAATAAACTCCAGATGGATCAAAAGCTCAATAATAAAAAGTGAAAACAGGAAAACATTGGAAGAAAATACGTGGAATTTGTTTTTCTCGTTATCTTGCAGAAGAACAGGCTTATGCACAAAAATGAACCTCAGAGGCCATAAAAGAGATGGGATTGTTTTTCAGCAGAAAAACAAAATTAAATTTAAACTGTGTACACCCTATAACCTGGTCACTGATTTCAGGGATGCATCCTACACATCAGGGTGTGTGAAGGATTCATCAATATTCACAAAAGGACAGTAGGAGGCATCAATCCACTAAAGTATATTATTGATTAAAAAGAACATAGGTTGTTTTACATGATTCTAGTCCGACCTCTAATAGCACATGCTCCATTAAACACACATGAAAAGCTGTCTTCTATTTTTTAAAAGGAAAAACACAGGTGCACAGAGTATCTTTGGAAAATGATCAGATTAGGAATTGTTAATGTTTGAGGAGAACACCTGGCTGGCTGTGTGACCAAGGTGCTTGGTTCTTATATCTATCTGTTCGTCAGTCACTAACAGGTAGTGTAGTTTTTTGTTTGTACCAGAGTCTCTCTGTGTAGCCCTGCCTGTCCTGCAGCTTGTCCTGTACACCAGGCTGGCCTCAAACTCAGAGATTCACCTGCCTCAGCATCCCAAGGGCTGGGATTAAAGCCACCACCATCTGGCTTCCATTGGTGATTCTTAAAAGGCACCAATTGATGAGAAGGTGTATGTCACGCAGGGAAGGAATAAAACCCAAGGTTTCATGCATGCTAAGGAGGCACTCCACCACTAAGCTATTTATACTCAGTCCCTCAGAAAAAAAATTGGAAGCATCAATTTATTTAAAGAATGAAAAAAAGAACGGGGTATGGTGTTGTATACCTGTGATCCCAGAACTTAGGAAGTAGACAGGATCAGGAATTCAAGGTCAGCCTCAGCTACATGAAGTCAGCCTGGGCAACATTAGACCCTTTCTCAAAATAACCGAAATACTGCTAAAAATAATAATAGGAAAAAATAAAACTTATGAAAGTGTTAAACTTTGCTAAACTTTCCAACTGTAACACTGTTTTGAATTATAAGCACTGAATTATTAACTTTCTAAATTTGTATTATTTGTATTTCTTTTCTTTTTTTAGGGTGTAGGGAGCAATAGCACTCCATGACTGAGGTGTGTGTGTGTATGAGAGAGAGAGAGAGAGAGAGAGAGAGAGAGAACAGCTCTTGAACAAAATCTCAGGCTAGAAAAAATGGTTTACTGTCTAAGAGCACTTCCTGCTCTTTCAAAGTTCAATTCCCAGGCGTCCACAATGTCCAGCTCATAATCACCTCTACTCTATACCTCCGTAAGGATCCAACACCTCTAACTCCTGTGGGTATCTACACACCTACACATCTACACACACACACACACACGCATGCACAAACACACTCGAGCGCATAAATAATTAAAATAAATATTTGGGGAGAGGGGGTTCTCAATAAGTTTCTCAAGCTGGACTTGAACTTGATATCCTCTGCCTCAGCCCCCTAAGTAGCTGAGACTTCAGGCCTATAACACGTGACACAACTGTAACTCAGTTTTTGTTTTTGGTTTTTTTTACGGATTCATTTTTGTGTATGAATGCTTTGCCTGCATATATGAATGTATACCACATGCAACTGGTGCCTGCATAAGTCAGAGAAGAGAGTGTCAGATCCCCTGGAACTGGAATTACAGATGTCTGTCAGCAACTGTAGCCAAATAGGTGCTAGAAACCAAACCCAGGTCACGCACAAGAGCAATATTGTAACTTAGATTTTTAAAACGGGATTTTGAAGCCAGTAAGGCCCAGTTTATTGGGTCTTTTATTTTTATTTTAACAGGGTTTCATTCAGCCCAGGCTAGCCTTAAACCCATTGTATAAAAGATACTGGCCTTGAATTCCTTATCATCCTGCGTCTACCTCCCTCTACATGGTATTATAGCCACAAAAATTTAGAGCCAGCAGACAGACAGTGTTATCCATCGCCTCCATAAGATACAATGAAGTACACTTAGCCTCCACCATCTTGGCCTCTGGCCTCAGCTCTCTTCACATATTTCTCAGGTCAGTTTGAATAGTAGCCAAATAGGTGCTAGAAACCAATCCACAGATGCCCTGTTGCAGTAAGTGTGTAGACTGGTTTTAAACAACACCTACCCCTAATTAAGAATAGTCTAAACATGGACTGGAAAGATGACCCAGCTTGTTGCTCTTTCAGAAAACCCAAATTCAATTCCCAGCACCCTGATATCAGGAGGCTCACAACTGCTTGTAACTCCCACTCAAGGGATCCAACAGGGGGGTGGCTCAACAGTTAAGAATGCATGCTGCTCTTGTAGAGGTCCTGAAATCAGTTCCTAGCACCACAAGGCATGTCACGAACGTCTGTCTGTACTTCCAGTCCCGCAGATCCGATGCTCTCTTCTGTCCTTTATGGGTATGTATGTGGTACACTCACATATACAAGCAAAACGTTCATAAACTTAAAATAAAAATAAAATAAATTTAAAAATAAGGCTAGCGAGATGGCTCAGCAGATAAAAAGTGTCTGCCATGCAAGCCTAATAACCTGGGTTTGGGCCCCAGAACCTACAGTGTAGAGGACTAACCCCTAAAAAGTTATACTCTGACCTCTATGTATGTACTGTAGCATACATGTATCAGCACATACATCATCTTCATACATAACACTAATTGATAAAAATTGAAAATAAAAAAAAATTCAATCACTCTGAAAATGAAGTGCAACATATAGTCACGCGAGAAGGGGTCCCAGCTGTGCATCATGACAGATTTCAACGAGCTGTATAAATTACCATTCCAACATGGGCCCAGACGGGTTTTGCACATTATAAGAACAGACTTGTGTTGATTTGACCCAAATGAAGAGGTTGAGGCAGAATGTGAGCAAACGCAACCCAGCCAGCCTGAGTCCCAAGAGTCGTGTACCCGCTCCAGCACTGCTCATGGAGGAGTGTGCCCATTCCAGCACCGCCCACAGAGGGATTGCTGGCTCCAGCACCACCCATGGAAGGATGTGCCCGCTCCAGCATTGCCCATGGAGATCCCTGCTTCTTTGGCCCGTGTGTTTTCCTGTAGGATTTACCTACTTATCAGCTCTCACAGACACTCAGGGTTCATGTAAAATTATTTCGTAAGCTTTCTCTTTCTTGTTTGTTTGTTTTTCAAAACAGGGTTTTTCTGTGTAGCCCTGGCTGTCCTGGAACTTAAGAGATCCCCCTGCTTCTGCCTTCCCAGTGCTAGCATTAAAGACATGCACACCCAGCTCTATTTTCAATCATAAGAACATTACAATTGTATAAATGAATATCCTCGTATATAGTTTTCTATGATCTTCAAACACAACGTAAACTACCAAGCATGTACACGTTATAGGCACAAACACAATGTTTTCAACCATGCCTGTTTGCTTTCATTGAATGCCACAGACTAGATAGGAAAATTAAAAATGGTCCCCAAAACAAACTTCGTGAACTTCGGGAAGACTGAGAATTTACACAAGAGTACTTAAAAAAAAAAAAGTGGTGTTCTCAGTCATAACTATTTATTTCACTTTGCTCTGAATTTCTGAAATGCTTGCAAAATACATAAAATTTGCACCTGATCAGTGTTCTTCAAGTTGCCTGCAGGCTTGTGTTCATACATTAGCAAGATTTATTGCTAACCAACATACCATGCTAAATTGAAATCAAGATACTACACAATTTTCCAATACAGAGGTGATTTTATAAGTTGGCACAAACGCTTTGGGGGAGATGTAATTGTTGGTATCGTGTTATACTCAGTAGCTGTGGAAACTGAGATAAACTGGAAGGTTTCAGAAGGTCAGAGCTCATCAGATGGAAAGATTGCAGCCTTTATCAGCTCTGGAAAGCACACTGATAGGCTGATAACTAAATAGTTGTTATTCCTCATCAACTGGCAACACTTGGTATTTCCCAAGCACTTCAGCTGAGGGCAACCACGGGGAAACGCAGCCACACTGTGAAGGGAAAGGACTCTATGGCCCCTCCCCAACGCCTGCCTTTATTTGCTGTTTACTTCTCTGAATTTTTCCCAAGAACACCACCAACAACAACAAAGACATCCATATGGTTTCTCTTCCAACTGTCCAGGGTCCTTAACTGAGGGCTTGAGGTTGAAACAGACATAAAATGCTTCCAAGATTGCTTAGTCTCTGAAGCACCGAAGGGCACCGCATACACACCTTTCATCCCAGCACTCTGGAGACAACAACAGGTGGATCTCTGGGAGTTCCAGGCCAGCCTGATGTACATACCTGGTCTACACAGGGAGTTGCAGGCCAGTCAGAGCCAACAGTGATACACTACCTCAAAAATAAAGCTCTGGGACTCTGAGACTGCTCAGGTGGTAAGGCTCTCATGTGAAAACCTGAGTTTGATCCCTGGATTGATTCCACCATGCAGAGAGCCAAGCTATTCTTGGATTTATGTGCATGCCACACTTACACATCCACAATAATAAAATCTTTTGTTTCTAAAATTCATTTCTACGTGAATATGTTTACTGTGGAATGTGAGGGCCTTGCTGGGGTGTATGTGGAGGTGAGAGGGCAGCAGGTAGGAATCAGCCCCTTCCTACCTTGTGAGCTCTCAGGACAGAACTCCAGTCATGAGGCTTGGTGGCAAGTGCCTTCACATACTGAGACACATCACTGGACCATGATTTTTTTTTTTTTTTTTTTTTTGGTTTTTCAAGACAGGGTTTCTCTGCATAGGCCTGTCTGTCCTGGAACTCACTCTGTAGACCAGGCTGGCCTTGAACTAAGAAATCCACCTGTCCCTGCCTCCCAAGTGCTAGGATTAAAGGCATGCGCCACCACCGCCCGGCTCTTTTTTTTTTTTTTAATGTACTCTGTGGTCATTTAGCTAAAAAATCTTCCTCTACAACTTTAAACGTATTTCTCAAAAAATATTTTTTAAAGATTTATTTATTTTATGTATATGAATACACTGTAGCTGTCTTCAGACACCAGAAGAGGGCATCAGATCCCATTACAGATGGTTGTGAACCACAATGTAGTTGATGGGAATTGAACTCAGGAACTCTGGAAGAACAGTCAGTGTTCTTAACCTGCTGAGCCATCTCTCTAGCCCTCAAAAAATATTTTAAAAATCACAATCTAAGACATGTTCCTTTAACATGAACACAACCTATCTCAAAAAAACAAAACAAAACAAAACAAAAAACAAACAAACAAAAAAAAACCCAACTAAACATGAGGATCTGAGTTCAATTTCCAGAACCTGAGGTAAAAACCCAAAAGCCGGATCTAGCACAAGTGTACTCTGGATGGCAAAAGCTTGTGAGTTCAAGGCCAGCCTGGGCTCCACTACAGGTTTCTGGCCAGCCTAAATTTGCAGAGTAAGACCCTATCTCAAATCCCACTCCAGCCCCACAAACTTTGATTTGTTAGTAAAGGGACACCACTAAGCAGGGTCAAAAGACAGGCCCCGCCCCCACTCTTAGAAATCATTCGGTCCTAGAA
Source organism: Mastomys coucha (assembly GCF_008632895.1). NCBI lineage: Eukaryota > Metazoa > Chordata > Mammalia > Rodentia > Muridae > Mastomys > Mastomys coucha. The sequence continues at coordinate 8,322,304 of NW_022196915.1, read as the reverse complement.
CTCGGACAAGCGGACTCTAACCTGTGGCCAGCATCACTTCCACAGAATGGCCCATTCTCCTGTGAGCATATTCTGACATACTATAAAATCTGAGTTGGGCAAAGCACTGTGCACCAACGCAACACAGGGTGGTCACCCCACAGAATCCATACTTAAGGCCCAGAGCTTGTGTCATCTTTGTCCTTGTGGTAACCTGGCAGATAGGAAAGGGGACTTAAGTACTTTGTTTTGATTTTTAATTTTAAAAGGAATGTGTTTTATTTACCTATTGTTTTACTTTGCTTTTGAGACAGGACAGAAACCATGGATCAAACCAAGTAAACAGCTAAGAACAAAAGCAAGGAAACAAGACTCTGCTAGAAGGCTATGCTGCTGTCATCATTTAACATGGTAAGAACCATGTGACTTCCTAACCACAGAATGACAAACTGCAAAGCTTTAAAAGCTTTATGTGAACAAAACAGCAATGGAAAATTCAAACACAGAACGAAAGGTTAGTCACACGGCCTCAAGCCTGCACTGAGCGCTTACTAGTCACAAAAGAAGAGAAGAGCTGCTTCTACAAAGGAATATCCGGAAGCTGAAAATGGGCTTGTATGGCATTCAGGAGGCCCTGTGTTCAAATCTCCAGTGAAAGTATCAAGTCCAGACATCCTACAAGACAACTCTTCGGGGGGGGGGGGGGGGGGGGACCGCACACGCCTTTAGTCCCAGCACTTGGGAGGCAGAGGCAGGTGGATTTCTGGGTTCGAGGCCAGCCTGGTCTAAAGAGTGAGTTCCAGGACAGCCAGGACTATACAGAGAAACTCTGTCTTGAAAAAAACAAAACAAAAACAAAAACAAACAAGACAAAAGGACATCTCTTCAAAATTAGCAATGTCTCTGGATAGCAGAAAGACTGTTCTCTGCTAAGTAATGATGACCAAATGCCACTTGTGAACTTTGCTGAGTCCTAAATCAAGTTATAAATAACATTAAGACTCTTTTGAGAAAATACAACTATTGGTAAACCCTCTGGCTTCACTTTTGAAGTGAATGACAGCACTGATGTATACAGGAGGCTGTTTTCATCCTCACTAAATGTTTAAGGATGCAGCATAATGATGTCTGCCATTTATGTTCCAATAGTTCATCCAAACTTATCTCCTGTTTGGTTTCTTTGTTATTGTTTTGTAACAGGGTCTTTCTCTATAAAGCCCCGACAGTCCTGAACTCACTTCTGTAGACCAGGCTGGCCTTGAATGCAGATCTGCTCTCCTCTGGCTCCCAAGTGCTGGGAATTAAGGGCTTAAGCTACCACACCAAGCTCAAAAATTATACATACACAAGTTCATTTATTCATTTTCTCTCTCTAGAAGAGAAAGAATAGGTACGGTACTAACAGTTGTTGAAAGAATGAGCATGTATTATTCAGACAGTACAACTTTTAAATTACAAAGCTAAGGAAGAAGGTGTGCCCTGGCTCACTCCACTGCCCACCTCTCCCAGGTCTCTCACATACTGCCCAGGATACAATGAACAGCTGGTGTTCTTCGGATAGTCTCCACACTTCCACAAGCACATATTATTTGCCACAGGTTTACTCACAATTCGAGCTCAATAGCTAAAATCTGGTTTTGTAGTAAGAGAGAAACACATGACATTAGGATTCCAGAGAAACAGGTCAACCATGAGGACAGAGTCATCTTTGATGACCTTGTTACTGGCATTAGTTTGTGCTTTCTTCTCTTCTGCTATTACTCTTGTTCCATACAATCTTTACACTCTTATTTTGAGCTTCATCCTTCTTACTTATGCCTGCAGAGAGTTAAAGCACGTCAGGAAACTGGACAAAAAACAGGACTGGTTGCATCAGGAACTACTACAGAAAGCACACTGCCTTTGGCTCCCAGCCCAAGTCACTGGGAAGCTCACAGGCAGCCTGGACCCAAGCTCTCCTCCTTCTCCCTGCACTCCATATGGCAGCTGTCTGACATCAAAGAAGGTAGGAGAGGTTCTCTGCATTCTCCAGACTGTTCCCACTCCTTCCCTTGAAATATGGAAGAGCCCATGATGTCTCAATCAGCTCTCCCACAATCCCTCCTTTCCTGCATGCTAGGAATGCACAATGCTTAACAACAGAACCCCAAGTGGGGGTTGCACAGAAGAGAAGTAGCAGCAAGGAGGACTAACAGCAGACCTCCCTGGCGAGGGAGAACACCAGCTAAATGTCACATGCCTTCCAGAATAACACCAAGGAATAAAAACTGAACTTGTAAATGAAATTAGGTTGCTCTTTTGAACTGCCAGTCTAGCTAGACAGGAAAAGGCTCAGCATGGTTTCTATGAGTGCCTATGCTGTTTTTAATAGGGAGGACACAATCAAGCCAAAGCAAACATCTGTTAACCAGTCAAGTCTGTTAATGAAACAATACTGCAGCTGGTTTATCAAAGATCAAAAGTGAAGCAAATTAGAAAAGGGATGTATGAACAAAGATGGTTTCTGAAGCATTTTAAACCCATTTGTCAAATTAACACAGATCCCTCCTGGATCCCCTAGGAGCACTGATTAGGGTTTACCCTGCACCTTGGTAGAGACTAGCTTTGGTTTAATCCAACATCGTTTCATCTAATACTTCCGTCTGTCTCATTCCACTCTCTCAAAAACATAACCTTTCATAAACAAAATAAAACTGTGCACTACATTATAGCCTACTAATTACAATGTTTACTTTTACAAAGATAAACAATAATAGGAGGTTTTCCACTCCTGGCAGCTTCTCGGCAAAGGGGTCCACATCCAGGCAGAAGCATCAGTGCAGGGAGAGGCCATCCCTCTTTCTCTGAGGCACATGCACTAACTTCCTGCCACCACCTGAAAGCAGCAAGAACACCCACATGCAAATAAACACACACTTGCCTTATGGCCCTGCAAACAGAATGTCATCAGCAAATTACATGGCTGACTCATTTGCTAACTATAATTTGGTAAGCTAATTGCTGTTTATGTGAAATATTAATGGGTAGGAGAGATGAAAGTCCTGAGAAGATTTCAGATTCATATTTTAAATCTTGGTGTGAGTGGAAAACAATTGTACCAAATCTACTCTAGCTTAATGTTCAAGATTTAAAAAATGAAGTATAGAAACACAACAAAATCATAAATTTTTACAAGCAAAATTGTCACTTCAATGATAAAACAATTACATCTCCCATGTGTTGTCGATAACATACAAAGATAAAATAGATTTTAAAAAAAAAACCACCACAACAACTCAGTCTTCCATTTTGAGAACATTTAAAGTGTATCATCTGCTGAAGTCTGGAGAAAAAACAAAAATAAAATCTTTGCCATTCAAAATAAGATCAGAATAAATCAGCAAACAACACATAACTGTTAAAATAACCTCAAAGCTAAAAATACTGACTTTCTTGGTACTAAAAGTATCACAGCATAGGAACATGGCTCACTAGGAGTTTTTGCCTAATGAGCATAACCGTCCTCTTTTCTATACCCACAACACACACACACACACACACACACACACACACACACACACACACACGGTTATAAAGTCATGTAGGTACAGGAGATACAAGTATAAATTCTCCAAAGTTGGTGCTCATTCAAGATAGGATTAGTGTTGTGGGAAAGGAATCAAACGCATCAAACACACCTAAGATCTAAAGAGTTACAGGAATGTTCGCCACGCCCTTTACAATCAAACCTTCTGACTTGATGCTGCTCCTCTCCTGTAGCTACTTCGAGAAGCCTCGACAAGTTCTATCTTGATAACAGTTCAAAAGTAGAACAAGCTGTCATGCTTCAAGTGCAATAGAAAGACCCAGTCACTCACTTCATCTTCCCCTTGACCTGGCTGCCTAGCTGGAGACGGTCCGAGAGCTCTCCTTGGTGGCTGGACTGGTACGGCCCTGGAGCATTGAACCCTCCCTTCAGAAGAACTTCTCAAGCTTAATTACAGGAACAACAGGATCCACAAGCTTGCTTCCCTGACCTTGGAACTGTGAGCACTGATCCACCTGATCTTTTAAGCTGTAACAGGTTTCACCATTCTAAAACTGACTTTTATGCAGGTCAATTCCAAAATTCAGAGAATTTTGAAAAGCATTTTTCCTAATATTTAAGGCTTTATCCGACTTCCGGTTGAATAGATATAGCTAAATATTCTTTGAGAACAAGGAGTCTTTGATACAAAGGACATGAACTGAAGTCAACATAAGACATCGGAACTCTAATTGAGATCCTTCACAAAGTACCAACTAAAAAATTCCCAGAGACAAGATGAGGAGGGTGTCCTAGTGACAGGGAGAAGGGGGTTAGAGAAGAGAAAACAGCAAAGACAATCTAAAAATAAAATGTTCTCATTTGTGGTCTGGTGAGTGAATATGACATAGGATGGGAATGTGTCTCTGAACAGGAATCCTTCACACTGACATACTGCCCTGCCTAGAATGCCCCCAAACACATATCTCTTAAAGGGGGTGGGGGTAGGGGGTCAGGCATGATAGTACCACATAATCTTAGCACTTGGGAGGCTGAGGCAGAAGAATTAGGCCAGCCTGGGCTACATAATATATTTGGATTTCCCCTACTTTACAGTGCACTGGAAATACACCAAGACTTGACATTATATAAATTTTAGGATGATACTCTCAATAAAGTGAAATACTAAGGAATCTGCTTAAAATTGAACTAAACTGATTTTATGAAAATGCCCATATGTGCAAATGGAATCTTACTGCTATAAAGTGTGATAACTGAAGTCTCTCAGAATATTTGACTTTCCAAAGTCCTCATAATCTGACCTAATTGAGCTTTACCACTTTTAATGAGAAGCATTAATACTATCCTTTAGGAGTTCCCACCCTGAGTCAAAGATAAAGTTTTATCTGCAGTGGTTTAATTCATTTCCCTATCATCTCAGCAGAGAAAGCTTTCTTAAATAAATACCAAGTATTTCGAGTTAAGAGGAGAATGCTGATCCCCAATTTGAATTCCAGAGTCTCAAAAGTGCTGCAATGACATTCCAGGAAGCAGAGGCCTCCTGGGTTAACTTCCATTGTGCCCGTCCCTGCACAGGAGTGATGATGATGTTAAATCTAATGAGGCACAGACTTCCCTGCTGCATTTCAAGTTTGATGACATTATAAAAAAAAAAAAAAAAAAAAAGAGTAAAAAAAGCCTATCCCAACTACCAAATTTCAAATGCTGAGAGGGAGTCTATCTGCTGGGGGAAAACTGTTTCTGACCGACTGAAGAACTAAGAGAGACATTCACTGTTCATGAGTAGCCCCAGGGCTAACTAGGACACTGCCCTGGACAAATGAGCCCTGGACTCAAGACTATCTGGGTGGACTCTCAGCTTGACTGTTCACCAGTTCTACTGACCTTGAACAAAAAGCTTAAGCTTTGCTCTCAGTTTTTCCATCTGCAAAAAAGTAGGACACTAATCTACCTCCCTTCCAGTAACTATGAGTCAGGAGCTAAGTGTGAAGTACTTGGAAGAGGCCAGCATTTATGCTTACAATACATTAGCTGCTATTTTTATTTTCTCTTTTACAATGACATTCAACTTCTCAAAGGTAATCACAAATAACAGCTTCTTTAAAAGATGATTTCACCAAACTATAGCTAAGACTGCACCATCCTGGAACAGTCTCCATTCACATCCTAAATTCTGCCAAGCATGGAGACATACCTGAACTTCCAGCTACTTGGAGGCTAAGGTAGAAGGACCAAAATTCAAAGCCAGCCTGGAAAACTAAGTGAAACCTTGTCCCAATATGTGTACTGGGACATATATGTATATATGTGTATATATATATATATGTATATGTGTATATACATACATATATATATATTATTTTAATGAAATTAGGGGTGGAGGGATGGTATAGTGGGTAAAGTACTCACCTCACAAGTACAAGGATCTAAGTTCAGATCCCCAGCACTCAAGCAAAATAAGGCTGGCTACAGTGGATGCCCATCTGTAATCCTAGCTCTGAGAAAGTGGAGAAAGGAGGATGCCTCCCCTGGGACTCTCTGGGCAGAAGGGGTGAACTAGATGAAAGACCTCTAAAGGTCTATAGCCAAGTCAGTGAGCTCCAGGTCCAGTGGCAGATCCTGCCTCAAAGATTACAATGGAGAGCAAAAGAGGAAGACACCCAACATTTAAAAAGAAAGCCAGGGATGGTGGTGTACACCTTTAATACGAGCACTCAGGAGGCAGAAGCAGGCAGATTTGAGGCCAGCATGATCTGCATAAAGTGTTCTAGGCCAGCACCGCTGCTGTAGAGTGGGACCCTGTCTCCAAAAACAAAAAAGGGGTGGGAGGGTACCTCTCAGATACCTATTGAATTCCAAGACACTCTGGGCTACATACATAATGAGATTTTATCTAAAAAAATAACATGTTTGTATGTATATGTATGTATGTATACATATTAATATTAGGTTGCGGCTAGATTGCGGCTAGATTAGATATCAGTATAAAATACAACCAAAATCCTATTATGATTACTTGATACAATTATTCCCCAAATTTTATCAACTAAATATTCTGGAGCACGTTTTCTCAATTTTCCTTGTTAAATAATGATGCTAAGTGGACAGCTGAAAGATCTCCATCCTAGAAAAAGCAACTGCAATTGCAGCTAAGCAATAAATGTCTCAGTTCTCTATCCGAGACACTTTCAAACATGAATTTTTCTTTTAGACTAAAAATAGTTCTGTACAGATGCTGCCTGAAGAAAAATGATAAGGCTAGCAAGAAATGATGAGCAAGGTTGCAGAGAAGGAGAGGAGCTATGGAGAACCTGTCCTGCCCTCGCCAGACTCAGAAAATGCCTCCCTCCCGAGGACACAATTATTCGTGAAGATACAAAACTGGCCACAGTGCCTGATAATTATGCAACTTTGCCACAGCTGAGGATAAAAAACAAAGATAATCAAACTTGTGAAGAAATGGCTCTGGATCCCCTTAAAGAATTCCACCTCAGCACTCAGAAGCAAAACCAGGAAAGTCTCTGTTTCAGACCAGTCTAGTCTAAATACAGAGCTCGAAAACAGCCTGAGCTTCATAGTGAAGCTCTATCTCTAAATAAATAAATAAAAATGTAAACTTCTTTTAATTTAAAAAAATGTTTCAAGGAGAAACAGGTATCTAAATGGCTGGATTCAGGAATTCAAATAAGTCATTTTCTGTAATTTTTTAAAGGAGAGTTATCAAGCAAATTTCATAGTTTTCTTCATTTTTGATACATCCATAATCAATGAATAAATAAATATTGTAGAAGACCAAGAAGGTACGAACACAGTTAAGAAACCCATTCTAGACTTCAGACACATGTGTTAAGACCTGGTCTTCCTCAGTTCAGAGGTGGGCCCCTACTAGCTAAACAAAAAGGGAAACAAGGTCCATGTCATAAGTTCTTTGTACCAGAAGAACAAAAGCAAACTAGTTTTGCTAGTCTCCTAGGAGTTGAGACAAAATCCAGGCCTCCTCGTGGTAGCAGGCAGACACCTTCCCACAGAGCCTAACACCTGGCTTTCTATACTTCTCAATACACAGTTTACAGGCACAATTGCTTCCTATTAACAATGGTCAATGTCAGCCTATCAATGAATACACTTAACCAAAAGTTGGGAAAGGAATGCAAAACCCAGAGGACTTGATTTGCAATCTGCTGTTCTACTTCAGCATGACTTTGGGAAATTAATTCAGTAAGTTTAAAATAAAACCAAGAAAACTGTACCCAAATGAAGACTTAAAAATCTCAGCAGAAACAAAACTCTGTCGTGTACTTACAATGCTATAAAAATAACATAAAGCCTTGGGCCAGCAACACAGCTCAGTGGTAAAGTTGCTTGCTGCCAGCCTATCAACCTGAGTTTGATCTCCAGGACCTACCCAGTGGAAGGAAGAACACCTGCAATTGTCCCCAAACCTCCACATGTGCACTATGGCTTGCAGGCATGTGTACACAAAAACAGACAAATACATCAAACAAAGCAAAATAAACATTCACCTACACCCACTGACCACTGACAACAAATGGCTTTAAACAGAAGGGACTTAGGTCACACAATATGCAAAGATTATCAGTATTAAAATAAATATGGAGGTTTTTCTCTCTACAATTAAGGGAAGAAAAACTCCACACTCTCCTTTTTTGGGCTTGAAGAAGGTGGATTCAAGTTTACCTGGTAGTTACAATATAAAACAAGTCATGTGCATATTATCTCTTAGTCAATGAGGAAACCCTCAATATGTCATAAAATGTTTAAACAATCATGCTATGAAATATCCTAATATAAAATATATAAGCCAGCTTCAAGGCAAAAACAACTGATCCTTACAAACTCCATCTTCCATCCACATCAGTAGTTCTCAGCCTTCCTAATGCTGTGACCCTTTAATACAGCTAACTATAAAATTATTTTATATACTGTAATTTTGCTACTGTTATGAATTGTAACGTAAATATTTTGGGAGATAGATGTTTGCTGAAAGGGTTGGGCCCCACAGGCTGAGAACTGCCTAAGTGGAAGTGGGAGTTAAAACAGTGATATCCCCAGCATCAATACCGCACACTCACCTGGTCTTTCTCGTGGGGTAGAAGGCTGACGGGCGGGAGTGAGGACGGAAAAGCACTGGGATAATGGGGCGCCCCTTTGCCATCTGAGCTCCCACTATTGACCCTGTACTGTGGTCCTTCCTTCAGTAACCTCCCATTGTTCACAGCACGCTTGGCTCCTAGTCGCAACCTCTGCTGAAAGGCTGGGTGGTTGGTGGTGCCTGTAAGATCACTCTGGCTTCTCAGATACTTCTCAATGTTCTTCAAGGAGGAGCCATTTGGCTCCTCAAGGCCTTCGATTGCTCTCTTTAAAAGTTTATTCCAATCCACATTGCGTAGATCATTACATGGCGGTCCTTTAGACCCCTTGGTTGGCTTGGGGAAAGTGCCTGGTTTAACTGATGAAAAACGCCCAGGATTGTCTGGGTCCTTATAGGAAGCAAGGCCTTTGTTGGTGACTTTGAGAACGGAGCCATCCTGAACACTGAGTTCCAGCTGTTCCGAGACTGTTTTCTTATCCAACCCATGGGATGTGCTGACTGCATGGCAGATTCTCTCTTCTGAGGGCCGCTGCTTCTGCTTCTTGATTTTCTGCACCGCTTCAAGAATCCACTCTGTGTAAAGTGGGTTTGCAAGTTTTACCATGGTTGACAAATGGCTTCTCCAACACAGACGCTACCCATAGAGGCTCACCTTGTGCTCAACACAACCTGCACATTCCAAAGTCACAATTCAACACACGGGCAGAGGATCTCAGCCCTTGTGAAGCAACAGCGTAGGAACAATCATCCTTAAGAGAGTCGAAAGAGGACTGACCGCCAGGCAATAGTGATGGTTGTCTTATTTCACCAATGGGAAAGACTGCACTCTTCAGGTGAGAGACATCTCTAGGAAACCAAGACCTTAAAAGATAAAAAGAGAGAGAGAGAGAGAGAGAAGGCTCTTAATAATGGAACTTCTAAAATTAAAGACTTCTCAGCATTATTCTTTATCAGATACAAAACAAACACACTGGCAGGCTAGTTCTATGCAATACAGCCACAGGACAATACTGTCCAACCAGGCACTAGATCACACTCTATGCAGGTATTTTTTTTAGGATTTTCTTTATTTACATATAATAATTTAAGTAACATTTAAGAGACCACATCTGTCAAATATCCTTGAGATTGCTCAGTGGGTAAAGGCACCTGCCCCAGCACTGATTACCTGAGTTCAATCCCTAGGACCCACACGGTGAAAGAAAAGACCTCTCTAGGGCTGGGGAGATGGCTCAGTGGTTAAGAGCACCGAATGCTCTTCCAGAGGTCCTGAGTTCAATTCCCAGCAACCACATGATTATTCACAACCATCTGTAATGGGATCTGATGCCCTCTTCTGGTCTGTTTGAATAGAGCAATGGTGTACTCATATACATAAAATAAATAAATAAATCTTTAAAAAAAGAAAAAAGACCTCTCTCCCCAAAGTTGTCCTCTGACCACTATGCACACACACACTGTGCCCTAAAACCCCTCAAAGTACAAAATAAATTAAAATGTGGAAAATTTGACTTCTGTATCAAAATTAATAACCACGTGAAAGCAGTCTAAGGTACATGTCTACAGAGATATAAAATAAATATCAGAAAGGAAAGAGTACACGCCTTTAACTCCAGCACCCAGAAGGCTGAGACAGGCAGATCTTTGTTTGAAGAAGACTGTCTGTTCTACAAGGGAGTCTCAAGCCAGCCAAGAGCTACACAGTGAAACTGTCTCCAAAGAAACAAAAACTTAAGAAAAGACACAGTAAAGCTGAGCTGAGCTAGGTCACAGAGGAAAATTCCCAGCCTCGCCATCTGTATGGGATCAGGATACACTGGTGCTCTCCTCTGTGTAGCATCTGTTTGTGAGAGCGGCTATGGCATAGGCTGGCAAACTGAAATGAATACAGTAACACCCCTTCACCCTTTAATAACATAGTATTCTACGTATCTTAACACCTGCTCCAGCTCATCCCACACCTCAACAGAAAGACAATCTCTACAGATCTGACTCCAGCTGGCCAGGGTAGCAGTGCGCTCAGACTTCTGCTCTCCAATCTGGTACTGAGTACAATCCTGGCCCAGGAACTGGGCCAGACCTACTGCTCTCCAGTAACGTCTACATCTCAGCCCGCTCTATCCAGATGACAGCGTGTTCACACATAGCATCATTTTGCTAGGTGTGATATGATGGCATAAGCCTGGGATCTTAGCATTTAAGAGGTTGCAGTAAGGCTGAGAGTTTGAGGCCAGTCTCAGCTACATAAAACTGTCTTTTTATCCAAATAGACAACAAAAACATCACATAATCGCCAGCATAATTGTAAATGTAAATGGCTTGAGGATGTAACAATGAACAGCACACTACAGCTCAAGGGACATCATTTTGGAATCTGAGCCCAATCCAGTTCTCACCTGTGCTTTAGCCACCTGCTTCATCTAGTTCTGCCTCTGCAGAGACACTGATAAGGCTCTGGCCCCCAACCCTATTACTGCCTAATGGAGAAGTACAAAATTAAAGAGACCTAAGCCTGGGTTGCTTTCCCTACAGGCAGCACATGAACAGTATTCCCACTTACTAATGGGGAAAGGTCCAAGTCCCCCAGTGGAGGCCTAGAACACAGATACTATACCTGATATATACTGTACTGCCTTGGTTTAGTTTTTTCCTGTACATACACAATAACTATAGACTTTAATTTATAAATCAGGTACAATAGAAATGAACAATAAAATAAAAAAATCCTAACAGAAATGGTGAGCTGATGAGACCTAAGGGTCATCCACTTCTCAGCTGCCCAGTACAAGATCTTTCTCCAATCTCCCTAACAGCCCGCAAAATCTCTGGAGGCAGCTCGATGCAATGACAGGAAGCCGGAGCCATAATAAATTTCTTCTCACAGAAACAAGCCTCCACCTCCCCGTGATTCTGATGCACCAGTTGAGTTCTCCAGGAATAATCCCAAGACATTTCACTATTTCTTCAATATGACTGGCCCTCAAATACTTGAAAATAAGTATCTTTTAAAAACCACTATCAGCCACCCCGCCTGTATGCCTCCCTTAATAAACACTGCTAGCCAAGCTCCTTCAACCTTTACACAATCCTAGACCCCTAAGCGCAGCCATTTGTCGGCTACACACTACTGCTAACGTACACCTTAAAAGTCCCCAGCCCAGGGGTCACTCAGTTCCAAGTGTAACTCCAAGTCACAGGAGCCCCTTAGTAGCCATGCTGGCCGTGGGGAGCATGCAGCCCACCAAATGCTCATCTTTCTTCAAAACTGTTGTCTGACTAAGCCTTCCCAGTCCTTCCCCAGAAGACTAGAACCCTGGGTTTTTGTTGTTATTCGTGTTGCATATTTCCTTTTGCTGTTTGATTTTAACACAAGGTCTTTCTAGCCGGGTACTCATTAAATAGCTCAAGCTAACCTTGAACTTACAGTAAACCTTCTGCCTCAGCATCCCAAATGCTGAGTTCACAGGCAAGTACCACCACCCATAGCTTTTTAAATCATGGTTTAAAGCTGATTTGAACTATCTTCTAACCTGCCAAAGACTGTCTGAATCTTGACTGCCATCTGCAAATCTATTAAGTTCTCCATCTTGTGCCATCACACAAATCACTGACAGACCTTAGAGCTGGAGTGCCGTGCTTGGGAGAAAACCGCTGAAGCACCTCCCCTTGCCAGAATGTGTACAACAGGAAACGTATCTTTTCAAAGCGAAATCATATACAGCGAAATTCCGTTAGAAGATATTCCACTGTACCCAAGCAATTATCTCATCTTTTGTCATTTGTTCGGGAGGAACCACGACTACCTCGACCTACCGTACAAAACACACCTGAGGGAGCAGGTGAGACGGCGTCACAGCAAAGTGCTGCTTTCAGGCATTTTAGATACGTAAGCAAAAGAGCATCAGTAAAGCAAAATATATTTCTCAAGTAATAAACATCCAAAATATACATTCCCAACAAGCTTTTTACCACAATCAGTATCCACCAACAAAATAACCATCCATACCCATTACCAACATAGTTTGGCAAGACTGAAATTTCATATCTTAAAAATGTAATATAGCAAGAGGAAACACCAAAACTGGAACTCTAAATATTTAACAATCCATGACAAAAATGAAGATTGCCCAGATCTCCAGGAAAATATGACCCCCAATTATGTTTATTTGGGCATAAGGGCATCCCTTAAATCAGCAACTATCTCAGGAAAATGGTTAAAGAAGTACATTTCACTTTCTTTAAACTACGACTCCTAATTTTTTCCACAGATTATCTGCATTAAAAATATTTCTGCACAAGGCTGGAGAGATGGGTCAGCAGTTAAGAGCATTGACTTCTTCCTCTTCAGTGGTCCTGAGTTCAATCCCCAGCAACCACATGGTGGCTCACAACCATCTGTAATGGGATCCGATGCCTTCTTCTGGTGTGTCTGAAGACCACTACAGTGTACTCACATATATAAAATGAATAAATAATATTTTTTAAACAAAAAAAGAATCTCTGCAGGCTGGCCAATAGTGGCGCATGCCTTTGATACCGGCACTCAGGAGGCAGAGGCAAGTGGATCTCTGTGAGTTTGAAGCCCGCCTGGTCTACAGAGTGAGTTCCAGGACAGCCAGGACTACACAGAGAAACCCTGTCTCAAAAAGCCAAAATAAAACAAAACAAAACTGACTGCACTGTTGGCTGGTGAGTGGACTCAGCAGGTAAAGGCGCTTGCTGCGAAGCCTAGCAATGTAGAGTTCTATCCCGGAAGGCCACAATGAAGTGGAAGGAGAGAACTGCCCTTCCAAGTTGTCCTTGGACCCCAGAATGTGATCTGTGACACACACCCACACCAATGATTTTAGTAAAGGAAGAAAATTGTGTAAGTCCGAGAATGCAGAATGACGGCTCTGAGGCATGCTCATCTCCAAGTCTCTCTAGCTTTGGTAGATATGTGCTATCCCAATATCTCCAAATTTAAAACTAGGTTTGTGACAGCCCTTTAAAAAGAATCCTCTCATGAAAATACACACCACCAGGCAAATGTAACATTTTAGAGACAAGAGCATTAGGGCCCTAACAATTCACCAACTGACTAGTCCTGAGTACTAACTTTCCCTGGCAGCAATCACCATTTGTCCCAAAATTCATCTAGCACTGACATACTGAGTTATTATAGTTCCGGGGCTACTAGCTTTACATAAGAGAAAGGCACAATATCAACATAAGTCTCAATTAGGGCACAGTGATCATTTTCACTTCAAAGACCAAAAAGAAAAAAGAAGTCATAAATACCTGTATCTTAATCTTACACAAACTGACCAGACAACCTTATTAGATCCTTCTCCCCTCCCGCAGCCACCTGCACAAACCCCTCTCCTCAACTTCATCTCAAAATGAGCTCCCATCCGACACCATCCAACAGAGTTAATTAGGCAGAAGCCGATGTAATTCAGCAGCTCTCTGCTACAAGCTGAATCAAATGTTTAAAAAGTATATACAGCTTGGAAAGGAGGGAAATCAGAAGTCTCTTGCCTGTAAGCCAATTCTCAGCTAAATACACGCACAGCATCTACTTTGTACATTATCCACTGCAATTTTTTTTTTAAATCTGGGGCTGATTTGTCTAACATTCCACAGTCCCACCTTAAATTGGTACAAGCTAAGAGAATTCACTGAAAACCAGTTTCATTTTGGCTAAAGCAGTATCTAGACAGACAGATCTATAGAGAAAAATGCATTATTCATTAAAAAGTCACATAAAAATGATATTCCCCTTGACTCAAAATTATCCACCCCCACTTCTCTTTTGCAGAGTCCACTTGCTGTGTATGTGGACAGGGCATCCAGTCACGACTAAAACTCAAATCATTATTCTCTTGCCTATTTTTCCTTTTAAAAACTTAACAGTTAAAGGCTACCAAAAGGAGTAAGTCACCGCAAATTAATTCAGAAGGCTCGTGCTGCATCAAATTATACCATTCTACTGCCTATGGTTGTAAAGCATTTTATCTTTGGCTAAAAAAACACGGGCAAATTACATAGTTGTATCTTGTAGCCTTGGAACCCCATTTGCAGCACTCATTACAAGCTATTTTACACAGATCTAGGGAAATGCTTGGTCCAACACTGAGCTTTAAGCCTCACTGGCATTACATAAATATCAACACTCTTCAGAAATATTCAGGGCAGCATAAGGAGAGTCTAAATATCCCACTCAGAAGAGGCCTCCTTAAGCTTGCAGTAAAGCCTGTGTCATCTCAAAATTAGTGTCACAACATTTGAGCCATGAGATTACAGATGTGCCAAAAACACTGGTAGAAAAACAAAAGGTTAATAATAGAGTGTATTCTCTTATCATCCTGGGTTTGACTTGCTATTTTTAGCTCTCTTACTTTTATAAGCTCCAGGACTTTTTTTTTTTTCAAAGATCATTGTATAAACTTAGTGAGCATCAACAAATGCTAACAATATCTTCCACAATACAACACACACTGGAAGAAACCATGACTTCTTCCTTCCATTACAACCCACCACACCCAAACAGCACAATGGCTTAAAATAGCATCCTTGGTTTACAACCATTACTGTCTGACATCAAATATCATTTACATGGTGATGCTTGGTACCTTACAAGCCCTAAATGCATCTACTTCCTTGAAAAACACGCTTGCATCCAATATGTGTAAACTGGAAGTTGAGGTTCTGAATACCAGTCAAAGAAAATGAATAAATACTCAGTGGCAAAGTTCCTGCCCTACACACTGTCTGATGGCACATGCCATGGGAAAGGTAAAGCAGAGCAGAGCAGAGCCAGAACACACAAGAATCAACTAAGAAGTAACAAAGGACTGCTTGGTGAGGTCTCAAAAGGCTAAATATAGACTTACCATGATCCCACATGTCTACTTCATGCTATACACCTGAAAACACTGAGCATAGCTTCTCCAACATACAGACAAAATGTGGTCACAACAGCACTGTTCACAATACCCAAAGGTGCAAACAGCCCAAATATCCACTTATAGTACAACAGATAAAATGTGGTAACATAGATCACAGAGAGAGAGAGAGAGAAAGAGAGAGAGAGAAAGAGAGAGAGAGAGAGAGAGAATTAAGAACTGATATATAATATTACAGTATGGATGAACACTGAAATACATTATACTACAAAAGAAAGTAGACACAAAAGGTCAGATATCCTATAACTGCATTTATATAACATCCATATATAATTCATAAACAAAGCATGCGTTGATAGGACCTCAGTGTGGGTTTTATAAGTATGAGAATGTCTTCAATATAGAAAGAGGTGAGGTCAAACAACAATGTGAATGAAATGATGAGTTAGAATAATTCATCATCGGGGTAGTGGTTCATACCCACAAGCCTAACATTTGGTCAAGAGTTCAAGACCAGTCTGGACTATACACTGAATTTCAGGGTAGCCTGAGCTACAGAGAGACCTTACCTCAAAAACAACATGAATTACATGGATTTTAAATCCATAAATTATTAAACAATATTTTTAGAAACTAAAACAAAGCCAGGCATAGTGACACACACCTTTAATTCCAGTACTTGGGAGGCAGAGGCAAGAAGATCTCTGTGTTGGAGGCCAGCGTGGTCTACACATTTGAGTTCCAGGACAGCCAGAGCTATATAGTAGGACCCTGTCCCTAAATACAACAAAATAAAACAAAACAAAACACCACACCCAAAAAAACTAAAAAGAACTAGGGAACAGAGAATGTAGCACTGTTGGTAGAGCATTTGCTTGGCACACACAATGCCCAGAGTTCAACTCCCAACATATATAAAGCCAAGCTTGCTAACACAAACCTGTAATCCAAGCACTCAAGAGACCAAAAGTTCAAGGTCATCCTTAGCTACACAGGAAGTTTAAAGTCAACCCCAGTTACATGAGATCTTGCCTCAGATCGAACAAACCAGGCATGGTAGCACATACCTTAATTTCAGTGCCTCCACTCCAGCAACCCCGTCCCCACAAAGGCTTCTTGAAGCAACAAGTTCCTCTGATTAGAGACCAGTCTACAGCAACTGAGCCTTGCTGAAACCCAAGGTGGGACACCTGCTGTGCAGGGTGCTTCAGTTGAACCTGGGAAGACAGTGTTGATCTTACTAACCTAGAGCCCAGGGAGCCAGAAAGATTGAAAGTTCCAAGCCAGCATGAGCTACATAGCAAGAGTCTGTCTTGAAAGAAAAATAAGTAAATAGAAAATAATACAGAACCTAGATAGCTGTCCAGTCAAATTTTTCATGGATCAGTGCAGCCAACACCCACTCTGACAAATGTTTCACACCCCTGTCTAGCTGGACACTTCTAGCTTTCTTACTGCTTTCTAACCATTTTGAAATTCATGTCTGTTTTATATTATGCTAATTTGGCACTGACCAATTTATACAATTCTTAAGAACTGTCTTAACTACTTTTTAATTGTTGTGACTAAAACATCATGACCTAAGCAACTTATAAAAGAAGGAATATATGTTGGGTGTTGTGGCACACACCTTTAATCGCAGCACGTGGGAGGCAGAAGCAGACAGATCTCTGTAAGTTTGGAGCCAGCCAGGACAAACAGAGTTACAAGACAGCCAGAAATGCACAGTGAGACCCTATCTCTGAATGAATGAATGAATGAATGAATGAATGAAAAAAGCTGGATGGTAGAAATGTATGCCTTTAATCCCAACACTCAAGAGGCAGAGGCAGGCAAATTTCTAAGTATGACACTAACCTGGTCTACAGAGTGAGTCCCAGGACAACCAGTGCTATACAGAAAAACCCTGTCTCAAAACCCACTCCCTCACTCCCACCCCGAAAAAAAGGAAAGAAAATAGGAATAAAAAAAAAAAGCATTTCATGTGGGGCTTGTGGTTCAGCATGTTAAGGAGTATGGCACTGGAGCAGGAGCTAAGTACATCCACATCAGCAAGCAGGAGGCAGAGAGAAACGCCTGGTAATGAGGTGGGTTTCAGAAACCCTAAGCCTGACCCCAGTGACACACCTCCTCCAACAAGACCATGCCTCCGGGGGCTGGCGAGATGGCTCGGAGGGTAAGAGCACTCACTGCTTTTCCGAAGGTCCTGAGTTCAAACCCCAGAAACCACATGGTGGCTCACAACCATCTGTAATGAGATCTGACGCCCTCTTCTGGTGTGTCTGAGGTCAGCTACAGTGTACCTATTTATAATAATAAATAAATCTTTAAAAAAAAAAAAAAAGACCACGCCTCCTATTCCTTCCCAACTGGTTCCACCAAGGGGTACCGCACATTCAAACATATGAGCCTATGGGGGCCATTCTCATTCAAACTACCACAGGACCAGAACTCAAGTTTGATTCATTTCCATGTGCTCCACTTTCTGGGCCGCAACTGGATCATGTTTGGGGTTTCTTTATTTAGTTTGGGGTTTTTTGTTTTGTTTTTTTTTTTTTTTTTTTTGAGACAGTGTCTGACACTATAGCCTAGGGTGTAGAGGTTCTCACTATATAGCCTACTATATAGGCTGGTCTTGAACTCATGGTGTGATGGCAGACACCTATAATCCCAGCATTTGGGGGGCTAAGACAAGAGGAGCATCTCAACATCAAAGGTAGCCTAGACTATATAAGGAACTAGGAGACAGAGACAAGAGGATCTCAGACTGAGTCCAGCTGAGTTACACAGTAAAGACAAAACAAATCAAGGGCTGGAGGGGGGATGAGAGTGAGAGGAAGACAGAGAGAGAGAGGAGAAGAGAATAAGTTGTTGTGACTAAGTATGGCAGTGGCATCTAAATGTGACATATCAAATAGGTAAGGCAGAAACACATGACGCCAAAAGCAAAGTGCACATACACAATGCTGGAGCACATGTGCGCGTGCGCGCGCGTGTGTTTGTGTGTGTGTGTATGTGTGTGTGTGCGCGCACGCGCATACACACATACACACACACACACATATACACACACACACACACACAATCGTGTTAAATGTTTGAAGTATTTTGACAACATCTAGCTACTACAATGGAGGAGCTACAGAGGAACCAAGAGCAAGCAGTACTTCATCCCTCCAAACATCAATCTAGTTTAGATTAAATTTATGAGGCTAATGCAGTCAATGCATGCTAGCTGGACTGAATTTCTAATTCCCAATCTTTTTAGAGGAATACTAAGTTCTTTCCCACTACTCATTAACATAGAGTTTTCAATTCATAAGCTAATAATGTTTTCTAAGGATTTCTAAGAGGCTAAATCACCATGAAAATGATCATTTCAACTAATACATATTATATGAATTGTAAGTTTAAGTTTTCATGTCATGCTCCCCTAGTTGACAATACCCTTGTTATGTCATTAAACTATAATTGTGTAAATCTGCTTCAACAAACAATAACTGAACCATCAATAAACTATTACGGCTTCCATAATCCCTAGCAAAGATTAGTTTCAACATCATCATCATAAATTAGCAGGGACAGGTCCCAAACCTCCTGGTTGAGCCATGAATTAGGTTTGCACAGTCATCCTTGCATCTAAGTGCTCAATAGTTTCAGTCTCTAAAATTTAATCACACTGTTAGGAACATCACAGGGAATCTGATCCCTTGTAAAAGGGAGGATTTGAAGCAAGATGAGAAGTCAGCTCAAGTCGGGTGGGCCTTTGAAGCCAGCACTGACTAGTAATTACAATAACTAAGCATTTCCACTTAAAAAATAATCAACTACATTTAGAGTGTTTCTGGCATTAACATTTTTCTATTCAAACCTAAGTTTCTCTCTAATTGCAAATCAGCTTTATTTGGTTTTTAATGACAGAGAACAATGTATTAAGAAATAATTTGCTGGGTGTTTTGCAAGCCTGTAATCCCAGCATTTGGGAAGTGGAAAGGCACAAGCATCAGTTCAAGGCCTGATACATGAGAGCCTATCTCTAAAAATGATGTCACCTGGATTTTAAAGATGATTCTGAAGGCTGAAGAGATTAAAAAAAGCACTTGTCCCATGTCCCAGAGTCCACACAAAAAGCAGGTGGAAATAGTGGCCCAAAGCCCTATCAGTGAGCTGTGTTCAGTTAAGAGACCCCACCTCAATATATAAGGTAGAGAGCAATCACTGCAGGAGACCACCACACTATCAACACCAGGCCTCCCCCAATGATAAACACATGTGTACCCACCCACATGCAGACACACTCCAAGAGAAAGAGGTTATTCCTATCAGCCAGGCAGTGGTGATGCACTTGGGAGGCAGAGGCAGGTGGATCTCCGTAAATTCAAGGCCAGCCTGGTCTACAGAGTGATTTTCAGAACAGCCAGAGCTACACAGTGAAACCCTGTCTCAAAAACAAACAAACAAAACCAAAGTTATTCTGAAAAGGCAGTTTACTTCAGGACACTGTGCGACTTCTCTCAGCACAGACACACCGTATACCTAGACAAAGGGGTCCATTTTAAAACTTAAGAAAATTGGGAGGGAGGGAGAGAAGTGGGGGTGCTGGCGAGATGGCTCAGCGGGCAAGAGCACTGACTGCTCTTCCGAAGGTCCTGAGTTCAAATCCTAGCAACCAGGTGGTGGCTCACAACCATCCGTAATGAGATCTGACGCCCTCTTCTGGTACACCTGAAGACATCTATAGTGTACTTATTTATAATAATAAATAAATCTTAAAAAAAAAAAAAAGAAAGAAAATTGGACCAGCAAAACAGCTTAAGAGGTGCTTGCCACCCCAATTTGATCCCCAGAACCCACGTGGTGGAATATTTCCTCCCTCCCGCACCCCTCGCCCCATCTCTCTTGCACTCACTTACACACACCCCTCATACAAAATCAATCAATTTCTATAAATACATGTATGTACACCCTCTGGCCCAGCACGTAGGAAGCAGATATAGGTAGATCTCTCTGAATTCCAGGTCAGTCAAGGGTACACAGTTAGACCATATACTCAAAAGAGATGGAAAGGTAGAGCTAGAGCTAGCTGAGAGTGAGAGTGACAGAAACAGAGAGAGAGACAGA
This sequence comes from Mastomys coucha, assembly GCF_008632895.1. Lineage (NCBI taxonomy): Eukaryota > Metazoa > Chordata > Mammalia > Rodentia > Muridae > Mastomys > Mastomys coucha. The sequence continues at coordinate 8,301,678 of NW_022196915.1, read as the reverse complement.
GACAGAGAGACAGACCTATTAAGTCTACTTTTGGAAATGAACATGTGTCACGGTGGTACAGACACAACTGAAACATACCTGGATCCTCCTGCCTCAGCCTCTCAAACTGGAATCAGTATGCCAGTCTCTAACTCATCCATAAGCCACATAGAGCCTGCTGGCCTACTCTGACGTATAAAGACGCACTTTATCCGGGTTCACAGTATACAGCTCTATGCACCTTAGCTATAACAGGTTAAGCTAAGAGTATAGAAGTTAGGGGTCAGGCATGATGGTGCACTCCTGTAAGTTGGCTAGGAATGAGGATGTAACTCAGTAATCGAATATTTACCTGGCATGAGAGAGGCTCTGAGACATTCACCAGCACCAAAAACAAAATTAAAAATACATAAAAAGGTAAAGAAGGAAGTCTATTTGGCTATAAAGTTTTTAAAACAGGCTTCAGAAATCTTATTCAACAAGTTGGGCATGGTGGCACATGCTTTTATTCCCAGCACCTGGGAGCAGAAACAGGTGGATCTGTAAACTCAAAACCAGCCTGGTCTACAGAGTGAGTTCCAGGACTGCCAGGGCTACACAGAGAAACCCTGTCTCAAAACAAAACAAAACAAAAAATAAATAAAACAAAAAAGGTTTTCTTTTAAAAAAAGAAGTAGAAAGTTTTTGATCCAGTTTCCACTTTGCTAGCTACCTAAACTGTGAGACATTGGGCATATTAGTTAGTAAATCAATTTAAGTCTCAAGTTCTTGTGTGTAAAAATGAGAATACAAGCCTGTTTTACAGAACTATTAAGAGGAATCACTGAGATAAGAGATATGAAGGAAGCAAGGAAGGTGGCAGACCAGGGCAGACGCACAATAAAATGCTAGCTCGTAAAAGGGAAAGGGTAATACAGTCAGCTGGAGGCCTGTAAAATCTAATCTGGCTGAACTTCTGTCTATATGACCACTTCTCCTAAGAGACTAGGGAAGGCAGCACCTGGCCCTTAGCAGTAGCTTTAGATGAATAAAAATTCAAGACAGAGAACCGAAAAACATGAAGAAAAGCAAGCAGTTTTGCAGTGGCAAGGCTGGGGTCAGGAAGAGTGTGGGGTACTCAATTACACAACTTACAAAGTCAGGAAAGCTTTCAGGAGATAACACTCCATAGAAGATCCAACCTTTTGACTGCAGGGTAGGGAAACAGTCTTTAAAATAAGACACAAAAGCCACTGCCCATAAAGAAAAGACCAATAAATCTGACTCATTAAAATTAATAACTTCGGTTCATTGAAAAACATCATAAAGAGAATGGAAAGGAAAGCCAGAGGGTAGAAAATGTATTTGTAGCATGCACACAAGACAGAGGTCTTGTATTCACAGTACATAAAGAGCTTCCAGGCCATCATGGTGGCAAAGCATAAAGGTACTTGAGTCCACTACACCTGAGTCCCATCCCAGGGACCTACACTGTGGAAGGAGAGAACTGACTCTCAAAAGTTGTCCTCTGACCTCCACCCAAGTCACAGTGCATGAGCCCGTGCACATGGATGCATCCATACACACACACAAACACACACACACACACACTAAATGTAAACAAACATTTTTAATGTTTAAAGAACATTTTAAAAAAAGAACTTCTAAGTAGTAATAAAAGACTCAGCTCCAAATTACAAGATGGGGCAGAGGGGGAACTTTACAAATGAGAAACACTGAATGACTAATACATGAAAAGCTGTTCAACCTGCTCACTACTCAAAATTTAGACTGGCTAAAATTTTAAGTTAACGAGTCTGAGAGTTGGAAGGGAAAGAGAAGCAACAGGAGCTAGGGGTCTTGGGAAACAGTCTAACCAGTAAGCAATAAGACAAATGCATGCTCTAGTGAGGGCAACCACACAGCTCTTCATCCAAAGCCAAAAATTTGATTATGCTGAGGCAACACATACAGAGTAGAGCATGAGGCTGCCCAGCCTGGAAACCAACAATGCAACTCTTGGGATTCTACCTTCAAGAAACGTGTACACATGTGCACCACGAGACATATGCTGAGATGCTTCAAGCAAACCAACAACATGTAAAATACTCAGCAACAGGGGGATAGAGAACATGAAAATTATGTCCCTCTGCCCTAAATCTCCTATCAAAAGTTCACTATTCTATAAGCAATTACATCACTACAACCCATGTTCCTACGTTGCCCAAACAACTGCCTTCTCTAGATACAAATGCAGCTATTCCTATGCGTGTGGAAATCAAAGGCCTATTACTCACAACACTAGCTTAGAAACTACAAGCCAGACACTTGGTTAAAACTTTCCTAGTACGGAAATGTAATGTCTAAGAAAGGGCTCACACAGGTACAGGCACTTATTGGCAAACCTGAGTTTGATACCCAGGAACCCATGTGGTGAAGAAATCAGAACTCCAAAGTTGTATCAGTGCACACGTGTGTGAGCGTTCATACAAGCATGCACATGAGCATATACACAGGAGCATATACACATGAGCATACACATACACACACACACACACACACACATACTCAATAACTGTTAAAAAAAAAAAAGCAAGGTTATAAAGCACATTAAAATCATTTGTTAGAGCCCAGTGGTGGTGGCACACACCTTTAATCCCAGCATTTAGGAGGCAAAGCAATTAATCTCTGTGAATTGGTCAGACTGTTCAGGACATTAAGGCTACACAGAGAAACACTGTCTTTAAATAAATAAATAAATAAATAAATAAATAAATAACATGTCAAATTTGTTCTACCCATCCTATTTACTTTCATTCACATAATGTCTTACTTCTGATAGCTTCCACCTGTTTCCACAAGTAGTTCATTAGTCCTAAGACAAAACACAACCATTGAGCGGCAACCCAGAGGCCCAGGTGCAGCCACACACAGGTAAAAGTTCAACTGACCCTGACCCCATCACCTAAATTCTTCCTTTAAGTTAAAACTTTCCTTCCTCATTTATTGATCTGCTTATTTAAACACAGGGTCTTACCTACTACCTAGGCTGACCTCAAAAGCCAAAGATGACCAAAGAGTACAGGCTCCTCATCCATTATGTCTTAAAAACAAAAACAGCCCACATTCATTTTGCTACGTGTATAATTAATTTCTAATAAGCAAGCAATCAAACATTTTATTTTAGAGTTGCATCAGAAAATTAAGGGTATACTAGTATAAGGAAGGATGTACTTTGTAAAAGTACACACTTCACTGGGGCTGGGAAGATGGCTCATCACGGAAAGCATGAGGACCTGAGTTCATATCCCCAGCAGCCATGCAAAAAGCTGAGCATGGTTTAGTTTGCCTGGAATCCCAGCAGTGGATGGTAAAGACTGGCAGCATCCAGGAACTCGATGGCAGACCAGCCAGCAGAGCAAAAATGGCCAGCTTCCGCTTTGTAAGAGACTTTATGTCAAGGCAATAAAGCAGGGAGGGATAGAGGAAGACATTCTATGTCTTGCCCTGGCTGCTGGATGTGTACACACTTGTTCGCATCAAATGCACAAAATGTGTATGCATACATTTACAGGTAGGTGTGTGTGTGTGTGTGTGTGTGTGTGTGTGCGCGCACGCGCGCACGAACACACTATTGGAATACAAAGAACTAACACAACTAAGTCCCATGTGCTCCTTCTACCTCTTGCCCATATGATTCTGCGAATACTCTCTTTACCTTGAATTTCCTCAGATCTCCACCCCAAGTTCGCTGGGTCTCTAGCTATTTTTGACAACTGTAACTCCTTATCACTGCCCCTTCATAACTTCCACTACTCTCACATCAACATTCTCTCCCAACTGCAATTGTTCACACTCCTCCATGGTGCATGGAAGGTCACTAATTTGCCCTTCTTCTGCTTTTACCCTGCCAGTTCAGGGAGTGATGGGACTTCCTGAATTGTGCCCAAACCAAAGTCCTACCAAATTCAAAAAATATCAAATGTCCTTACCCAGGGTAGCAAGCCTCCTCCATGCCTCTTCCTAGGGACACTCTGTTCCTGCCACACCTTCAAGACTTGGCTCAAGTTTACTCCAAACAACCCCAGCCTATCAAAATTAAAGTCTCCAAAACCTTTCTTGGCTCAATGAAGACTGAGGGTACAGTCCGTCAAATTATAGCACCCAGACCTACTGCTCAGTGCTGCCCTCCATCACAGCCACAGCTTCCCCTGATTCTGAATCACCTGTCCCGATGAGATGTTCTTGCAAATTACAAGCAGCCTCTCTCCCATTCCCTACCCCATTAAAGTCTTTTCTGCTACCTTAGAAAGTCTCCCAAACTTAACTAACCCATCCTTCCTTCTGTTTTCTTAATGTTTCATTTACCATGGGGCCAGCAAACTGCTATCCTATGCCAACATGAGGATTCAGCCTGATTCTTCCACCAAAGAAATCGTTCCCGCCTCATGAACCCATCCCCAAGACGAATCAATATACCCACTCAGCAATGCTCTCTCAAGCAATGCTCTCTCAACTCACCCACCACACCCAAATTCATCCTTAGTGTGTCCCCAGTTAACTGCAATCTCACCGGTATGCAGTACTTCATCAACCCTCACACAGCCCTAGGTACCCTTCCCACTTCCACCAAAATTTCGCACCTCCCTACACCCCCTGCTACACGTGTTTCTACATCTCGCGTTTCCGATCTCATCTTCCGTACTTTAATCTTGCCCACGCCCTCATCCGACCCCCTCCATCCATCCTACCAGTTCACTCTTGCACAGAAATCCCCTCCCAGCCCAAGCCTTAGGATCCCCTCTGCCCCGCCCAGCCGGGCTTTGCCCCGCCCTCCCACTCCTGAGCCCCGCCTCTTGGCCCGTAGGCTCGGCCAGGGGCGGAGCTTGTTCCTCCTCCCTCCTCTCCCCCGCCCCCTACCGTCACGCTCAGGGGCAGCCTGACCCCGAGCGGCCCCGCTGTGACCCTCGCGCAGAGGCCTGTGGGAGGGGCGTCGAGGGTCGCCGGCAACCCCCCGTCGGTCCCCCGCCCGCCTAGTCTCCTCCCCCTGGGAACGCGCGGGGTGGGTGACAGACCTGGCCGCGCGCCACCACCACCGCGCCTGCCGGGGGCGCTGAAGCTGCTGCCTGAGAAAGAAGCCACGGCTGCCGCCTGGAGGAGGTGCCGTAGCGCCCGCCACCGCTGCCGCCGCCGCCAGGGGTAGGAGCTAAGCCGCCGCCATTTTGTGTCCCCCTGTTGTTGTCGTTGACATGAATCCGACATGACACTGATTACAGCCCAATGGAGTCTCATTAAACCCGAGCCGCGGCCCCGCCCCGCCGCCGTTCCATTGGACGAGACCACGAACACTTAAGGCCAGCCGTTGGCCTACGGGTCTGTCCGTCACCCACTCACTAAACACTCTGCCCCCCATTGGGGCAAGTTCCTGCCGGTCATCTCGCCTCCACTTAGACACACCTCTCGACCCATCATTTCCCCCCCCACACCTCCGGCACCACCCCGAGGGAGGGTCGACTGCCAGTACCAATCAACAGACCGCGGGGCCCGCCTTTTCCGGGCACCTATTGGTCCAGCCCTTTTTCTCTCACATAGACACCGCGCCACCTCTACTTCCACCTACCCGCCCCCTCTACCTCTAGAAATGGATTGGAGCTAGGCGCAGGAGAGGCGCTTGACCTTATTGGCTGTACACGACGCCAATCAGAAGCCTCTTCCCCCCCCTCTTCTCCCCTCCCCCACTCAACCCCAAAGCCCCTAGCCCGCAGCTAAAGTTTGTGTGAGAGCTGATCGCTGGCGGCGGCCGCAGGATTTAGGGGTGGGCGCAGGCGGGAGCGCGCGGGCGGGCACGCGAAGTTAAAATTCGAGGTTCTCAGTCGCCTGCTCCCGCCGAGGAGCGCGCGGACGGGCGCGCCGCCCGGAGCGTTCCATCCAGCCCCCTCCTCCACCCTCTCTCCTGTCCCGTCCCGGGCGACTACTCGCCCGCCCCCTGGCTCGCATCCTACCCCTTCACATACCCCCTACCCTGCCAGTCTCAGGCCAGGTGCAGGCGGAACGATCTCACTGCAGCCTCTTCGCCATCCCATACGGAGGGGGAGCAAGCCCCCTACCCGCCGGGCGTGCACCCCCGGCTCCGCACTCGCCCGTGTCTGCAAGCACGTGCACCATTCGCCGCTGCCTCCGGCCACCCCGGTCCCCGGCTAACCTCGCCGGCAGCCCGGCCAATCGCTTGCTGCCCTTTGTTGCTGCAGACCGGGTCTCCCCGCTGCCTTCCTCAGCCTCCGCCTCGTCCTTTGCCAGCCGCCCGGGTCCGCAGCGCCGCGCTCCCCCCGCCCGGGACCCACCGCCGCCGCCTCCTTCTCCTCCTCCGCCTCCTCCTCCTCGGCTCCGGGCTGCAGCGCACAGAGCCCGAGGCAGCGCCGCCCAGCCCCGCTCCCCCCGCGCCGCCCGCTAGCCCGCCTGGCCCGGCCGGGGGCGCAGCCCGGACCCCGCCCGCCCCAGTCTCCGCCCCGGGGGTACCTGCCTCCGCCCCGGGGGGCTCCGCTCACCGCCCTCGGGGGAGGGCGGGGATGCCGGTGAACGAGAGGATGGGGACGCCTGGGCTGTTTTGGGGCGGGGAGTGTGTCCGCCAGGTCTGGGACTGAGGTGCGGTCTTCTTAAACGCGCCCCCCCTCCCGCCGCCGTGGGCCCCAAACTTCGTCCTCCTCCCGGGTCTTGTACCCTCGGGCGACCGCGGCAGTTTTGAGGTGGGGGGATGCCTCAGGAGCTGTCTCTACCCTGATCAGGAGGAAGAGGGAGCAGTGACATTCAGCGACTGCGGACAGGCATCCTCGGGTGGGAGTGGGGATGTCAGACGCAGGCTGGCGAGGGAAGCTGCCCCTCAGGATGCCCTCTCCCGGCCTGCGGGAGGCTGGCGAGCTCGGAGCTGCGTTCTGGGTGCTTCCTGGACTGTGCAGCTGGATGGCAGAGGGGCAGAGGGTTGGGCGGGGGGCGACCGCTGGGGGGCCCTTCCCTCATCTCCAACCAGCGCTCTAAGGAAAGCTGATGGCGAAGTTCGGTTTTCCAGGCTTCCCCTGGGCCCCCGGAGTTCCTGAGGCCCGTACGAGGGAGGCTGGGGGATTCTCTGGCCGCCCAGGATACTCTAAAGCTGCCCACATGCCTTGCAGGGCTCTCCGGACTCTGGAGAAAACGTCCCTGCTCTTCCCAGAGTTGGGTGGGATGCTGGTAAGAGATACTTGAGAGTATGAGAAAGGTAGACTTGAGAAAAGGCTCCTTCCACAGAGTTTGAACAGTTTCTCTTCCCAGACCACTGGGAAGGAGGAAAACAAACCTATGTCCCTGGGAAAGTCAAGTTTCCCCGTGTGGTGGCTGGGGTGGAAAAACCACCTGTTGCCTGAAGTTCTGTCCTTGCACCAGGATGTTCTTGGGGCCCCTGATGAGGAGATTTGGGATGTCAAAGAGTAGGAATTTCAGTCTCCCTGCCCTAAATGACTCACATTTTCTTGCCACTGACACTACTGCAGCAGTGTTCAACTCCCCGTTAGAAACTACTGTTCAACTGTGTAGATACTTTGTTAGAACCAATAATCTCGGTTCTTATCTCAGACACAGCAGCAGCAGCAGCAGCAGCATCCCTGTCACATGCAGACAGAAATGCACAAAGGCTAGCTGGTGTGCGAGCTTCCCCTACTTCTGAGCTTGGCAGCAAGGTGAGGAAGAAGCCAAGACAAAGGGCAGGGGTGAATGAAAGATTTAAAAATAAAGAGGGGTGAGCATAAGACTTGTAACACTACACTCAGAACTGTCACCAGTTCCATTATAAACCTCTTTTATAGGTGTTTTATTACTTGGTTGTTAGTTTTTAAAACACAAACCTCTTTAGATTAAATCTGGGCACTCTTAGGCTCAGCTCAAGGAAACAAAACAAAAGGTAAACTCAGCCACTGATTGGCTTGGCAACTTTTGAGTTACATTACTAATGAAGCAAACCCCAGGTTGGGTTTTCTAAGTCTTTCCTGTCTGTTTCATTTAGGATCTTCAATAACTTGCTCAAGAAGTTTTTACAAGCCATTAGTCCATAACTCAGTCCTGTTCACTTAGATTGTTTCCAAGAAAGGGCATTTATAAGGTGTGCCCCCCCCCATAATACTCCTGCTAGGAATTTTATTCTCCAAGAAGTTACAAAGTAAATTTAAGGATACTAGCTGACTTATTAGCCCTTCTGTTTTGCTTTGCTGCATTTCTGCTAGTCTGCCCAGATACACTTTATTTTTTAAGTTACATCTTGGTCCCTTGGGATGACATTTATTTTCTTGAGACAAGACAAGGTCTTCTTGCTCTGTAGACCAGTTGGCTTCAAACATACAGCAGTCCTCCTACCCAGTCTCCCAATAGATAGAATTACAGATAGTAAACCACCACGCCCAACCCTCGGAAAGCATTTTATCTGGAGCAATAAACCACATCTTAAAAACAAGGTTGAAAACTCTAGAACCAAGTATGTTAAAGATGCAACTAAAACCAGTAAGAACCCAGATCTACGATGGCCAGCCTTCACTCATTCCCACTGCCACCCAAAAGGAAGCCCTAACACTTAGAGCTGTCACAGTGCTGAGGACGAAACCCAGGCCCTTGGGCTCACTGTGCACAAGGATTTCCAGAGCATCACAGTAAACAGACTCTTTAAAGAACTTGCTTAATGCTCATGGTTCAAGCCCCAGCCACCCTGAGAAGCAAGAGAGAGAGCAAAAAAAAAAAAAATTGATGTTTGCCTAGATCTTTGCTGCTGTAGTTCCAGGAGCTAGGAAACTCAGAAAACAGAAATATAGTGTAATTTCTTTTCCTAACAAAATTATCCTACGGGTGTGGCAAGAAAAGGGAACACAGTTTTCCCACTGCTATTCCCCTGGAGGGTTACTTGTCCTTTGATAAATCTGCCTCTTCAGATAAGTAGGACTGAGAGGATAACTGAGACGCAGCCAGAGATACTCACTGCTCATTCTTAAACCTCTTTCTTATCTGTGGTATCTCAAGTTTCTGCTGAGTGAAATAACTCAATTAAGTTAACCTAGGAATAGCTAGAATTGAAAACCAAGCTTAGCACACATTCTGCACCATCATAAACTAGCATCTTATCTCACCTGTCCCCCACCACCGGAAAACAGCTAGCCTCTGCCAGAACTATTGACAGCTATTTGTGCTGTTTAGTGCAGTCCACTGATCACTGGAATCAGAATGATCTGGGATGCTTCCCAGATAGCATCCTTGGCCCAACCCACGTTCTGATTCAGTAGCTCTGGAATGGGTTCCCAGATCTATACTGTTAGCTCAAGACCTGTATTGAAATTCTCAGTTTTTCAATTTGAGAACTGCTAGCCTAGGCTGAATTCTTCCCCCTCAAAAGAAATAATGTCATGACTTCCCTAGCCAGAATTAGGACTGGAATGATTCCACAGTGTGACCCAAGGTGTCCTTGAGCTTTAACCAAAAAAAAAAAAAAGTGCAGAGTAGGTGGGGAAGGAGCCTAAGGGAACAACAGGGGTTTTGATCTTTGGGGCTCATTTACTTGCTCTAAGACAAGTCAGACAGCTAGATAAGAAGTACCATGTGCATGCATACTCTGATTTGGGGGAAAGTGCGTAAGGAAGCAGCAGACCTTGAACTTACCTAGCCAGGACCTAGCCCATGATGAATTCCATGTACCTTTAGTTAGGCTCTTAGAAAGCATTAGCCTAGGACTACAGAAGGCTTAATTGTTAAGAGTATTGCCTGCTTTTTAGAGGACCCAAGTTCAGTCCCTAGCACACACACAGCAGCTTACAACTATCGGTAACAACAGTTCTAGGGGATCCAACATCCTCATATAAGCATGCATGCAAGCAAATGACCAATGCACAAGAAATAAAATAATTTTTTTTAAAAAAGCATTAGCTGAGCCGGGCGGGGGTGGCGCATGCATTTAATCCCAGCATTTGGGAGGCAGAGGCAAGCGGATTTCTGAGTTCGAGGCCAGCCTGGTCTACAGAGTACCAGGACAGCCAGGGCTACATAGAAAAACCCTGTCTCGAAAAACTAAAAAAAAAAAAAAAAAAAAAAAAAAAAAAAAAAAAAAAAAAAGCAAACCTTCAAACTGCCAAGGCTAATTAGGAATAGGTACCCACAGAGTTCCAACATCTGATTTCAATAGTCATGGACAGAAGAAGTTATCAATCATTAAATGATTTAATAAACTCAAGCTCGGTAAAGGAACAACCCAGTTAGCCTCAGATGGTATCACCCCACACCTCATATGTGCCTTCCTCCTTTGTGATTGATTGGTTGAAGCAGGCCAGCCTGAAACTCATTGCACCTCTCTCTGGCTGACCTCTAATTCCTTAATCTTCCTGCCTCAACCTCCAGGAGCTGAGGATGTAAGCTTCACCTCCATAACTTACAAAGCCTTTTTTTTTTTTTTTTTTTGGTTTTTTGAGACAGGGTTTCTGTCTCGAAACCCTGACTCATAGCCCTGACTGTGCTGGAACTCACTCTGTAGACTGGCTGGCCTCGAACTCAGAAATCCGCCTGCTTCTGCCTCCCAAGTGCTGGGATTAAAGGCTTGTGCCACCCCCACCCGGCACAAAGCCTTTAAATGCATCCTGGATCCAGTCTGAAACCAGGGAGCCAGTAGAGGACTACACCCAACACTACTCCTCTCTGACTTGGGGCCAGCTCCTTGCTCTCTCCATGCTGTGCCTTAACTCCCTACTTTATCTAACAGTGACCTTGAAGGACTCCTCTTCCACTTCTAGGCTCAGCTGCTGCTTCCTGTCAAGTTTTCCTGGCCTGTGCAGGGGCCTACAGGGTTCTGATCCTTACTGTAGCCCTGGTCTGTAGAACGTTTAGTGTTTGTTGAAGGACCAAATAAATAAAAGCATTTAACCAATCCCGTGATCACAGGTTTTCCTAATTAATCTTTCTATTGTACAGACCACCAGCTTGCTCATCCGAATAATTGCCCTTTATCTATGGAGGTGTCCTGAAGCTATTCATACGTGATTCTTGTTCTTGCCATATTTAGAACCATCTGAACATTAACCCAACCTTTCTTTGCCCTAGGTCTTACCTGAGATTAATTAAATTAGACTATTTGGAGGTAGGATCTATTATTTATCTTATTTGGGGTTTTTCCTCATTTTCTCGTTTTTTTTTTTTTTTTTTTTTTAAGATAGAACAGTTTATTCAGAGCTTGGGGAGGAGAGTTAGAAAGGCAGAGAGAGTAGAGAGAAGTAGAGACCAGCCATGAGCACATGGAGAGGGGGTGGGGGAGGGAATGGGGAGAAAGGGCAGAGCAGGAAGGGAAGAGCAAGAGCAAGAGAGGAGCAAGCTCTCTTGTTTTTAATAACAGAGGACTGGAGCTGGAAAGATGGCTCAGTAGTTAAAAAGAATTTGTTCTTACAGAGAACCCAGGTTCAGTTCCTAGCATCCACATTGGGCACAGCCACCTTTAACTCCAGTCCCAGATAATCCAACTCTCTCTTCTGGCCTTTGTGGGTACCTGTGTGCATGTGATATACTTACATATACATTCATCCACACTAAAAACTTTAATTTTTGAGTAAATAAGACTGGGCCTTACATAACCCAGGCTGGCCTAAAACTTGCTGCCTTTCAGTCTAATTTCTGAGCCTTCTCTCAACTCTGTGCTAAGGATAGGTGTGCATCCCCAACCCAAGTTTATTTATTTAATGCTGGAGGAAGAAACCTGGGTTTCAGACTTGCTAGCAAGTACTCTACCGTATTATACTAAGTCTTCAGTCCTCATCAGCATCTTTTCAAAACATCCTGTGCAAACTTCCATACTTACATAAGACTCTGTATAGGAAATCTTCAGGCTTGGGAGGTTTGCTGTCTAATATGTATTTAAATGATAGTTTTTAGATTAACAGGTCTTTATTTAACCAACCAAACTGGCCAGTTGTAGTAGCTCTTCTATAATCCCAGCACTCACAAGGCTGGGATTATATCAGGCAAAACTGAAGACAGTTCTAGGCAGTCTGGGGGAATCCAGGCCAGCGTGTACAAAAGAAAAAAATTCTTGAAGGCATTTATAATTTCTTTTTTTCGAGACAGGGTTTCTCTGTGTAGCCCTGGGTGTCCTGGAACTCACTCTGTAGACCAGGCTGGCCTCGAACTCAGAAATCCGCCTGGCTCTGCCTCCCAAGTGCTGGGATTAAAGGCGTGCGCCACCACCGCCCGGCTCATTTATGATTTCTTTATTCTTATTTTTTTGGTGTGGTGTTGGGGATAGAAGCTAGAAGCTATGACCTTTTGTATGCTAGATGAATAGTCTATCAGCTGAGCCATACCTCCATTCTCTGTGTCTGAGCTTGTTATATGAAAGTTCAAGTTTGTCTTTCTACAAGAGAGTTTTTGAGCTGGACAGTGGTGGCACATGCCTTTAATCCCAGCACTTGGGAGGCAGAGGCAAGCAGATTTCTGAGTTCAAGGCCAGCCTGGTCTACAGAGTGAGTTCTAGGATAGCCAGGACTATATGAAGAAACCCTGTCTAGAAAAAAAAAATAAAAAAACAGAGGGGGGGGAGGGGGTTGAGTTAGCAGGATGGCTCAACAGTCTCATCCCATTAGCCTTCATTGGGATGGAACTTGAAATATGAACTTGCCACATGAAGTTCAGTGTAGAAGTTGTTGATTTATTAAATGGTGGATGCTTGGCTACACAGGTATCATATGGCTGAGGAGGAAAACTTAGAGCCTGTGTCATCAACTCTGTTGAGAAAATGGAACATTTCCAGATATATAGAGTGATCAGGACACAAGCACATTGTCTGAGAAGGCTGGCCTCTAACACAACAATTCAGAAGACAACAGAATATTATTATCTAGATTATATGTGTAAAGAACTTGTAAAAATCAATTTTGTTTTGTTTCTTGTTTTTTTAGATTGGTGTTTATACTATAGCCCAGACTGATCTCCAACACAAGGAAAGCTTCTTGCCTTAATTGTCCCAGTTATATGGGAATTATAAACATGAGCTACCAATACCAATTTAAAAAACTTTCTTGATTAAATTTATTTATTTAGCAAATACTTATCAAGCATCTACCATATGCTAGAACCTGTGCCAATCTGTGAGTATATTGCTGACCACATAAGACTCACGGAAAACAGGGGCTGATTGTTTTATTTTTAAGATTTATTTTTATTTTATATGTATTTTGTCTAAATTTATGTCATGTACTGAATTCATGCCTGGTGCCTGAGAAGCCAGAAGAGGGCACTGAATTCCCTGAAACTGGAGCTACAGATGGTTGTAAGCCACCATATGGGTGCCAGGAACTAGACTCAGACCTCTGCGAAAGCAGCAAGTGCATTTAACCACAGTTCATCTTTCTAGCCCACAATTATTATTATTGTTTTTTAAACATGTATTTTATTTTTAATTATGTTGTATGGGGGTATTGAGTATGTACATGAGAGTACAGGTGCTTAGTGGCCAGAAGCCATCTGATCCTCAGGAGCTGGGTGACAAGTGGTTTTGAGCCACCCACTTTGGTAATGGGAATTCTGGTCATCCATAAGAGGACAACACACGCTTTAACCACTGAGCCATTTCTCCAACCCATAGGGTTTTTATTTTCATTTTTAGTGGTACTGAGAACTAAAAGTAAGCCCTCATCTATACTAGCAAATAGGTATCTTATTGTGACACTGTTCCAAGCTCTTTGTTGTTATTATCTTTTTGTCTCAAAAAGGACATTGATAATATTCTTATTGAGTTCCTGGCTAGCCAGAGCGACTCAGCAAGACTCAGTCTCAAATATAGATAGATAGATAGATAGATAGATAGATAGATAGATAGATAGATAGATGGATAGCCTGGAGAAATATGGCTCAGCCAACTAATGGCTAAAGCTTATATAACCAAAAGGACACTAATATCTAAACATTATATATAGTATATATTATATGATTATTGCTATTTTTCTTCTATGATATGAGTGTATACAGCAGCCATCTCAGCTTTTCCCTTTGAGAGATCCAAAGTAATACATCTTGAGTAGCTCCTGTCTACTACAGTTATTACAGCTGCCCCTTCTGGAGTTTGCTGCCTATTAATCTGCTTCATGTGCATGGCCTTGGTGGTTGATAGGACTTGATGAACCTAGTAATTAGGACTGAAATCTTGTTCCTTCCCATTCTTCTGCTATATATCCAGTGACTGCCTAGTAAAGAGTCCATAATATTTCCTAGAGTTTGCTTCCTGAATCAGCACTGATTGACTTGAACTAACAATACCAAATCTAGATTACCTGTAGTCCACAGTATCCATCCTTGTCACAAGACTACTGTTCCCCGGTTATTCTCCATGTTCCCTCGTGTATCAAAGCTTTCCTTTCCATTAGGGCAGGCCATAGGACCAATCCCCAATGGTGATGAAAATGAGAAACAATGCATCTTATTTTTGGAGTCAAGAGGTTTTTGTTTGTTTGTTTGTTTGTTCGTCTTATTATATAGAAGTACACTGTAGCTGTCTTCAGACACACCAGAAGAGGGCATCAGATCTCATTACAAATGGTTGTCAGTTCTCATTACAAACGGTTGTGAGCCACCATGTGGTTGCTGGAATTGAACTCAGGACCTCTGGAAGAGCAGTCAGTGCTCTTAACCACTAAGCCATTCAGCCCAACTCGTTTAGGGTATGGTAACACATATCTATAATCCCAACACTTAAGGCTGAAACAGGATGGTTGTAAATTGGAGGCCAGGCTGGTTACAGAGTGAGGAAATGTGGGTCTGGGGAGATGGCTCAGTGGATAAGAGGGCTTCCTGTGCAAGCAAGAGAATCCAATGCCCCTGTGAAAATGAAGCAGCATGGCATGACAGTAGGCACCTGAGCCACAGCACTGCTGGGGAGGAGGCAGGGGGATCCCTGTAGCTTGCTGGCCACCAGCCTAGCTCCCAGTCCAGTGAGAGACCTTGTTTCTAAGGATGAAGGTAGAGAGTAGTGATAGAGCAAGACACTCGGTGTCCTCCTCTGGCCTCCAAGGGTACACATTGCACATATATACACTACACATAGATCCATCACAGAGGCTCACACAGAAAAAAAAAAATTAGAGAATTAGAGCAACCCATTTTCCATCTCTTCTCTTCCTTCAGTAACATCTCAGAAGCCCTGGGCTCCACAGGATGTGCAACAAGTTAGCCTAACTCTGTTTAGATTGGACTCCTGAGTAACTGAATACAGGTGATTCCTTCCACAGCTCTAACTTGCTACAAGAAGAATAAACTTTGCTGCATTAAGCTAAATGGAAAATGAAGTTTATCTAAAATGGTAAGCAGGTGGTGGTGTTCACACATACTCCTGAATGCAGTCCCTCACAAGTACATATCTACCCCTTGACCTTAGTCAAAACAATGAGAAGCAATACAATTACTTTTTGTTTGTTTATTTTTGGTATTTTTTGAGACAAGGTTTCTCTGTGTAGCCCTAGCTATCCTGGAACTGGCTCTATAGACCAGTCTGGCCTCAAACTCTGAGATTTGCCTGCCTCTGCCTTCCAAATGCTGAGATTAAAGGTGTGTGCCACCAACTCGAGGTTTCCAAACCATTTTTTCTCCCCCAAACCATTTTTAAAGACACCTTTTTGCCCTTCCATACCTAAATGTTTGGTTCTTACAGATCACAGTACCAATTTTTATTTTTGTTTTGACACGTTCTTGCTCTTAGGTACGGCACTCCACTCAGCTTAGTCCCAGATATCTTTCATAGCACTGCAAAATGAACCATCACAGAAACTGGCTTCCTGACTTCAAAATAACTGTTTTCTCATTGCTGTGAATGGAGCTTTTGGAAATATGGAGGTTGCTTGGGGATAGGTCTGCATCTCATGGGAGAGAGAAATAAATTCTGCCTTGAATCTGTTCAAAACTCTCTTGGCAGCTACTAGGTCTAGTCTTGGAGCTCTAAGAAATGGCTAATGACCTAGGAACTGATTTACACGACAGCTAAGAGAAGCACAATTTATTCTCATCAATTAAAGGAGTTGGGGGAATGACGTTGGCATGGTGTTGTGCAATTCTGTGGCTCCACTCAAAACCTCGGAGGATAAACAGTGTGAGAACTTGGGCTGCTGAAGTGGACTCCAGGAGCACATTTGCTGAACATGGCTTTAAAGTGTCTGGTGTAACAATGTTGTTAATAATAGCTAACACTCATGGAGTACTTACAAAGCTAAGTGATTTCCCTGAATTGGCTCATTTGATCCTCACAACAATCTAGTTTAAATACTGCTATTATCCCCTGTTCTACAGACAAGGGAAGTACGACCCTGAGGTGCTGAGTACTTGGTGGGAGGTCAGTATTCCCAGCCAGGCTTTTGACCATTACATTCTGCGTGCCCCTCTGGGAGGCTGAACAAGACCAGGCTTGCTGAAGCCATTCCTCCATAAGAGCGGCCTTCTCTGGGTAATCAGGAGTTCAGGACTGCACTTTTGAAAGCAGCATTGTTGACAGATGCAGATCTGAGGAGCCCATGATATACTATACCACAGGCCATCAGTGGGAAAGGAAGCTGGTACCAGGAAATCAGAGATTGGAGCCCAGGGAGGGTGAGCTGACACTAGGGATAGAAGGAAGGAGTCCTGAAACGTAATGCATGAAAAAGAAGGTGTTACTGACAGTCACCAAGACAACAACTGTTATACAGGCCAGGCATGGATACGTCTGGAGACATAGACAGACAGACAGACAGACAGACAGGCAGGCAGGCAAGCACACACACCAACTGCAAGGCTAAGGGAATTACCACTTTCTTTGGACAACAAAAGCCTTACACTTAATTAATATGAGGATTATTTCACATAGAGGGTGGAGTGAGCAAGGCCAGAACTGCTGTGCCCTGGGCTTTTAGAAGCTCACAGGAGGCCTAGGCAAAGCTAGCCATGTACCCTCCCCCATCATCCAGTGCCATCCCCAACTACCAAGCTGCCTGTTCTCTGTACCTTTATCATTCTCCATCCCACAGTGCCAGCTAAGTCACTCAGCTGTCACAATGAGGCCTTGAGCTGCAGGATACAAAATAACTCCTGGGAGACCTCCCTTAGGCTGAGGCTGGAAGGCTGAAGGCCAGCCTTTCTGGTGCCCAGAGAGCACCAGCTGCATCTCCCAAGTTGCTAAATTAGCAGCACTGTTGCTTTTCTTTTAATTTTTTGTGTGAACTTAAGAATAGGTGGCGGATGTCTTGGCAGAATGTGAATGAGAGCCTGACTGAAAGAATTCACCTAGCTAAAGGGTGGCTGTCAGGCACACAAAACTGAAACAGGCTTTGCTCCAGCCTCTTGCTCACCCTCCCAGGCAGTAATCAGTCTCCCTTCCCAGGATCCCTTGCCAAGCCTGCCTCCTGGCCAGGCAGACCCCAGAGCAAAGGCCTGCAGGAAGAGGCAGACAAGGCCAAAGTTTCTACAAACTAATAGACTTGCTTCTGACAAGGATCCTAGCTGGCAGGCCAGCATTATTACCATACTGGCTTAAGAATGGCCTGTGTAGCTGAAGAGTCACTCCAAGGATGATGACCCTAGACCACTGGTACTCTTGCAGGAATTGCAGAAGTGCTGCTTTGTCTGAGCATTACTTTCGGCCCTCCTTGATTCAGTGCACAATGCACCTAGGGCTCTCTACTGCAGTGTGCCAGGTGCCCCTGAGGTCCTGGGAGCTCCAGCACCCTTCAGTGTTTCACCAATGCCTTTGTTCTCAGCAGTCTGTATCTTTGTGAGACAAACTATAAATGGAAGAACTAACATTTTGTTTGCTTGTTTGTTTGTTTGTTTTTGAGACAGGGTTTCAGATAGCTAGGGTAAGCCTTGAACTTGTTATGTTGCTTATGATAACTCTGAACTTCTGATTCTTCTGCCTCAATCGGATTACAGGCATATGCCACTTTAAAATATATATTTGTGTCTTATGTGATATTTGTCTATATACAGGAACTCAAGAGTACTTGGTCATGGATGCTACAGTGGCAAGTGTAGGTCAGGGGACAATGCAGGGCTTGATTTTTGCCTACCATGTAGGTCCCAAAGATCCAACAGGGATCAGGCTTAGGGGTGGCAAGCATCCTTATTCCCTGAGTCATCTGACTAGCCCATATGTTACATTTTTAACAGTATTTTGGTTTTTGATTTTTCATATGTAGCCCAGGTGTGGTTGAGTGCCCTTGTAGTCCCAGCACCTGGGAGGCTGAAGAGGAAGATCATTTGAGTGCACAAGTTCAAGCCCAGCCTGGGTAACATATAACATAGGAGACCCTGCCCACTCTCAAAATAAATATTTAAATACAGCTGAGCACACAGTCCAACATGAACAATTCACAAAAGTAGTAATAGCTAATACACATACAAAGTGTTTAGAATGACTAGGTATTAAGTTCATAATAATCATTTTTTCCTTTCTAGATTAGTAAACATTAATTTATCTTCAGCGATGAGTATCACTGAATTACAGTCTATCAGTATGTCTTTTTAAAGTGTATTTTGGGAGCCGGGCAGTGGTGGCACATGCGTTTAATCCCAGCACTTGGGAGGCAGAGCCAGGTGGATTTCTGAGTTCGAGGCCAGCCTGGTCTACAGAGTGAGTTCCAGGACAGAGTGGGCTATACGGAGAAACCCTGTCTTGAAAAAACCAAAAATAAATAAATAACTAAATAAATAAATCTTGAAATAAATAAAATGTATTTTGATGGCTAAAGAGGTAATTCAGCAGTTGGACCCGAGTACAATTCCCAAACACCGACATGGCAGTTCACACCTTTCTGTAACTCCACTTCCAGGGCTTCTGACACCCTTACACAGGCACACATGCAGGCAAAACATCAATGAAAACAAAAATAAATTACATATTTTTAAAAATGTATTTTGCTATAGGGCCAGCTACAAAAGCCCATACTATACTTGAACTCTCCACCCATCCGCCTCAACCTTCTGAGGGCTGATTCCAGAAACAAGTAGCACCCACGCAGCTTACAATTTTGAATTTTAAAGTTAAAGTCATCATGTGATTCTAGACTTTTTACAAAGAGGGAGTTTCGAGGGCTGCCCCAGCTATCAGCCGCAGGTTCTTGGCCACCCAACCGGAAATATCCCGTTAAAATTCAATTTGCATTTCTTTGACTAGACTCTGGATGTTCATTTTCATATGTTTAAAAGCCATTTGTATTTTCTTTTCTTTGAACCCAGTACAGCAGGACAGTAGGCCTTCGTACTCAATGTTTTTGCTTTGTTTTACTCCAAATGAGTCCTTCAGTGAACAAATAGGCAGATGTTTTCCTCTGGTCTTCTGATTATATTTTTTTGTTTGTATTTTATTATTATGTTTTGTTTTGTTTTGAGACAGTTTCTCTATGTAGCTCTGGCTGTCTTGAAACTCACTCCACAGATCAGGCTGGCCTCAAACTCACAGAGATCCACCTGCTTCTACCTCCCAAAATCAGGGATTAAAGGTGTGCACCTCCACACTCTTTTTTGAGACAGTGCTGGCTGGCCTAGAAGTCTCTGTGTTGATTACAGAGATCCACCTGTCTATGCTGGGATTAAGGGTACGTGGCTGCCATTAAAGTTCTGTTTGTATGTTTTGTTTTGTTTTTCAAGACAGGGTTTCTCTGTAATAGCCCTTGCTATCCTGGAACTCACTCTGTAGACCAGGCTGGCCTTGAACTCAGAAATCCGCCTGGCTCTGCCTCCCAAGTGCTGGGATTAAAGGCATTGCCCGGCTGAGTGTTTTAATCAAAGAAAACGTTAGGTCAGGTATAGTGGCTCAAGCCTATAGCAGCATTTAGTAAGTAGGAAGGTCAAGAGACCAAGGTCAGAGGGCCAGACATATGACTCAGCAGTTAAGATCACTATTGCTTGCTCTCTAAGAGGACCAATAGTTCAGTTCCCAGCACCCATCCCAGAGGTCTCAAAACCACCTGGAACTTCAACTCCAGGCTATCTGACACCACTGACCTTCTCAGGTAGCTACGTACACTTGTGTACATACACACACACATAATTAATTTTAAAATAAAAATAAATTCAAGGTCAGATCAAGGTTGGCTAGCAAGTTTGAAACCAACCTGGGCAACACAAGGTCTTGTCTCAAAAAAAAAAAACAACCAAACCAAACAAAAAAAAATTTAAAAATACATATTGCCCGGCTGGAGAGATGGCTCAGTAGTTAAGAGCACTGACTGCTCATAGAAAGGTTCTGAGTTCAAATCCTAGCAACCACATGGTGGCTCACAACCATCTGTAATGAGATCTGATGCCCTCTCCTGGTGTGTCTGAAGACAGCTACAGTGTACTTACATATAATAATAAATAAATCTTTAAAAAAAATACATACTGCCTGAGTGCTCTGCAATTGCTCTTTCTGTTGATATGACATACTGCACTGTTGAAATCCATTAATTCATACTTTCCTGGGCTTCTGGAAGGCCAGAGCCATGACTGCCCAGTTCACCATCTGAACCCCACATAGGCAGCCAAGAGATACCTTTCTGGGCTATGGCTCTGCTTAAGTGGCAAGTAGACAGGTGACTCCTAAGGAATCCAAAGGAAGAAAGCTAGCTTGAGCTCTACCAGCCTTGTTCATCTGTGACAAAATGAGATTTCCAAGAAAGGAAGCAGCCTCCATAGTCAAGAGCAGATAAATACAACCAGGTTCATCCCAGCCTCTGGTCCCCACCCCATTGTCATCCTGTTCCTTTGTGGTCTGCCCCTCGAATACAGTTGCTTCCCCTCCTATTCTATCCGACCTTCTCCCTACCCCCACCAGGTTGTACAGTGCCTATCCCAACCCTCCTGCACATGCTGCCTGGGCCGTGTGTGTGTGTGTGTGTGTGTGTGTGTGTGTGTGTGTGTGTATCATTGTCCATGGGCAGAAATACAAAATGAACTGCCCCTCGAATACTGTTGCCCCCCCTCCTATTCTATCCGACCTTCTCCCTACCCCCACCAGGCCGTACAGTGCCTATCCCAACCCTCTGGCACATGCTGCCTGGGCTGTGTGTGTGTGTATCATTGTTCATGTGCAGAAATACAAAGTGAACTTTGTTACCTCAGACTGATTTTATTTTGGCTCTTAGCCATAGGTGCCATGATGTAAGAAACACATTCTATAAGCTAAGAACATAATGTGTCCCTCAGGACTTTCAAGAGTAAGGGGACACAAGTATGTGGCAAGGAAGTTTGTACTTGCTTTACTTGCATGACTAATCTTCTCCCCAAAGCCTGAGGCAGTCACTCTAACCATCATTCCATCAAGCTCATCTTCAGCCATATCAAGAGTTTTAGACTGGCTGAGACCCTGACTCAAAAACATCATAAAACAAAAGGCCTTTTCAATCTTGCATTAGAAGAACCCCAGTGATAGGAAGGACAAAGAGTGGCTGCAAAATCACTTAACCTCGTATATGCTCAACAAGACTCCGGTGGTCCAGTATCTGCCCCATTTTCTTTATCACCCCCCACAGTGTATACTACTATCTCTGTAATGCTCTGTGATTGAAGACTTTTACCTCTTAAATAGGTCTGGTTTTCACTAACATCAAGGACATCCTTCTAAATGATCACATAATTATCAAATTCAGAAAATTTAACATTGTTAAATTGCTGTTACCTAACCTGGAATTCATATTCAAATATCACTAAGTGTCCCAATAAAGGCTTTTATAGCTTTTTCTTTCTTAGACCAGGAGTTAAGCCTAGATCTGAAGTTTCATTTAACTGTCTCTCCAATGCAGACCAGTGCCTCAGCCTTTCCCTAAGACTTTGGTAATGATTTTAGCGGCCTGGTTGCTTTGGATCTGCCCAGTGTTGCCTCTGATAAAGTTTAGGGTGTTTAGGTTTTGTTTCTGTGACCTCAGGAACAACCCTGCTCCCTCCCACAACCCCAACACTCTAGTTGCCCTTACTTGCTCCTTTTATTCTGTCTCCTTTTAATAAGTTACTTTTGTTGTTGTTTTTTGGATTGGCTTGAATGGGGTTGATTTGGGTATAACGGACAGAGTTTCTTTGTGTACCCTGACCTAAAACTTACCCTATAGACCAGGCTGGCCTCTAATTCAGAGATCTGTCTGCCTCTGCCTCCTGAGTACTGGGATTTAAACCTTTAGTGCCGGACACTTTTGTTGATGTTAATTAGGAAAAAATACATTCCTTAAAATTTACCATTATCCTTTTTTGTTTCAAGAAAGGGTCTCATTACGTTATTCTGACTGTCTGGAACTCAAGGTGTAGACCAGATCTTATCTCAGAGATCCCCAAGTGTTGGATGAAAGGTGTATGCCACCATACACAGCATGGGTGGGTTTTAACATTCTTTACTGCTGTTATTTACAACTAATATTGCCTAAGGATATGTGATTTTTCTAATTCAAAAGTGGGAATGTGTCAGTAGAATGAGACAGGATACTGGAAACTAGTCCCACTACACAGATTACAGCAGACCCAGAGGGCCTTTAAATCAAGTACCGTCTACCTCAGAGTGTGTATGTGTGTGAGTGTGAGTGTGTATATGTTTTGAGACAGGGTCTCAAGAAGCTTAGCCTGCATTCAAATGCTATGCAGCTGAGGATAGCCTTAAACTCTTCTTTCAAGTGCTTGAGATTACAAGTATACCCCACCATCTCAGTGTGGTTTAGTGTTGGAGATTGAAGCCATAGCTTCCTACATGCTAGGGCAAGAATTTTACCAGTTTCATTACATCTCTAACCTTACAGTGTTAATTTTGGGGGTGGGGGGGTACATGTTTATGTGTGTGAGTGTGCTTGGGGAATCCAGAGGTCAACCTCCAGTGTCCTTTCCCAGGTGCCATCCACCTGGATTTTGTTTGAGACAGGCCTCTCATTAGAGCACACCCAATAGGTTCTGCCCATGTCCTGGGCACACTCTTATTACAAGTTTAAGTCACCAAGTCATGTTGGGTTCTAGGCAACAAACTCAGGCCCTTATGCTCGAAAAACAAGCACTTGGCAGGCTAAGCTCTCATCTCAGCCCCCATAACATTAATTACTTAGAACAAGAAAAGGTGCTTGCTTTGAAAGACTGGTGACCAATGCTCAATTTCCCAAACTTACTTAAAGGTGGAAGAAGAGAGCCTACTCAATAAAACTCCCCTCTCACCTCCACGTGTGCACTCTGGCATGTGTGTCACCAATAATAATAATCAAAACAGGGCCAGGTGGTGGTGGCCCATGCCTTTAATCCTAGCACTTGGGATGCAGAGGCAGGAGGATTTCTGAGTTTAAGGCCAGCCTAGTCTACAGAGTGAGTACCAGGACAGCCAGGGCTACACAGAGAAACCCTGTCTCGAAAAAACAAAAACAAAAAAATAAATAAATAATAATAGTAATAGTAATAATAATAATAATCAGAACAGGAAGAGGAGGCAGAGCGGGGAAGGGTTGCCTGCTGTGAGTATGTTGGGAACATTCACAGAACATGAGAAACAGTTTATAGAAACTTCACTGAAAGCCTGCAGTTCAGGCTCACTTTAGGAAGGGGACACAGGAGGTGGCCCTGGGCTGCCCCTGGAGCCATGACTCCCTAGGGAAAACTTTTGAATGTCAAGTTTCCTTCTTCAGAACTGAGAAAGTACAGCATCTCCTCAGATACAGGCCCTGCAGCTACCCCACCTGCTGAGCCTGGGCACTTCTATGCCATTTCCAACCTTTCCAAACAGAGGTATAAATCTAAGGTTATATAAAACTTGGCATTAATGCCAGTTTTCAGGGGATACTATTGAGGCTCCAGAGAATTCCATGGCCAGCACAACGCAAGGCGGGGAAAATGTTCAGAGTAAAATCCAGCCCAGTGAGCCAGGGGCTTTTCAGGTCAACAAAAAGCCATCATTTACTCCTCCCAAGTGCTGAGATTAAAGGTGTACATCACCTTTAATCTCAGCTGTGCTCTGTTGGAGTTGGGATGGACCCAGGACTTTACACATGCTAAGCACATGTTTTATGATTTGGTCACACCAGATCTCATTGGCATAGGTGGTTGTTCAATTTTCGGTACTGGAGCTTGAGCCTAGACCTTGAGCATACTAGGCAAACAGGCAAGGACTCTCCCACTGAGCTATGCACTGCATCTCCAGCCCCTTTTATTTTTGTTGATTTTGTTTGTCTTTTGAAAAAGGTCACACACTGTAGCCCAGGTTGGCCTATAACTCATTAAGTACCCAAAGCTGGTCAGAATGACTCTTAAGTCTGCCTCTATTCTTGTTTACCTAGTTTTTTAAAAACAAGCCAGGCATTATGGAGCATGCCTAAGACAGTCCCAAAGTCCACACTGTTCCAAACAAAAGCATGGCCAGGCCTATCACAGCAATACCCCAGTCCCTGGTACCAATTTCTATCATAGTTTGAGTTTCTTTTGCTGTGAAGAGAAACCATGACCACAGCAACTCTTACAAAGGAAACATTTGATTGGGGCTAGCTTACAGTTTCAGAGGTTTAGTCCCTTATCCTCATGGTGGGAAGCACGTCGGCGTGCAGGCAGACATGGTGCTGGAGAAGGAGCAGAGAGCCCAACATCTGGATCCGCAGGCAGCCGGAAGTGAACTGACTCACTTCCTCCAAGAAGACCATACCTACTCCATCCAACAAAGCCACACCTCCGTTGCCCATAGGCTTATGGGAGACATTTTATTCAAACTAGCACAGCCATATTGCAAGCTCAGGTTACTCATCTCCTAAGTATCTTTTGTTGTTCTTATGTTCTCTGTCTCTCCCTCTCTGTCCTTCCATTCCTCCCTCCAACTCCCTCTCACCAAGCCCTGGGGCTAGCCTTGAACACTTGATCCTCTTGCCAAGCCTTTCAGTATTGAAATTACCTTGTACTGTGCAGTGATGGCTCACACCTTTAATCCCAGCACTTGGGAGGCAGAGGCCCGTGGATTTCTGAGTTTGAGGCCAGTCTGGCCTACAGAGTGAGTTCCAGGACAACCAGGGCTACACAGAGAAACCCTGTCTCGAAAAACCATAGAAAAAAAAAAAGAAGAAGAAGAAGAAATTACCTTGCCCAGTTTTTTGGTTAATCTTATTCATAAACGTATCCATTTGCCTATTTTCTGCTTTATATGGTCTTTTGGTACGATTTTAAACTGAATTTTTTGCAAGGCACACTACTATTGATGTAGATCTACGGCCCTTTCAGGTTTGTTTGTTTGTTTTGGTTTTCTAGTACCTTTGAGAATTGAACTTAGGGCCTCACACAAACTAGGCAAATACTCTCCCACTAAGTCCCTTTTTTTTTTTTTTTTTTTTTTTTTTTTTTAGTCTAGCCTGATACAGCCCTTCTCCTGCCTCAGCTCCTCTAGTTCTGAGGGATTACAGGTATGAACTACTACACCAGGTTTTTGGGAGGTTCTTTTTCTTTTTTTGATATTACTTTATGCACTTACTTTCTGTGAACAAATGTGTGCCACATACACACATTGCGCTCAGAGGTGGAAGAAGGCATTGGGTCAGCCAGAGCTGGAGTTACAGGCTGCTGGGAACCAAATCTGGGTCTCCAGGAAGTGCAGCAAGTGCCCCTAACTCCTGAGTTGCTCTTGGGAAGCCCCTTAGGGCTGAGTCACTCTTGATTACAGATTTGCTCAGATTCTTCTAGTTATTTTTTTGTTTGTTTGTTTTGATTTGTTCTGTTGAGAGAGGCTCTCAGCCTTGCCTCAAACTCCCCACTTAGCTGACACTGACCTTGAACTCCTGACACACCCATACTCCACCTCCCAAGGACCAGGTTTACGCACAGAAGCTACCATCATTTGGTTTTTACTGGGGTCTGTCTTTTGATTTTAAGAATTATTTTTACATGTGCATGTGTGTCTCAAGTACATGTACTTGTGAGTGAAGGGCCCTCTGAGGCCAGAAGGCAGTGTTCTAACCCTGGAGCTCCAGTTAGAGGCAGGAGTAAGCTGTGCCATACTGGTACTGGGAACCGACCTTGAGTCCTGTGGAAGCAGGATGTGTGCTTAACTACTGAGCTCAGTAGTTTTCCTTCCCGCTAAAGATCTGTGTATTTATTTTCATGTGTCCTAGTACTTTCCCTGCCTGTGTGCACGGGTACTATATATGTGCCTGGTATCCACAGAGGCCAGAAGAGGGCTCCAGATGCCCTAGACCTGGAGCTAAGCAGGGGACTGAATGTGAACCACCGTGTGGGTGCTGGAAACTGAACCCCAGTCCTCTGCTTCCCTGAGCCCAGTTCAAGTGCTCTGTAAGAGCAGCGAGTGCTCTTACCCGCAAGCCATCTCTCCTGCCCGGTCCTTTACTGGATTCTTAAGGTGGAAGTTCAGGTTACTAATTTGAAATCTTTTTTATGCAGGCTCTTATGGGGTACATTCTCCCCTGGGCACCACTCTTTCGGTGTTCTGAGGGGTGGAGGTGGCTTGTTGGATTTTTCACTTTATTCATCTGAAAGTGTTTTCCAATTTCCCTGCTGATATCTTTGACCCTCTGGCTGTATAATTTCCACATATTTCTGATTTCCTTCTGCTATAGAACATAACATTCACTTCATTGTGATCAGAGGCACATTGTATGATTTTAGTCCTTTTAAATGTATCGAAAACCCTTTTTTATGGCCCAGTGTAGGATGTATCCTGTAGCATGTCCCACCTACACTGGAGAGGTAAGGGTGCCCTGCTTTTGTGAGAATACCCAGTAGGTACCTATTAGTTGCTTTATAATGGTGTTGTTTTTTTGAGAGAGTCAGAGATGGAAAGAGACAGAAGGACTCACCAGCCCAATTTCCCAATCCTCCTGCCTCAGTGTCCTGCATCCCCAGGTGTCTGTAGTGCCGCTGACTTCTAGCCACTGTGGGTTGGATCTCCTGCACCATCGTTCTTGCCATCAGAAAGCAGAGGGCCTGGACCTCTGTGGCTGGGAGGAGGAGTTCTCTAGTTCTCCTTTCGTGCTTTTCCTATTTCATGTACTGTGCCACTCTGTGTTCATATGACTGTAGATGGCCCTGGTCTGGTACCCTTCTCATTCTCACATCTGAGATGCTCAAGTCCCTTACATAGACTGGTATCACATATGTATAAAGCATGCATGTCCTCTTGCATGCATTCTTCCTTTGTTCTCTTCCTTTCTCCCTCCCTTATTTTTCATCTTTCTTTCTTTTTCAAAACAGGGCCTCACTATGTAGTTCTAGTTGGTATCAAACTCACAGGGACCTACCTGCCTCATGAGTGCTGGGATTAAAGGTGCCATCCCATCCAGCTTTTGTCTTCACACCTGCTCCTTGCCTCTTTTCTTGAGACAGAGTCTCATGTAGTCCAGACTGTTCTCAAGCTCACTATAAAATCTAGGACAACCTCTAACTTCTGATCCTCTGCCTCTATCTTCTGAGTGTTGGGGTTACACGTACAATGGGGGACGAGCCCAGGGCTTCATGTATGCAGTCTTATCAACTAAGCTGCACCCCAGCCTCTTTCTTTATTTTCTTTACTTATCTATCCAGAAACTCTAGAACAATTTTATTAGAGTTTAGAAGAAAAAGAAAACAAAAGAAAAACACATGGGGCTGGAGAGATGGCTCAGTGGTTAAGAGCACTGACTGCTCTTCCGAAGGTCCTGAGTTCAAATCCCAGCAACGACATTGTGGCTCACAACCATCTGTAATGGGATCTGACGCCCTCTTCTGGTGTGTCTGAAGACAGCTACAGTGCACTTACATATACTAATAAATAAATCTTTAAAAAGAAAGGAAGGAAGGAAGGAAGGAAGGAAGGAAGGAAGGAAGAAAGAAAGAAAGAAGAAAAGAAAGAAAAACACAGGGCAAAGAAGCTGTAAGTCTGAGCATCTGTCTGGAGGAAGAGAATAGAAGGGAAGTCATGCTGTTTGAGTTATTACTTTGGAGGTCAACTACAAGCCAGGCAGCCATGGGGCAGCAGACAGCTAGTCAGAGGGCAGCAGGCAGCCAGTCAGAGGACAGCAGGCAGCTAGCCACAGGGCAGCAGAGTGGAGTGGGTTATCTTTGTTTCTTTTGAATGTGGTTCCACTCTATCCCAGGCTAGTCTCACACTTGTGGCCATTTTCCTGCCTCAGCCTAGTACTCTGCGTGAGCCATCATCCCTGTGCTCTCCTACATCCTATAGGTACTTGCACATCACTTCTAACACACAGCAGAAGTGAAGCTCCATGCTGATTGTAGGTCTATTGCATTACTTAGGGAGTAATGATTGATTTAAACTCTGTGTTGTGTCTAGGTAACTGCACATGTCCAGGTACCTATGGAGACCAGGAGAAAGTATTGGATCCCTTGGAGCTGGAGTTACAGGGAGTTGGGAGTCACCTGTTTTGAGTGCTAGAACAGAATTCAGACTCCACAGAACAGTGCACATCTTAACCATAGGACCATCTCTCCATGTCCCAGAAGTAATGATTTTTAAAAGTCTGCAGTACAGAAGAAATTTCCCTCAGATATTTCAATCCATGTTGATTGATTCCATAGATGCAGAGTCCACAAATATGAAGAGTTGACAGCATTTATGATTATTAGCCTTCCTGATAGATACATTGACCATTTTACAGCTATGAAATCTTCATTTCTTCTGTGCCTGGTACACTGGTAGGCTTTTCTGTTCTCTTTCGGTTACTGTTTACATGGTATGTTTTTTTATTTGTTTCTTTTGGGGGGTGGTATTATTTTTTTTTCAAGACAGGGTTTCTCTGTGTAGCCCTGGCTGTCCTGGAACTCACTCTGTAGACCAGGCTGGCCTTGAACTCAGAAATCCGCCTGCCTCTGCCTCCCAAGGGCTGGGATTAAAGGCATGCACCACCACTGCCCAGCAGTTTTTGTTTTTTTGAGACAGGATTTCTCTGTGTAGCCCTGGCTGTCCTGGACTCACTCTGCAGTCCATGCTGGCCTGCCTCTGCCTCCCTAGTGCTGGGGTTAAAGGCATGTGCTAGTACTACCTGACACGTGGCATGTCTTTTCATCTCTTTTTGCCTATTTGTATCTTTGGTTCTTGGCTAGATATCATATAGTTCCATGTATTTACTTATTATATTGTATTATGTATATGTGTATTTGTATGTTTATGTGGGTGGTAAGACAGACTCTCAGGCTGGCCTTGAACTCCCGCATACCTATGGCTGGACTTTTATACCTCATTCTTCTGCTTCAGCCTCCCAAGTGCTGGAATTACAGGCAAGCAATACCACGTCCAGCTCTAAAATGCTTTCATTGTTGAAAAATAAACCCATGCCAATAAACTAGCAGTCCCTCTCTAGTTACAAAAACTTATAGCAGCAAGAGACCACAATTCTTTTCTCTTTATATTTTCCTACAAGGAACAATTCCATGTTTCCAGTGTAGGGGTGTGTACCAGCCCACATGCACTTAAACAGAACAGGTTATCTCTCAACAAGACCCATCTCAGAAACACTGGCCTCTTCAAACCTGCTGTCCACTTCCCCATTCTTTCTCTCCAGCCCCGTATTTTTCTTCCTCTTCCCTCTTCCATTCTTTCACTTCCCTCATCTGCTCTAGTAAGTAGCATGACCTAGTGGATTGGCAAAGGCTAAGGTTTTGGCACCAAGAACACCTGAGTTTAAATCTCAAATGGCAGCTTGTTTACCTGTAATTGTTTTGAGGTGGGGCTCGCATGTAGTCCCGGCTGGTCACAAAGTTATTGTGTGGCTAAGGATGATCTTAGTCTCCTGATCTGCTTGCCTCCACCTCCCACTTGATATCACAAGTGTGTGTTCCCACACCTGTCAACCACACATCAAAAATAAATCTTTTTTTTCTTTTTTCTTTGTCCTCTATTTACTTATTTATTTACACTCCAGATTTTATTCCCCACTCCCCCCAGCCCATCCTCTGACTGTTCCACATCTCATACCTCCTCCCCACTCCCCTGTCTCCATGAGTATGTTCCCACTCCCTCCCCCAACCAGACCTCTAAACTCCCTGGGGCTCCCAGTCTTTTGAGGGTTATATGCATCTTCTCTGATTGAACCCAGGCCCGTCAGTTCTCTGCTGTATATGTGTTGGGGGCCTCATATCAGCTGGTGTATGCTGCCTTGTTGGTGGTCTCATGTTTGAGAGATCTCAGGGGTCCAGGTTAATAGAGACCATTGGTCCTCCTACAGGGTTGCCTTCCTCCTCAGCTTCTTCCAGTTTTCCCCTAATTAAACCACAGGGGTCAGCAGTTTCTGTCCATTGGTTGGGTGCAAATATCTGCATCTGACTCTTTCAGTTGCTTGTTGGGTCTTCTGGAGTGTGGTCATGCTAGGCCCCTTTTTGTGAGTGCTCCATAGCCTCAGTAATAGTGTCAGGCTTTGGGACCTCTCCTTGAGCTGGATCCCACTTTGGGCCTCTTGCAGACCTTCTTTTCCTCAGGTTCCTCTCCATTTCCATCCCTGCAGTTATTTCAGACAGGAAAAATTATGGGTCAGAGTTTTGACTGTGGGATGGCAACCCCTCCCTTCCTTGATGCCCTGTCTTCCTGCTGGAGGTGGAACTCTATAAGTTCCCTCTCCCTACTGTTGGGCATTTCATCTAAGGTCCCTCCCTTTGAGTCCTGTGAGTCTCTCAGGTCTCTGGTGCATTCTGGAGTGTTGTTC
>NW_022196915.1:8265079-8271043 GCF_008632895.1 Mastomys coucha | reverse complement strand
TGGTATCTCACACCTAATTGCAGAACTCAGTAAGCTGGGGCAGGAGGATCACTGCAAGTTTGAAGACAGAGCTCAGCTGGTAGAGGGTTTGCCTGGAATGCAGGAAGCCCTGGGTTTGATTGATCTCAAGCATCTCATAAGCCAGGTGTGGCAGTTCATACCTATAATCTTGGCACCAGGCAGTGGGGTAGGGATAGAGAAATGGCTTAGCGGGTAAGAGCAATCTGCTCTTGTAGATGACCTGAGTTTAGTTCCAAGCACCCACAAAGTGGATCACAACCCTCCATAACTCCAGTTTCAGGGGATCTGACCCCTCTTCTGATATTTGCAGGCATACATATGTTACATATACACACATACAGGCAAAACATTCATCCGCATAAATAATGAATGAATGAAAAAAATTAAGAAAAAATAAAGCAAAACCAAAGCCAAAACAAAACAAAACAAAACAAAATGGAGGCTCATGCATATAATTTTAGAGTTTGGGAAACTGAGGCAGAAGTACTGCTGTGAGTTCTAGGTCAGCCTGGGCTGCATAGTGAGTGCTGACTCAGCCAGAATTACAAAGCAAGATATCTAACAAACAACACAAAAGGGCTGGAAAGATGGCTCCCATGTTAAGAGCACTCTTCCAGAGTACCTGGGTTCTGTTCCCAGCCCTACATGGCAGCTCTTCTAGGTTCCTTAGGCACAAGGCATTGAGGTGATACACAGACATGCATGCAGACAAAAATCACCCAGACACATAAAATAAAAAAAATAAAAATAATTTCATCTTAAAAATAAAAAACACCCAAAAATGAGAGAGAGGCAGACAGACAGAGAGACAGACAGATAAAGAGAGAGAGACAGACAGATAAAGAGAGAGAAAGAGAGAGAATTTAAGAGGATAATGTGAGTAAAACTGGGGAAAGTTTACTGAAATGGTCTTACTACTTGAAGTAAATGGTCTTCCTTGAGTGCAATGAAGAGTAAACTTTATGTCACTACCCTAGCACAGAAAGCCACTCTTTATTCTTAGAAGCAGGTGTAGGAATATCATATCTTATGCTTTTAATCCTGGCACCTGAGGAGCTGGAACAGGAAGCTCACCATGAGTGTGGGGCCAGCTTTGGCTCCACATACATAGTAAGGCCCTGGTCAGCCTGGGACCCTGTGGACCTCTACCTCAGTATGTAAATGGAGACATCGCTGTTCCATGTAAAAAACCAAACAGTTTCATGGTGACTTGCTGAGGTGCTTCCTGTGGAGCACTCTTCCTAAGGGCTGAGATGCTAAATCCTTTGGAAAATGGAATTCCAGGGTTTTCACTTAGCAGGACTTTCTCTGGGGCCAAGATGGCCTGCTTAGGCTCTGGTGTCCAGGCATGCCCCCTGCTCTCTCAGGGCCTGGCTTGAAGTTTCTCGTATGTCATTGAATCCCTTTGGTGCCCAGTCCAGGCAGAGGCCACCTACTTGTGAACTTAAGACATTAGGAATTATGACTTATGAATCTAATTACCCAGAGAAATGAAGACAAGGGCCCAGTGAACAGGAAATTTGGCAATATTCTATACAATATAACTGTTTCCAACTAGTCCAGGATTGGTGTTTTATGCTATGAAACATGAAGTTTGTCTAGATATGCTAGCAGATGACCAGATGGTGGTGGCACACACCCTTTAATCCTACCACTTGGGAGGCAGAGGTAGGTAGACCTCTGAATTTGCGGCCAGCCTGGTCTACAGAGTGACAGGACAGCCAGGGCTACACAGAGAAACCCTGTCTTGAAAATCACAAACAAGCAAGCTCTGGCAGGAACCTTTCCTGTAAAATACACTTCATAATTACATCACTGTAGCTGATGTGTGATTTCCATTACACACAAGGTTGCAGAGAGCATCGGAACTGCTTAGATGCCATAAGCATGCTCTGGGCAGGTGAGCAGCTGAGTTGGATGAGAAACTTTTATAAAAGAAGGGGAGCTTGTTAAGTCACTTTATTTAGATGAATTGGGGTCTGGGTTTTTGAGAGGGTACACATACTTTCAGGTCCAGCTACTTCTCACAGGTATAGACGGCTGATCTGGCAGGAGCCTGGGAATTGGATCTTCGATCCTGTGGATGAGCACTGGTGAAAACTGGAAGCTGCTTCTGCATGCTGAGACCAGAAAGGCCAGGCCACAGCAGTCAGCAGCCTGTTGACCTTCAATAGCCCGAGGCATCAAGGCCTGTTCTATTTCCTCTTAGCTCCCTGGCCTCTCACAATGGTTCAGCTCTCCAATGAGTTGGCTATAGTGCCAATAGGCCTAGATATCAAAGCCAAACACCCTCCAGATGCCCATATCTGTGGTTCTGTAGGATTTGAGTAGATGAATATTCTAGACCTTTGTCTGAGATCGCATTGTCTGGTCAATCTGAGTTGCTGTTAATTTTACCTGTGTCCCTCAAGTTTACAAGGGATTGTAGTAAATAAGATAGTCTTGGGAGTCTAGGGAGATGGATTAATGGTTAATGGCATTGGCTACTCTTCTGAAGGACCCAAATTCAGTTTCCAGCACCCACATGGCAGCTCATAACCATCTGTAATTTCAGTTCCAGAGTACCCAGCACCCTTTTCTCGACTCTTTGGGTGCTGTATGCATGTGGTACATAGTCATTCAGGCAAAACACCTGTGGTGGTTTGAATGAGAGTGGTCCCCATAGGGTCATATATTTGAATGTTTGGTCCTCAATTGGTGAAACTGTTTGGTTTGGAGGTATGGCCTTTTTTGTAGGAACTCTGTCACTGTGATGGGCTTTGAAGTTTCAAAAGCCTACATCATTGCCAGTTAGCTCTTTCTGCCTCCAACTTTTGGATCAGAATGTAAGCTCTTAGCTGCGGCTCCAACCCCATGCCTGCCTTCGTGCTGCCATGCTCCCTGCCATGATGACCATGGACTGGCTTTTACTGTCTGGAGCTCCCAAACTAAATCGTCTCTTTCATAAGTTGCCTTGGCCATGGTGTCTTGTCAGAGCAATAGAAAAATAATTGAGACAACACCCATACACATAAAATTAATGAATACATAAATAAAGCATTTTGAAGAACATACCGTCTCAAGAACCTGCATGTGGAGTTTTATTCTTTCTAGAAACAGGGTTTCCCTGTGCAGCCTGGGCTGCACTGGAACTTATTCTGTAGGCCAGGCTGCCCTTGAACTCACAGAGATCCACCTGTCACTGTCTTTTGAGTATTGGGATTAAGGGCATGCACCACTACCTCCTGGCTTTGTATGTGAATTCTAATAACACACACAGACACACAGACACACAAACACACACTGAGACACACACACACACACACACACACACACACACACACACACACACGGCTACACGGCTCTGAATTATAATCTGGCTGTTAGAATGATTGCCTAACATGCATGAAATCCCAGATTGGATTCCCAGGACTATATAAACCAGATGTGGTGGTACATATCTGTAATCCCATCATTCTGAAGTTAAAGGGCTAAAACCCAGAAATTCAAAGTTATTCTTGGCTACATAGTGAGTTCCAGATCATCCTGGGATATAAAAGATCCTGTTAAGAAAACCCTTTCAGGGGCTGGAGATGACTCAGCAGTTAAGAGCACTGACTGTTCTTCCAAAGGCCCTGAGTTCAATTCCCAGCAATCACATGGTGACTCACAACCATCTGTAATGGGATCTGATGCCCTCTTCTGGTATGTCTGAAGACAACTACAGTGTGTTCATATAAAATAAATAAATAAATATATTTTAAAAAAAAAAAAGAAAACTCTTCCAGTCTCTATGGTTTTAATTTTTCATTTAGTTTTATTTATATTTATGTGTGCATGCTTGTCTGTATATGTGCCACACATGTGCACTGCCCTTAGAAGCCAGAAGAGTGTGTTGGACCCCCTGGAATTAGAATTAGAGGTGCCTGTGAGCCACCTGATGAGGGTGTTTGAAACCAAACTCAAGTCCTCTGCAAGAGCAGTAAATGCATCTCCAGCTCTCCAGTCAATGTTTTCACTTTGGTGTTTGTTTGTAGAACAAGATGGCCTCTAACTCATGGAGATTCTCCTGCCTCTACTTCTCAAGTACTGAGATTAAAGGCATGTACTACCAGAGCCTGGCTTGCCAGTCACTGTTTTGAAGGCTAGATATTGAAAATTCTTCGAGACTCTGAAAGAGTATTAGTCAGAAGTTTTTCTCTAGGTCCAGGGAAGTCAGGGATAAGGTGGTTTTCTGCCTCCATCCTTTGACATCTTTTGCTTAATTTTATCCTTTTGTACATTTCTGTTGCTTGGTGACAGCAGCTCTGTGTCTGTGTCAGGGTGGCAGTGGCTTTGCCCTGTGTCTGAGTCACGTCCACAAGTTCACACAGGATTCTGATGGAGAAGGAAGGATCACACTGCTGTCCACACAGGGCTATCTCTGCTTTCTTCACACCCCAGACTTCAAGTTCTGGGTGCTAGGTGGTTGCAAATTCCTGTGGGGGCGGACCCTCTCCCTATTCTATCTCACCATTGGGATGGCATTCCTGTTTCCTATGGCAGGTCCCCAAAGCCACCCATCACACCACCTTGCCTTCTTTCTCAGCTTTAAATATCTATGGCACTTTTTGTGCCTTTCTCCAAGAGTAATCCTCATTTGGTGACAGAAGGGGCCTGGGAAGCTTAGAGCATCTATTCCTAGGCTTCAGGAACCTTGAATAAAGGAATGGTGTCATCTTCTACCCTCTGTGCCTCCAGAGTACTAAGTGTGTTTTTGGTTTCAGTGGAATTTTATCCATCTTTGCTTGGCTTCTTTTTTCTCCCTCTTCTTCTCCTCCTCTTCTTCTTCCTCTTTTTCCTCCTCCTCCTCCTTTATTTCTTTTTCTTCTCCTTCTTCTTGACAGCTTTTTTTTAAATGTCAATGGTCTGGAACTCTTTTTGTAGACCAGTGTGGCCTCTAACTCACAGAAATTCTCCTGCCTATGCCTCCCTGGAGATAGAAAGTAAAGTGTGTAGCACCAAACCCAACTATCTCTGCCTGCAATTTGCTATATAGATGAGGCTGACCTTGAACTTCTGACCCTCTTGATTTCTTCCCCAGGTTGTCCAGGGCTAAGGATGAAACCCAGGGCCTCATGCTTGCTAAGCACAAATTCTACCAACTGGGCTGCAGTTCTAACCTCTTGCCCTCTTTGAATCAGTGAACAGATATGGAGTGCTTCTCAAGTCTTAGGTCCTGGACTGGGTACCAGGGAGGGCCAGGTAGACAAAACACAGCCTGACATGCCAAGAAGTCCACAGTTCTTAGTGCGTGAGATGGGTCGGCTGTGCCCAGATTAACTATAGGGCTGCTGTTGCTTTTTAAAGAGGTCCTTTTAAAATGCTGGGTGCACCTCGGCTTGGACAGACAAATCTACCGGGTACCCTCCAGGTCTATGCCCTCTCATAGAGCTATTACCTCTCAGCTTTCAGGATTCCTGCCCTCCTGCCCATCCTGGCAGTGGGGAAGTCTCAGGTTGTGTGCCAGAGACTTTGTCCTGAATAGGCTAGAAGACAGCTGCTATGCTTTTGTCTCTTTACAACCGGGTAGTCTGCCTTTGTCATGTTCTCTCCCACTTAGAGGCATCTTTGTGACAGGCTCAAGCATACTGCTTTATTGTGTTTCCCCACTCGTAGGTAGCTGTGTCTACCATGCTGCACCAGAAAGTACATTACTTCTCAGGGACAGTGTGACAATGGCATGGACATGCTGTGTGCTGAGTCCTGATTGGCTGGTTTGTTTGCTGTTGTCTTCAGTCAGTGAGCTCTGGAAGCTTAGGGTATTGTCAGAAGTGGTTTTTCTACACTCTGCCTTCCTGGTCAGTGTTAGAAACCAGGGTTTGGTCTTGTGTGTGTCACTCATGCTGGTCAGCAAGTTCAGAGTGGTAGGTGGCCCTCAGGCTTCTACACTCAAGATTCAACTAGCTTTGAGAGAAAAAAAAA
>NW_022196915.1:8243660-8265069 GCF_008632895.1 Mastomys coucha | reverse complement strand
AAAAAAAAAAGAAACCAAAATGTATCTCTATTAACTGTGTTTGGATTTATCTTTTATAAATTTATTTATAAATTTTATAAATTTATTTATCCCCTAGACAATGTAGTACAGATGTAATCTAAAAAATGATGTAGGGCTGGAAAGATGCCTCAGCAAGTAAAGGCATGGGTCCCCAAGCCAACAATCTGAGCTTGATCCCTAGGACCCACGAAGGAGAAAGTGAGAACTGACTCCTGCAAGTTGTCCTCTGGCTTCCATACTGTGTGCACAAAAGTAAATACATAAAGGTAATGAAATGTTTTTAATGCTCTGAAGCATACAGGAGGAGACTCACGGATTCTATACAGTGACTATCCACAGGAGTCCTGAAATCAGATCCCCACTGTCACTTGAGGACAACTGTAGTGCCTGTGTCCATACTAAAGCATTTCAGTGTGCTAGCAAAAAGCTCCCAAGGTCTCCTTCCTTTTGTCATGACGACTGGCTGTGTTTTTGATAGCAGCTGCTTCCCCAGCCTGGGCCCTATAATGATGAGCAGTGTCACAGTAGCTCCAGCCAACTCTGACACACAAAGTGAGAAACCAAGGCCACAGCCCAGCCTGAGCCCCTCCTGCCAGGAAGCTCACTTCAGAGCATTTTACATTTCAAGTTCCCATGGGGGAAGTGTACTACTAGATGGCTATTTCCAGAACTTTGGAAACAAAGTGCCTGGAAGCAGTAGACTTCTCTTTTAACAATGGTTGAAAATAGATGCTCACCATTGCTCCTTCCCTTGCCTGCTTAGCACAGACCTAGCCTGTGTGGTCCATATTTACTGAGTCGGAAAGCTAGGCTTGTTTAAGAAGCCACAGTTCCTGTTGGTTTGCTTTCCCTGCCAACTGTGTGTGTCTGCACCTGGACACGCTTCAGTTGCCTCTAAAATTGGTGGCTGCTCAGGCTCTTTGTCTTTGTGGTTGGAGATTTGTTGAAGTTACCCTCTCTGATTGGTCTTTGGTTTTCATCTCTATGCCAACCTGTCACCTAGGTTTCAAGTGAGAAGTGCCTCCAGTGGTCACTCTGTGGGAGTCAATTCTCTCCTTTTACCCTTTGGTTCCTGGGGATTGCCCTCAGGTCATCAGGCTTGCCTGCCAGCACCTTTACCTGCTGAGGCACCTTGCTGGCCTGTGCACAGATATTGTGGGTTTGGGCCTCATGCATGGCAGATTAACATTCTACCACTGAGCTGCATGGTCAGTTGACTACCTTGTCCCATTAAAGCCAAATTTTACTATGCCTCCTATATTTCCCTCTTGACTGGAATTGTGCCTCAGACTACATGCACACAGGGTATGCAGAGAGGTCTCCATGCTGGGCACCTGCCCTGTTTTGATATTGCTTCCTGTATACTCTGTTCTGGGTTTGATAACCTAGTCAGAGATTGTGTTTTATATTTTAATTTTGTTCTCTCTAAGCTCAAAAGTCATGCTCCAGCAGTGCTAGTCACTTGTTGAATCTGTTACACAGCAAAAGAAATCAATTTTCCTCTGGTATTAAAAAGTCAGCAGTCCACTTGGGAGGCAGAGGCAGGCGGATTTCTGAGTTCGAGGCCAGCCTGGTCTACAGAGTGAGTTCCAGGACAGCCAGGGCTATGCAGAGAAACCCTGTCTCGAAAAAACCAAAAAACCAAAAACTAAAAACCAAAAACCAAAACCAAAAAAAAAGTCAGCAGTCAGTAAACTTTTAAATTAGACTGAAAACTATGCCATTTCTAAGTTTAAATAGTTTTTGCAATTACTCATAAGTTAAAAAATAATTTAGTCTCATTTATAGTTGGGTAAACACTTTTAACCTGTCAGTCTGATCATAACTATGTCAGAATCTATTGCCTTTTAGGCAACTCCAGTCATGTGTCAGACTCTCTCAACATATAAGCACTGCTTGTAAATCTAACAAATTAAACAAGTAAACATGGTAAACCTAATTATTCTTACATGTTCCAAGTGTTTATAAACTTAGAGAGATTTTTACTGAAAAATCATGAATCTAAATCAGTTCCTTGGGTGTTTTTTTTTCATTAATTCATTTATTGATTCACTTTACATTCCAATTGAAGCCCCCTCCCTCCTCTCCTCTCAGTCCCACCTTCCTATCCCCCTTCTCCTATTTCCCCATCCCCTTAGAGAAGAGGAGGCACCCCATTCTTGGGTACCAACCTGTCCTACTCACATCAAGTCTCACCAAGACTAAACACATCCTCTCCCACTGAGGCCAGATAGGTCAGCCCAGCTAGGGGAAAGGGATTCAAAGGCAGACAACAGAGTAAGAGATAGTCCCCATTCAATTTTGGGAGGATCCACATGAAGACCAAGCTGCATATCTGCTACATTTGTGTAGGGGAAAATCTGGTTTTGATGCATAAATTTACAGAACAATTGGTATTATATACATGGACTGATAATGGCTCAATGTTTGCTTAGCATGTGGGAAGCCTTGGATTTGGTACCCACCACCTTATAAACTGGGCATAGTGTAACAAGCCCTTAATCCTAGTGAGATATAGAAGCAGAGAGATCATAATTTAAAGGTTGTCCCTGGCTACATAGAGTGTTTGAGCCTAGCCTAGCCTATATGAGATCTTGTCTCCAAAAAAGAAAACAAATACAATACAAAGCTGTTTTTATCCAATGGTAGGTTGCTGACCGATGCTCACTCACCTCTGGGTGTTACTCTTGTGTGTTTTCCTACACACAGGGACATCATGTGCACAACCACAGCACAGTCTCTCAGTCCAAGAGACACACTGATGTGCTAGTACCATAAGGTTCCCAAGCCCTACCCACATCCTGCCATGGTCATACCTGTGTCCCTTACAGCACACAGGTCTAGTTCAGAATTGCTGGCTGACTCCATTACTGGGTCTCTTTTATTCTCTATATGGAATAGTTCTTCAGCCTTGATATTTTTAAAATATTAAATAAAGTAATTAATATTTCACAGCCTATTATTTTGGAGCATATCCCTTTATGATTAGACTCAAGTAATGCATCTCAGCCGATTACAGAATTGGTGCTGTCATTTCTCCTTCGTATGCTCTTGGTTTTGTTTTGATTTTTCTCTCCTTGATAGTGCTGGGTATAAAGCAAACTAAAGAGGAAAGGTGGTTTTTGTCTCGTGGTTGTAGTCTGTGGTCACTTGGTCCTGTTGCTTTGGGCATGTGGTGGTCTAGTACATCATGGCTGGAGCACAAGACAGAGAATGCAAATTCACGGCACAGTGAGCTGGTAATCAGAGAGGCAAAAACCAAACAGGATTACAGTATCTCTTTTAAGGGCACACCTACCAGAGGGAGAACTTCCTCCCACTAGACCTACTCCTTAAAAGTGTCCACTCTCAGGAACACTAAGTCTTCCACTCACAGGCGTTTGGAGGACACTCCTAAACCACAACAATCACCTAATAACTTTCAGGATGACAGGCAAGGAAAGAGAAAGGAGAGGTGGAAGACAAGCATCATTGCAGAGAGAAGTCACAGGGCTGAGATGCGGTACAACAGGCAGAATCTCTGAAGCATCATACATACTTAATGCTGTAAGTAACTCAACAACAACAATGAAAAAACATCAATGCTTTGGACTTCCTTCCTCCTTTTTATTTCTTTCTTTGAGACAAGGTCTCTTTATGTAGTCCAGTCATAGACATCCTCCTGCTAATGCCTCCCAATTGGTGGGATCTAAGGTTGTGTCACCAAGCCCAACTTGGACCTTCTTTTAAGAATTTCTGTGCTTCAAGCTAGAGAGATGGCTCAGCTGTTAAGAGCAATTGCTGCTCTTTCAGAGGACCCCACATTCAGTTCTTGTCAGGCAGTCCATAATAACTATAGCTCCAGGAAATCTGATACCCTCTTCTGGCCTCCACAGTGGTATACACACACACTCACACACACACACACACACACAAATAAATCTTAAATGTTAACTTCAAGTGTTTTGTGTTCTGTTTTGTTTGTTTTGGTTTTTGGTGTGTGTATGGTGTTGGGGCTTGTAGTAATTAGTTTTGATAACTTGACAGGATCTGGAATGACCTTAGAGGCAAACCTCCAGACACACATGTGAGGGATTATCTTTTTATTTTTTTTAAAGATTTACTTATTTATTTTATTTGTATGAGTATACTGTAGCTGTACAGATAGATGGCCATGAGCCATCATGTGGCTGCTGGGAATTAAACTCAGGACGCCCTGCTTGCTCTGGTCCTGCTTGCTCTGGCTTAATACACTGTAGCTGTTTTCAGATGCATCAGAAGAGGGCGTCAGATCTCATTACAGATGGTTGTGAGCCACCATGTGGTTGCTGAGATCCAAACTTAGGACCTTTGGAAGAGCAGTCAGTGCTCTTACCCACTGAGCCATCTCACCAGCCCGGGATTATCTTTCTTTTGTTTTTCTTTCTTTTTTTTTTTTTTTTGAGACAGGGTTTCTCTGTATAAAGACATGAGCCACCACCACAGGAAAACCTTTGACCTCTTAAATTGTTTTTGTCAGGGTATTTCATCAAAGCAACAGGAAAGGACCAAACTGAGAGCCTTGTGCTGGAGTTGTAAGTATTTCAAGCTGGTATACTCAGTGTTAAGCATGCTCTGCTGGCTGGAGATGTATTTCACTGGTAGAGCACTGGGCTAGCATGAGTGGGGCTCTGGGTCTGATTTTCAGCACTGAAGAAGAAGTGAAACTCAAGCATGGTGGTTGTAGTGGTTTGAATGAGAATGGCCTTCATGGGCCCATGTATTTGAATGCTTGGATCTTATTTGGTGGAACTGTTTGTGAAGGATTAGGTAGTGTGGCCTTGTTGGAGAAGATGTGTACAGGCAAGCTTTGAGGTTTCAGAAGTTCACACTATTCCCAGTTAACCTTCTCTCTGTGGTGGTTTGAATGAAAATAACCTCTACATACTCATAATGTCATAAAGAATGGCAGTATTGGAGGTGTGGCATCATTGGAGGAAAGTGTGTGACTGGGGGATGAGCTTTGGGGTTTTAGAAGCTCAAGCCAGGCCTAGTGTCTCTTCCTGGTGCCCGGCAATCCAGCTGTAGAATTCTCAGGGAACTCTCTGCCTGCACACTATCATTCTTTTTGTCATGATGACAATGAACTAAATCTCTGAACTGTAAGCCAGCCCCAATTAAATGTTTTCCTAATAAGAGATGCCATGCTCATGGGGTCTCTTCACAGCAATAGAAATCCTAACTAAGACACTATCTCTGCCTCCTTCTGACTCCTGCTTATGGATCAGAAGGGTCATCCATCTTTGTCTGCTGCCATGCTCCCTGCCATGAGTCTTGAACTCACCCTCTGAAACCATAAGTCCCATTAAACCCTTCCTTCTGTAA
The DNA here is from genome assembly GCF_008632895.1 of Mastomys coucha. Classification (NCBI taxonomy): domain Eukaryota; kingdom Metazoa; phylum Chordata; class Mammalia; order Rodentia; family Muridae; genus Mastomys; species Mastomys coucha. Next base: position 8,259,705 of record NW_022196915.1, on the reverse strand, counting down.
GCTGCCTTGGTCATGATGTTTTGTCATAGCAACAGAAAAGAAAAAAAGAAACTAACACTGGGACTATGAACTAGGAAAGTAGTTGAATGCTGTAAGTGTGGCCATTATGGCAGGAGCTTGGAAGACAGAGCGCTGAGAGCAGTGTGGACTATGGTGGCCCAGCTCAAGAGGGAACAATACTAGCAACTTGGATACAAGCCATTCTTGTAACATTTTGGCAAATAATGTGGCTGCTTTTTGCCCTTGTCCTAAGAATCTGTCTGAGGCTAAATTTTGGATTAAATTTTGTTGGTAGAGGAGATCTGAAGATGGTCTCATGTTTTCTCTGTCATGTGTAACTAGTGATCACTCCAGTTGGTCTATAAAGAAAAAGAGCAAGTGTGGCAAAAAGAAAAGCAAAGTGTACTTGGAGAGCCAAAGGAGACCAGGAAATGCAATGTTGGTACCAAGGCCTATGCTGAAAGAGATGAGGGGAATGGGATAAAGGGGCTGCTGCCCTCAACTCAGACCTTACCCAGCTAATACTGTGACTGAAAAGAAAAGGCCCAAGGAGTTATCTGTCCATAAAGAGCACTGACAAAGCTAAATTTATGTAGATGTAATTTAAGGAGAATTCTAGAATCTATGCCAAGCAGGCTAGGAACTTGAAAGCATTAGCCACATGGTTCTGGTTTTAAAGTCCTGAAGGACACAGGCATAAAGGGGTTGTGAAATCTCCCTTTGTGGTGAAAGTGAAGGGAAGCCACTGAGGCCAGGCATGTGGCAGGGGAGCCCCTGCCTGCAGGCCCCAGAGAGGTCATTGCATGAAGCAGTGAACATGAGGCCTGGATTGCTTTGGAGACCCCCAAAATGTTGGAGACGTATGCCAGGGGAAACTGAATAGAGAGAGTGGAACTGTTCGAGAGAGACAGAGACAGAGACAGAGACAGAGAGAGACAGAGACAGAGACAGACAGAGAGACAGAGAGACAGAGAGAGACAGAGAGAGACAGAGCGAGCGAGAGAGAGAGACAGAGACAGAGACAGAGACAGAGACAGAGACAGAGACAGAGACAGACAGAGACTTGCTGTAGTCAGCACAGCTGAAAAGGCAGAGTCATGTAAGCTCTTTGGTTACAGGGTTTAGCAGTTTCCCTGCTGAGTTTCAGTCTTGCTTTTGGTCCAGTATTTCCTCACTATCCCCCATTGCTCCCTTTTGGAATGGTAATGTATATTCTGTGCCATTAATGGAAGTATGTAATTTGATTTTTGAGACTCAGAAGAGATGTTGGACTTGGAAACTGTTTTGAGACTGTGAAAGACTATGGGGACTTTTGAAGGTGAACTAAGTGAATTTTGCATTATGATATGGCCACTAGTCTGTGAGAGCCAGGGAGTAGAATGTGGTAGTTGGAATAAAAATGGCCTCCATAGACTCATATGTCTGAATACTTGGTTCCAAGTTGGTGGAACTATTTGAGAAGGATTAGGAGGTGTGGCCTTGTTGGAGGAGGTGTGTCACATGGGATTTGAGGTTTCAAAAGCCCACACAATCATTCACAGTTAGCTCACTGTCTCCTGCTTGAGGATCAGATGACAGCTCTCAGTTACTGCTCCAGGGTCAATACCAGCCATCATGGTCATGGACTTACTCTCTGAAACTGCAAGCCCTGATAAACTCTTTATTCTTTAAGTTGCCTTGGTCATGTTGTGAGATGGGTTAGTGGGCAAAAATACTTGCTACTAAGACCTAAGGGTCCCCAGGTCCTGTATGGTAGGATGGGAGAACATGGAAGATGTCTTCTGATGCCCACTGCGTGTTCTGGCATGCATGTGAGCACAAGAGGATAAAGACAGACACACAAGACTAGTAAACCAAACAAACAAACAAAAAAAGTAAACAGCATAAAAATAGGCGGAGAGTACAGAAGATGCCTAGTGTTGACTTCTGGTCACATGCACACACTTACATGTAGACAACACATAAGCAAACATCAGCATAGACAATATAACAGACAAAAAATGGAAGCCTTATGGCTAGCCATGTAGCTTGGTTGGTACCGTGCTCACCCAGCATGTATAAGCCTGGGCTCCATCACCAGCTGCAAAAACAAGCACAGAAAACCCAGAGTGCAGAGAACGCAGACTGACTTGTACTGGCTGTTAGACAGTGCTTTCCCAGGATTGCATTCAGGGCCTACATTCTGGGTAGTTTGAAACCAGTGATCACTGGTATATGTACAACACAGAAGTCTGCAGATACGGCTAACAGTGAACCCCCACTAGAATGGTCCTGGAAGTCATAGCTAATACTGCTGCCATGAGCTCTATTTATAGTTGCTGCACCAATAACTTCATAACCCAAAAAGGGAATGAACACCCAGAAAGCCAGGGACCCTGCTAACCCACACAGAAGCCTCCAACTGTCTGCCACTTGTTTGGATACTACATTTCTTAGGCTTCGAAGCTATGTAACCCCAACTCAAGCCTTGAATTGGATGGATTCCTGCATGCTTCCTAGGACCACACAGCACTTAGAGTCTAGGCCCTCCCTCCCAGCTCTGCCCAGCTCAGTCACAACCAGATCGGTCACTCTATGATCCTATTTCTGACCTCAGTTTCCATTCTAGCACATATTCCTATTATATCTAGCAGTGGGGCTTCACACCACAAGTAAACTAAGTAAACTAACTAACTAACTAACTAACTAACTAGCTAGCTAACTTTCTTTTTCTACAGTCTCAGGAATTCACTCTGTAGCCAAAGATAGCCTTGAACCTCTGACCTTCCTGCCACCTTTCTCAAGAGTAAGATTCCATGTGTGCAAACCATGCATGGTTTACATTGTATTGGGGACCAAGCTCAGGGCTTCAAACACTCCACCAACTGAGCCACATACCTAGCTCCTTTTTCTATATTTTTTTTTAAATTTTTTTATTTTTATTTATTTATCTTTTTAAAGATTTTTAAAATTATTATATGTAAGTACACTGTAGCTGGTCTTCAGACACACCAGAAGAGGGCATCAGATCTCATTACAGATGGTTGTGAGCCACCATGTGGTTGCTAGGATTTGAACTCAGAACCTTCAGAAGAACAGTCAGTGCTCTTAACCACTGAGCCATCTGTCCAGCCCCTCTTTCTATGTTTTATTTCATATATATACATGTATATGAAATCTTTATTTATATTTTATATGTGTACTTTAAGATATAGCCTTCCCATTCTGGCTTCCAGCTCTAGGTTCAAGTGAATCCCTGCCTCAGCCTTCCGGGTAGCTGAGACTACAGGCATGCCTGGCCACTTCTTTCTCTTTGTTCAGGGTCTAGACAGGATTCCTTTTGCAGACAAGTTCCCTGGCCTCACAGTCTGGAGTGCAGACACCCCTCCCTGTTTGCAAGGCTCCCAGAGCTATGTGAGCCCTCACAGCCAATTCTCTCAACACCTGGCAGTGGTGTGTGGACAAAGAACTCACACTGTTGTGCTGAGCCTGGTGATTCAGGCTATAAAACTGCAGGCCAAGTTGTTAAACCAAAATCCAGGTAGACAGCCAAAGAGGGCCAAGGTTGCCCTGTATCTGCACTGTGGCAGTCCCAATCTGGGGGGCCTTGGTGTGGCCTATCCCTCCAGGAGGCAAGGCCAGTATAATTTATTGGGCCATAATTGTTGAAAGGAACAGCCCTTTAGACTCTCCATCCATGCCAAAATGCTTCTTTATTGGGTATTTTCAGTGTTCTCAGCCTAGTGCTAGGAGCTGGTTGGTGGTGGGTTGTGTCTGTGCATGTGTGTGTTTAGAAGAGAGAAGCAAAAAAGAAGACCCAGACCTGGTTCTTGTATAGTTTGCCAGCTAAGTGACAGCAGAAAGCACAATGTGTGAAACACTGGAGAACTAGCAGATACAATCCAGGTGTGGTGGAGCACACTGATAATACCAGCTCTCAGAGGTAAAGGAAGGAGGTTAGCCTTGGCTAGGAGAGTGACCTTGAGACCTTGGGCTCCATGACACCCTGTATCAAATGTCCCAAAATAATTATTATAATAAAAAACAAGAACCAATGTTTAAAAAATTGGGCAATTTTATTTAAAATCCAGAATTAGCTGGCTTAGTGATGGATGTCTAACATCCCAGCTGAGGCAGGAGAATTAGTATGAGTTTGAGGCTAGTATATAGCAAGATCCTGTCCTGTAAAGAGAGAAAGAAAGAAAGAGAGAGACAGAGAGAGACAGAGACAGAGACAGAGACAGAGAGAAAGAGAGAGAGGGAGAGGGAGAGGGAAAGAGAGAGAGAGAGAGAGAGAGAGAGAGAGAGAGAGAGAGAGAGAGAGAGAGAGAGAGAAACAGAGAATCTGTCTGTGTGTCTAATCCTGTGTGTAGCTCTGCATTCATATGTATGTGTGTGTAAATGTGTGTGAAGGCCAGAAGACAACCTTGGTAGATGAAAAAAAAAAAATGACATGATACTCCTAAGTCTGGTGGAGGTGAACGTTTATTGTAGATAAAAGGGAAAACAGAACTAGAGGCAGAGGCAGAGCCATCTGAGAGAATCCAGAGTGTCTTCTAGAGGACACTGGTTCAATTCCCAGCACCCACATGATGGCACACAACCATTTGTAGTTCCAAAGGATCCAATGCCCTCTTCCGGCTTCTGTGGGCGCCAGGAATACACATGGTGAACAGATATACATGCAAGAAGCTGTTCATAAAACAAAAAAATCTAAAGCCAGGTAGTGGTTGTTGTGTTAGAATCGTGGCTTGTCCGGACAGATCATACCAGGCCAGCACAGTTCCATAGGAGGGAGGTTTATTGTGGGGGAATGACAAAAGCGGGCATCGAAGATGAAGAGGGGAAGAGGGCAAAGGTCAGGCAGGGTCTGCCTTTTATTTGGGCTGTGATGTAACAGTGTACACTGCTGGCGCAGGTAAAGATGGACAGGTGAAATAGGTGGATGCTGGGAATGTATGGTGATTGCCATGGCAAGAGATGTGTGGGTCCCTGTTACCTATGGGTAATGTCACAGTCATTACTGGATTTGGAGGTGACCTTCCACCATAAAGCCAGTTCCTGCTGGGCGGTGGTGTTTCATGCCTTTAATCCCAGCACTTGGGAGGTAGAGGCAGGCAGATTTCTGAGTTCAAGGCCAGCCTGGTCTACAGAGTGAGTTCCAGGACAGCCAGGGCTACACAGAGAAACCCTGTCTTGAAAAAAACAAAAAAACAAAAACAAAAAAAAGCCAGTTCCTGATGCCAACAGTGGTGGTGCATGCCTGGAATCCAGTGCTGGGAAGGCAGAGGAAGGTGGATTTCTGAGTTTGAGGCCAGTTGGTCTGCAGAGGGAGTTCCAGGACAGCCAGGGCTACACAGAGAAACAAAAGAAAACAAAACCAAGATTATCTATGTAGAGATTTTTTAGTATCAACCTTTTCTTACAAGGATTTTATAGTTTATTGTTGTTGTTTTTGGTTTTTGGTTTGTTTGTTTGTTTTCTTTTTCTTTTTCTTTTTGTTTTCCAGATAGGGTTTCTCCGTATAGCCCTGGCTGTCCTGGAACACACTTTGTAAACCAGGCTGGCCTTGAATTCAGAAATCTGCCTGCTTCTGCCTCCCAAGTGCAGAGTTTATAGCATAGTTTTATGAGAGTTTTTTGAGAGCGAAATGCAGAGATATCATGCAGAGAAAAGATTTTTAAGAGGGAGAAGTAGAGAATCCTTAGAGATGAGAGACTTGGAAATGTAGAGCAGAATGAGTTTAGATGTAAGGGATTTGGGAATCATTTGTGCAGTGGCAGGGGTTGTTATCATAGGCGAGAATTTGAAATCCAGCATGCCAGTCTTTAGCCACGGATCTGTACTGAAGCCAAGTGGTTTGTAGTCTGAGAAGGAGAGAGAGGGAATTCCTTTAAGTTCCAAGGGGTGGGGGGTGGGGGAGAACACAGTGGCCTAGATAGACTAGGGCTTAGAGAAACTTCAGGAGGAGCTGTGCAATCAGGGGACAAGGAAACTTTAGGAGGGCCTGTGGGCTGGAGCCAGAGAGATAATAGTAATAGGGCTGCAAGTTCCTAGTGGGAGGCGAGAAAGTAATTGAGGTGGATAAAGTATCATTGTGACAAGAATTTTCATCTGGGGCATCCCCAGTGGAATGAGAAACTTGTCAGACAGAAATATGTTCCAAATCACAGACAAGAGACATCCCTTGTTCTTGTGATTGGGGCCTAGTTGGGGCATGAGGAGCTTTCTGGCACACCAGTGTGGCTTTGTAGTCACAGTAGGAAAAGCTGGGATGACACATAGAGACGAGGGGAGGAGCAGGGAAAAGGGAGATGGTTAGGGTCTTTAGTGGAGATACCCAGGTGGGTGTAGCATGCCAGAGCCAGGAGACTCGGGTGCTTGGGAAGGTGTAGAAGGCTCTAGGAGCACAGACAGGAAGAGGAATGGTTAGAGCATGTGGAAAGGGTGAGGAGCTGAGAGGATGGAGTAAAGAACCTGGGGTCAAATTTGACAGAGCAGAGAAGCCAAAGAAAGGAAGGTCCTGTGCATGCTGTGGAGAGTCAGTGGGCAGCTAGCAGAGAGGCTGGCCCCGTGGAAGGCAGCTCACCTGAGGTTTTAGCACCAGATAAATGAAAGACAGGAAGAAAACAGGAGGATGTGACTACTTCTGGTGGAGGAAAAAGTTTACTGTAGATACAGGGAGAGCAGAGCCGTGGGTGGAGACAGATGCAGCTGGATGAGCTGGGCCATGTTTGAAGACTGAGGAGGGGAGACAGAGACCAAGAAGCCAAAAGGAGAAAAGGGTAAAAAAAAGATGAAAGGACCAGTATAGCCAAGATGTCTGGGTCCCACGGGGAAGAGCTGCAGGGAAAGAGCAGCCTCTGGATGGAGAGTTCCATGGAGGGGCAGGGTGGGCCAGACAAGCCCTGCAACAGGAAGGAAGTGAAGGATGCTGGGAAAACAAGGTGGCCGGGTTCACTTTGATATGTTAATAGGCATTTCAGCCTTTTGGGGGGTGGGTAAGGGGTTGAGACTTAATGCTTGGGTGTGTGCTCTTCCCCATGCCACCTCAGCCAACCCCTGCCTGGACCTTCCAAGTTAGGTCTGCACTGGCCTGGGGAATCAATCACCTGTTAAGCTAGGATGCCTGGCTGGTGAGCACTAGGAATTCTGTGCCTTTCTCTGCATTGCTAAGATCACAATGGCCCACCTCGCCAGACTTTGGTTTCCTTGTGTGTTTGCTTTTGTTTTGTTTTGTTTTGTTGTTGTTGTTGTTGTTGTTTTTTGTTTGTTGAGACAGGGTTTCTCTGTGTAGCTCTGGCTGTCCTGGAACTCACTCTGTAGTCCAGGCTGGCCTCGAACTCAGAAACCCGACAGTCTCTGGCCTCCCAAGTGCTGGGATTAAAGGCGTGTGCCACCACTGCATGGCTATGTGTGTTTGCTTTTTGAGATAGGGCTTCTTTGTGTAGCCTTGGCTATTTTGGTACTCATTTTGTAGACTAGGCTGGTCTTGAACTCACAGAGATCTGCCTGCCTCTGCCTGGGACTAAAGTACTGAGATTAAAGGTGTGTGCCACCATGCCCTGTGCATGTCAGATGTTTTCTGTGGCTGCTGGGGATAAAGCTCAAGTCCTTGTGTTTTGTATGGCTAGCATGTGACTAGACAGTCTTGTCAACCCCAATAGACCCACAAATAAGAAAAAGTAAGGAATTGCAGATCTCCTCAGAGAGGCCAGTTATTTGGAGATCTGGCTGTAACTGTGTTATTCCTATAAGAACCGCATAGGAGGAGCACGGGCTCCCTTGGTTGATGGTCCCTGGGCCTTGTTCCCAGCTGTGGGACATCCTGTCCTTCCGTTTCTGTTTCCTCCTTGGCTTCTATCAGTATTTGATTTTGAGACCTTGCTAATAGCTGCCTTCCTGAACAATCACAGGTGTGGGAAATGTGAAAGGGTGGCCAAAGATGGATCAGCAGCTGGGGTCACAGAAGGACATCTGGTGAGCATCCAACAGGAAGCTCCTAATGGCTGCTCTATACACAGCCCCTTGCATTTTGTTCACATGGATGATGGTGTTTACTCCTTTGGCCCAGTCCTGATGAAGCAATTACTTGCCAGCAGTTTGCATGATGCAAAGCCGTGCCCGGCATTAGGAATGACCCCCACCAGAGTGGAGGGTTTCTACCAGAGAAGCATTTATTTGGCCTTAGTGGGCAGTGGAGCTTTTGGGCCGACCACCTTACTATAAGGTTTTGTAATTGCTCACTAATGCACACAAATACAACTTGGCAGCAGTGAACTGGAGAGGAAACAGGGATCAGGGGAGGGAAGGGAAAGGAGGAGAAAAGAAGGAAGACATACTAAGTATGAACTCAGCCTCCTACGTGGGAAGACAATATCTCAAAAATCAAAAGCAAACACTGACATTCCAACCAATAAAACCTTGGTATGTATCTATAGTGTTGTATGTATGAATTTATATATAGGGTTTTTTTTTTTTTTTTTTTTTTAGGTAGTGTCTTCCTTTCCCACAAACTAGTAGCAATCCCCCTGACTCAATCTTCTGAGTGCTGATAGGTACATATCACGGTGCTTGACTCCAATAATATGTAAGTGTCAAAATGAAGAAAAACCCTAACAAACCTGTGGCAGGCTGAGACTGGAGCTCAGTGGTAGAGAACTTGCCTGACTACCTGAGGGCCTGTGTGCTGGGTTCTTTAGCACTGGAAAAGAACCAACGCGGTACATGACGTCATTGCCTGTCATTCTGGCACGGAGGAGGCTGAGGTAGGGGGATTACCCTGGGTTTGAGGCTAATCTGGGTTACACGGTGAGTTCAGGTCCAGCCTGGGCTACTAGGTAGGACTCACAAAACAAACCAACCAACTGACAAACTCCAAACTAATTTGCTGTGGCTGTAGGCTACACTAGTTGAAGTCTCAATGGCCCCCATATTGAGGACTGCAGGTGTACTGTGTAGCCTTCCAGGAAGCAGAGTGCTTAATCCGGTAGGCGAGAGAGTGCAACAGTGGGAGGAGGTTGTCCAGAGTTGTCCCTAAAAGAACAGCTGCTGGGGATGTAAAGGAGGAGTCCGCAACTTTGGGGTGAACAAGCCTGGACAGGATGACTTAGCAAAGAGGCAGAGAATGTATGAGCATAGAAAGGACATCAGGTCTCTTTGGACCCTTCCATCACCTGATTCCGGTTTTAGAAGTCTTGAAGGAAGGACTGGCTAAAGGTTAGCATGAGGCACCATCTCTGAATGCAGAGGATCTCCCTGTCTCACCAGGGGGCCACTAGGATCTGCAGTCTGAAGTGTCATTCTGTTCAGACTCCAAGGTCATGGTGTGGTTGGCCCTGAGGGTCAGTGTATACAGTCTATCAGCTACAGGAGTCACAGCATGCCTGGAATTGTATGCCCCGCAGGGATGTGTCACTGCTGGGTTAGCAAGGCGTTCCTAGTCTTGGAGGCCCTAATCAAGATCCCCAGGAGGTGACATTCCCTAGTAGAACAGGAAAGACAGCTAGGGCTCTCTTTCCTGACATTTCCTCTCCCCCTTCCCCACTTCCCGGAACTCTGTGGACTAAAACAACTTGCTTAACTTCCCTGGAGCTCACGGGAAAGTTCGTGTCAAGTGAGGACATTCACACTGTGCAGAAGAGAATGTTTCTGAAGTGTGATAGGAAGATGATGGCTTCCATCCTCAACTTGACTGTCTAGGCTCACCTCAGGAGAGAGCCTCGGTGAGGGATTGTCTAGATTGGGTTGGCCAATCTTTCTGGGACTTTTTTGATGATCTTAATTGAAGGGGCAAGCCCTGCCCACAGTGAGGGGCAATATTCCCTGGCTTTGTGTAAGAGCAGAGAGAGCTGAGCACAGGCCCATGAGCTTTTATTTCTCCCTGCTTGACTGGATATCTTGTGATTGCTGCTTTAAGTTCCTGCTGCCTTGCCTTCCTCATCATAATGGACTTTGACCAGGAACTGTAAGCTAGAAGTAACCTGCTTCTTCCTTGGGCTGCATGGTCAGTGTGTTCTGTCACAGCAACAAGAAAGGAAATAAGACTGATAGTGATCAACAGACATCCACCAAACACCATTTCTTTTCAAATCCCCTTTCCCTGAGGAAAGCTCACATGTGCCTTAGGCTGGCCTTGAACTTACTGTGTATCCAAGGATAATTTTGAATTTCTGAGCCTCTGCTTCCATCTTCTGCAAGGACTGCAATTAACAGGCATGTGGCAGCGTCTTGTGTGGTATTAAAGGTCAAACTGAAAGTGGTACTTTGTATGTGCTAGGCAAACACTACCAACTGAGTTATATCTTCAGCTCTAGAGTTGTGTTTCAGACGGATTTATTGCTTTCCAGAGAAATTGTAGCCTCAACTACCCTGAGTTCACTGTGAGTGAGGGTCTTGGGACCAAATAGCACATTCTAGAGAGAGGACATACCATCCTATCTGTAGCTAGTCCCCTCTGCCTTGGTTTCCCAGCTGCTGATAGGGCTAAGCAATGAAAGGCTGAGGGCAGGAGCAGGGGCTCCTGGAAGAAAAGGTATTCACTTACATAAAGAGAAGCCAGACAAAACACCCTACTTCAAGACGAACCATAATCCCTGGGAATCCGGAGCGCTCACAGCCTTGTCTTTCAATGGCACGATTGTCTGGCCACCACATAGGCTGTGAGTACTGTTGTTCAGATGGGCTTTCACCAAGTCACACTCGGGGGGGAAAGTCTCCAGCCCCTGCTGCCCACAGGAAACTCTTAATGTCTCAGCTGTACACAGCCCTTGTGTTCTGTTCACAATGATCGTGTTTACTCCTTTGGCCCTCAAAGCCTGGTCCTATTGGAGTAATTACTTACCAGCAGTTTGCATGCTGTCAAAACCTGTGCTGCAAACCTGCGGTTGGCATTAGGAGCAACCCCACCAGACTGGAGGGTTTCTCTGTATTGGTATTGACTTGGCCTTGGTGTGCAGGGGAACTTTTGAGCTGGGCACCTTAACAACATCATCTATGTGTATGGGTGCCTGTGTGCTGAAGCAGAGGAGGACAGTGTGCATCCTGCTCCATCACTCTCCACTTTATGCCTTGATGTTGGATCTCTCACTGCATCTGTAGCTGGGCTGATGACAGAAAGCACCAACAGTTGCCTGTCTTGATCCATGACCCAGTGATGAGGTTATAGGTATGTGTAGTGGACCTGGCCTTCTCACTTCAAGAGTTATTTCTACTTTTAATTATGTATATGTGTGTTGGAGCATGTGCACGTAAATGCAGGTGTCTGCATAGGACAGAGGTGTCAACAACTGTGGTACTAGTGAGTACTACTGAGACTAGAACTTGGATCCTCTATAAGAGCAATGTACACTCTTAGCTGCTGAGCCAGCTCTCCATTCTCTACCCTGGACTTTTACATGGATGGTGGGGGTTTGAACTCAGGTCTTCCTGCTTGCACAGCAGTTGCTCTTTCCCATGGAACGTCTCCAGGACCTCTGCCCACAACAGCATCTTCTAATGACAGGTGATCAGGTAGACAAGGCTATAGTTTGGATAGCATTAGACTCTGCATGACATTGATTTAGCCAGCTCTTAACCAATTCACACGGTGGATAAACAAGGCCAGGGAGACAATGATACTTAGCTCTTAGTCATGTGAGGAGCTTGGCAACTGCTTATATGGCTTCTGCATTTGTCTTTCATGACATGTAGTCTTTGTTCATAAGCAAGATGCCCTCTGGAGCAACCCAACTCCCTCAGGACAAGAAATGTGGTGGTTCTGTGTTGGGTAACTTGCTCATCATCCATTTACTGGGTTTGAAAAATGGTAGAGGCCCAGAGCAATGGGCAGAGGACATGGCTGTTTGCTCAGGATCTTCACACAGACACATACGTGCTCCACCTGTCCTCTTATTGGCTGGCAGTGAGATGGTAGGTCCTCACACAGTGGGACCATGAGAGATCTTTCTTACCACCTTCAGCTGGAATGTGCCTGACCATAGAACTTAATGTATAGCTGATTATGTATTTATTTAGTTGCTCCTCAGAAGAGGAAGGAGTTGTTTTGATGCCCATTTTTTTGAGGTGTCAGTCCATGGTCTTTGGGTCCACTGAGTCCAGGGCCATATCAAGCCTAAACATGATGGGGGAAGCCTGCATATGGCATCACTATATGACCTACCTTCTCAGTGTAGGCTTTATCTCCTAAAATCTCCACAACTTTCCAAAATAGTAACATTAGGTGAGGACACATGAGCCTGTGTGTGTGTGTGGGGGGGGGATTTCATATTCAAACTATAAGATTATTGAATGGAATCAGCTGATCACAAGGCAGAATTCCAGAGACAGAGGAACACCAGCATTCCTTGAAGCCAGGCTGGAGAATAAAGCTGTTTGCTGGACACTCAGTAAGGCTAAGTCACCAATAACTAGCACTTTCGCTGTAGGCTGTGATGTTTCTGTTAGAAAATTCACTTTAAGAGGTGAGTGTGTCTCCCCCTCTCTGTGAACTAGGTTACAACTACCTTCTTTCTAGTCATGAAGAAACTAAAAATCCAAAAGTCTAATTGATACACTCTTAATAGATGCAGAACATGGAGGTGGGCTGGGGTGGCACAGCTAGTAGGGTGCTTGCCTAGTGTGCATGTAGAGGACAGTCTATTTCCTAGACTGGGCATAGTGACACATGTGCAATCTCAGCACTTAGGAGGTAGAGGCAGGAGGACTAGGAGTCCAAGGTCTTTCTTTATTACACAATGAGTATGAGACCAGCCTTGGCTATATAACAACCTTTCTCAAAAAACAAAGAGACTCAGTGTGAGGCCCAGACTTAAGCAGTTGAATAGGTAGGATCCAGCACCCTCCACCTTCTTACACTCCTAGGATAAGCCCATGTTTTCCCAGATTGTGGTGGCTTGAATAAGAATGGCCTCCATAGGCTCATATATTTGATTGCATAGAAAGTGGCACTATTTGAAAAGATTAGGAGGTGTGGCCCTGTTGGGGTAGGTGTGGTCTTGTTGGAGGAAGCATGTCACCAGGATAGGCTCTGGGGTTTCAAAAGCCAAATTCAAGAAATAGGTTCAATATTGTACAATGCATATACACTTTCTGCTTGTTTGTATGTGACAGTGTCTTGCTGTGTACCACATAATGGTCTTGAAATCTTGCTTCTCCTATCTCAGCCTATTAGTAGGATTGTTTATTTCATGTTTTTACACTATATTATGGTTTTCAGAACAACTTACATATTTCAAAATTATTTATACAGCCAAAAGAAATGTAAAAAATTAACTTGGGAGGTGGCTTATAAGAGAACAACAAAAAGTGAGACCGAATGCTTTGCTTGACGTTTGTAACTATTGTATCAAGTTTGAAGAAGAGAACTTTATATGTTAATCTTTTTCTGAGATGATGCTTTTCAAAATCATCACAACCAATGAACCAGATTCTTACTCTCACCTAATGTCTGTGCTACCCTCCAAGCAGAATGACTTCATGGATAGACCATCTTTTTTTTTTTTTTGACAGGGTTTCTCTCTATAGCCCTGGCTGTCCTGGAACTCACTCTGTAGACCAGGCTGGCCTCGAACTCAGAAATCCGCCTGCCTCTGCCTCCCAAGAGCTGGGATTAAAGGCGTGCGCCACCACTGCCCGGCTCACACACACCATTTCTTAAATGAAAGGAACCTGTTCTCTGTGGGCTGAGAATGAAGACAACCACTCAAGTCAAATAACTTTGACCATTACAGGAAATCTGTATCCAAAATCATGCCTACTATTCATTCCTTGGCGCAGCAGAACTGTCAACTCTCAGCTTAGCTACTATGGAGGTAAAATCCTTTGGTGATGTGAGAGTCATTGAAGTAGAGCCTTATTACAATGAACTCCAATGTCTAAAAATTGTTCTTATTTTGGGCTTGTACCACAGTTAAGAGCCAAGATTTTAAGTTCTACTAAAACCAATACAAAGAAACAAAAAGACTTTATCTATTTATGTTCATTAAAAAAACTAATAGTGATATATTACTTTAAAATATCATAAAGTTAATATGTTTGGAGTTATTTAAAATTTATATTGTGACCGGGCGGTGGTGGCGCAGCTCTTGGGAGGCAGAGGCAGGCGGATTTCTGAGTTCGAAAAAGATGTGGATCTGCATGCAGAACTCTCAGCCTTTTCTTCACTACCATGTCTGCCTGCATCCCACCATGCTCCCCACCACGATGATAAGGGAATAACCTCTGAAACTGTAAGCAAGCCCCAATTAAATGCTCTTATAATAAAGAGTCGCTGTGGTCATGGTGCCTCTATAGCACTAGAACAGTGACCAAGACACATTGTGTCTGTAAGCCACTCTCTATAGAGGATAGGGAAGCTCCTTAGGTTCTCACAGGGAAGTGAGGCTGTCACCCAGATGCAACCCCATGAAGCAGTCCATGAAGACAAAGCCTGAGAGGCCATGGTGCTGCTGAGCATGTGAGCTACTCAGAAAGCATTTGTTGGGGCTGGAGAGATGGCTCAGCGGTTAAGAGCACTGACTGCTCTTCCGAAGATCTTGAGTTCAAATCCCAGCAACCACATAGTGGCTCACAACCATCTGTAATGAGATCTGATGCCCTCTTCTGGTTGTGTCTGAAGACAGCTACAGTGTACTTAAATATAACAATAAATAAATCTTAAAAAAAAAAAAGAAAGTATTTGTTGATTGGTGGAACTGCCCTGAGGAAGTGGATCATATAGGGAGTGGCTGTGGAGTTATGGTATGGAAAACAATGCATATTTTGGACATGATGGCTCATGCCTGTAATCCTAGCACTAGGTGACTGAGGCAGGAGGACTGCTTGTAACTTCCACACTAACCTGTGCTACAAAGTGAGCCACAGGCTCAGGATATAGCTGTGTTGCTAGTATGCTTGCCTAGCATGCACAGAGCCCTGGGTTCAATCCCCAGCACCACTGAGACTGGATATGGTGGTACACACCTTAATTTCAGCACTCAGGAGAGAAGGGGAGAGAGACCAGGAGTTCAAGGCCAGCCTAGGCTACATGTGACCTTGTTTCAAATAAGCAAAAGGCATAGTTTTATATTTTTGTTTTGTTTTTGAGACATGATCTTACTGTGTATCCCTGGCTGGCCTAGAACTCACTGAGCTCTACCTACCTCTGCCTCCCGAGTGCAGGGATTAAAGGTGTGCACCACCACACTTGGCTTCATTTTCACTTTATTTTATTTTATTCTGTTTTATTAATTGGGACAGGAGAGATGGCATAGAAACTTAAAACACTTTCTGGGACCTGAACTCAGAGCATACTGTTAAATTGCTGAGCCGTCTCCTCAGCCCGACTCCACTTTAGTTTATGTGCATCGATGTCTGTGTGCCACATTTGCACCTGGTGCATGCAGAGGGTAGAAGAGGCTTCCCGCAGGTTGTCCTCTGACCTCTGTGTGCATGTGGGGGCACACTTGCACCTCACATAGACACAAAAAATTAAAACAGACCAGACCTGGTGACATATACCCTTAATTCTAGTACTTGGGAGACAGAGTTCAAAACTACCCTGGTATACACCGAATTCCAAGCTAGCCAGGTGAGACAGAATAAATAAATATAAAACTCCTCTTTCTCCCTCCTTCTCATGCCTTCCTCCCTCCCTCCATAGTCTGTATGTGTAACCCAAACCTTGAGTTTGAGAGCCTCCTGCTGGGATCACAGGTGTGTGCCACTGGTCTTTACTAAGAGATCACCGTTGGCTTTTCTGTTGTTGGTGGCAGATGGCCACCTGTATACTGTACAGGGATTTCAGAAAGCTGCCCACAGTTCTCAGCAGGGCTCTGCTCCCTAAGAGGCTCTGGGGAAAGACTTCCCAACGAACTGTTTCACAGTAAGGGTCAAACACAGTTCCTTGCAGTGGTAGGGCTGGAGGTCCCTTTCCTTTCTGACTGTTCCCCAGACCCTCTCATCAGTGTTGGGTCCTTCTTGAGCTTCGGATTGCTTGAATCTCTCCTGCCCTCCTCTGCTGCTTCCAGCTACAGAAAGCTCTCTGCTTTCATAGGCTCCTGCGACTAGATCAAGGCTCCCTAGATAT
>NW_022196915.1:8241130-8243650 GCF_008632895.1 Mastomys coucha | reverse complement strand
CCCCGAGACAGGGTTTCTCTGTGTAGCCCTGACTGTCCCCAAGGTGAAGCCACTGAGGCTTGGAAGTCCTTGGGACATGAGAGCAATTTACAGAATTTCAATGTTGCCTAGCAAAGGTAATTAATTACATGCATGTATTTACATTTAATAATATATTTATTAATGTGGAATCCTTTACAAATGTGTGTCTTTCTTGTACAGGGATCATGTGACTCTTCTCTGTATCTTGGTATGTGTGCTGCCGAAGCACATGTAAAAGTATAATGGTTTTAAAAACCATAGCTTCAAAAATCTCTCACGCACATATATAATGTCCACATATACATGATATCCACATATAAGACAGATCTCATTATATAGTTCTGGCTGGCCTAGAACTCGCTATGTAGAGCAGGCTTGTTTTTGCACCAAGCCAGGGTCTCTGAAGAGAAGATAATCATATACTTTTTTTAAAAAAGATTTATTTATTACTATAATTAAGTACACTGTAGCTATCTTCAGGCACACCAGAAGAGGGCGTCAGATCTCATTACGGGTGGTCGTGAGCCACCATGTGGTTGCTGGGATTTGAACTCACAACCTTTGGAAGAGAAGTCAGTGCTCTTACCTGCTGAGCCATCTCTCTATCCCTGATAACCATACACTTAAGCTCTCCCAAACTGTTCTTTAAAAATGTATTGTTTCATTTTATGTGTATGTGTGTTTTGCCTGCACACATGGGCAGGATCGATCCATGGAGGTTGGAAGAGGACATTAGATCCCTGGGACTGGAGTTACAGACAGCTGTGAGCTGCTGTGGGTGCTGGGAATTGAAACTGAGTCCTCTGGAGGAGCAGCCAGTGCTCTTAACCCTTAGGATAAAATGCAGAAGTAAATATTCTGACTTCAGTTCAGCACTGGCTTCTTAGACATGTGATAGCAGGGCCACAAGTAACAATAAAAAACAAAACAAAACAAAAAAACCCAAAACTGGACAGAACACTTCTACAAACAGAGAAGACAATCTATGAGGTGAGAGAAAATATTAATACTTCATATGGTGTAATTTCATACAGAATATATTGAAAATACAACTAAGATAAATTGTCCACTTACACAGATCAGAAAGGATCTGAAACCATGACAAACCAGATGAGTAACGTGGAGCCGACAGCATATGAAGAGATAGATGCACAACCCAGATAGACAGTTAGGGAAATCAGTCAACAACCATCCATACCCCCCTATTACAGGGCCAAACACTGTAGAGTGACAAGTGTTGGCAGGTTAAGGACACTGGAAACCTTGTGTGTTGCTAGGAGGACTCTCAAGGGCGCAGTTTGGGGTACCTCAACAAGTCAGACAGAATTACCAGATGCCCTGCAACCATACCATGGCTTCTGTCTTGTTCACCTGCTGGAGGCTTGGTCCCCAGAGAGGCAGCACACATGGATAGTCCCTTAGAAAAGCCAGGAATAGTGGCGTATGCTTGTAACCCCAGTGCTGCAGAGGCAGAGGCAGAGGCAGAGGCAGAGGCAGAGGCAGAGGCAGAGGCAGAGGCAGAGGCAGAGGCAGAGGCAGAGGCAGAAGCAGATATAGAGACGGAGAGAGGTAGATTCTGGGGCTTGGTGCCCAGCCTAGAAGAAACCCTGCCTTGACAAACAGGGTGTTATGAAGGGCATCTGAGGTTGACTTCTGGCCCCAACATACACATGCTTACACCTGAATTTATAAGTACACCCACAACAACACCTGCACATTCACATTGACACCTGCACCCTCACACAGGCAAACCCACGAACCACCAAAGATGGCCCCTTCAGTAGTCTGTCTGTGATCATGGAGACAGGCAGTGACGAATGTTGGACTAAGGATGTGAACTGGAACTGTAACACATTCTGAAGGCAGTGCAAAAATAGGCTTTTGTTTTGTGAAGCAGCCCAGGCTAGCCCTGAGATCACCTGGATGGCCTGGTGGTCATCTGCCTCCGTTTTCTAAGTGCTGGGATTACACCACAGCCAGACGGAATGGGAAACTTTGCAGCTGTTTTGGAATTTTTTTTTTTTTTTAGTTCCTTGAAAAGGTTACATGTGACCAAGGATGGTGGGACAGAGGCAAGTGGATAGCTGCGAATGGGAGGCCACCCTGACGTATACAGAGAATTCCAGGCCAGACAGAGACCTACACAGTGAGATCTTATCTCAAAACAAACAAACAGAAAAAAGTTTACATATGGTCTAGTAATTCCACTCCTACTTGTCTACCTGAGAGAAATGAAAGCACACACACACACACACACACACACACACTGCTTACTGGTTGTTTATAATGTTATTGTATGTGTGTGTGCATATTATATATTTATATATAATGTTCTCTATTTTTACCTCACCCCATCAAAAAATCACATAGGGTCCAGTACTAAATAACACTCATTCTTCCTTATTTTATTGAGCACAAGCAAGACAGAAAAAAATATCCCTATATGGCAATTTTTTATTTGTATCAAATTACAGAGTACCATCAGTAAGCAGGTTACAA
>NW_022196915.1:8230253-8240411 GCF_008632895.1 Mastomys coucha | reverse complement strand
CCTGAGTTTTCTTTCTTCCATCAGTGGAAGTCTGGCTTCTCAGGAAAAGTACAGCCAGTTCGCCTAATGATGACGCTTGCTGCATAGTGGCCGGCACGGACGCATTCAGTCAGAGGCTTGTCAGAGACCAGTTGAGACAGAAACCCTAGAACAGACAGAAGATCGAGCGTGAGTGCTGTGTAAGAGCTTAGCAATGTCAAGGGCTCAGCTGCCGCCCTGTGACTCTGATCTCTAAGTGTCACCATAATGGTCAATCTTGACTGTCAACTTGATGGACGGAGATGCTCCTAGGTCACCAGCAGAGTTTGTCTCTGGGCTGGCATAAGGATGTTGGTGACCGTGACAGCAACATTTGCCTGCCTGTGGGTGGCACCCCCTAGGAGGCAGCTGGGACTGAGTGAATGATCCATGGAAGAGAAGTGAGCAGTGCACACGGCCTTGCTCTCTGCTTCCCAGCAGCCGTCTGTGAGTTGCTTTGGTCTCCTGCCACCTCTGCAAGTGTGAGAAACAAACCTGTCCTCCTTGAAGCTCTGTGTCAGAGTAATGAAGTCTGAGACACACATCACACACTCACAGGGTGAGTCTAAAGCACCACCGACATGTATCATGTGGAGTCTTTGTTGATAAGGTTATGGTTTAACTCTCCCCTTCCTTGTGGATGGTTTCTGTGTTGTTATTCCTAGTACAATGCTATTTCAAGACATCCCTACCGTCCCCTCAGAGATGCAGCATGCTGTCAGTGTGCCCATGGACACCTGCAATCTCAGCATTTGGAGCAGAGACAGGAGAGTCAGGTCTCAGGCAGCCTAGGTAACACAAAGAATACAGGCCTGCCTGAGCTATGGGGGAGTCTGTTTAAAAAGACCAACAAAATCTGGGAGTGGGGGGGTGGGGGGTGGGAGAGACAGAGACAGACAGACAGACAAAGACACACATAGAAGGTGTTCTTTCCAGAGACAGCACTGAACTGCACTAACTTCACAGCTGGGCGCTGCAGATCAGACTGACATTAACATAAAGCTAAATGCAGACACTGCACTGCAGACAGCTTCTCTCTAGGATGGAATAAAGGGAGTCAGGTTTGGCCTCCTTCTAGGAACAGCTAAAATAAAGACAAATGATATGAAACCAAATGCTTCAAATATATATCAGCTACAAAGAGAGGAACAAATGAAGAGAAACAGAAATGACTCCACTTGGCTATGCATGGTCATCAAGTCACACACAAGGTGGACAACCCAGGCCCGCCTGTTGTCACGGGGCTGAGAAGACAGACAGAGAGCATGAGGAAGCTGAAACAAATACATTTCTAGATAGATGGACAAGACAGACGGAGACAGAAGAGGACAGTATAAATCAGGGAGGAGTGACCATGTCGCCATGGAGGTTGTACATATGAGAGGATAATTCAGAAGCACTATGAACAATGTAAGCCACAGACCTCAGACCTGCCACATTGGGTGAACCAGGCACTTTCTTGAGTACACAGGTTGTCAAAGCTCACTTAGCCCGATGGCAGCCACTGTAAATAAAAGCCACAGTGGGGGTGGGGCACCTGTTTCTGATATCCAGGGCAGCAGAACTATAACAAGACCCTGTCTCAGAAAGAGCTTCCCACAGAGAATATCCCCAAGCATTCTTCGTGCGGATGGACCCAGGCCACCTCACATGGGCCTTAGTCCTTTCTGGTTTGTTTGTTTGTTTGTTTTTTCAAGACAGGGTTTTTCTGTGCAGCCCTGGCTGTCCTAGAACTCATTCTGTAGACCAGGCTGGCCTCAAACTCAGAAATCTGCCTGCCTCTGCCTCCCAAGTGCTGGGATTAAAGGCGTGCATCACCGCCCAGCTCTTCCTTCTGTTCTTATTGTCAGTGCTCAGAGCTACACTGAACTGCTTCTTACCAAAGGCCACAGTCAGATGGTGACCTCCACTGAACAGCTAAGAAGAACAATACCAATGCTGGAGAGATTCTCCAGAAAACTAAAAGAAGGGATGCTTTGTACTTTAACCCTGACCAGCCTTTCTCTGACAAGCAACGCTCCTTACCAATACAGGCACAGTATTCAGAAAAATGGAAATGTTCTGAAGGAAATCTGAGCAAATCAAATTAAACAGCACATTAAAAAAAAGACAAGGGGGGGGGGTGGCGCGGAGAGGGGGGCTGTGTGGAGAGGTAGCTCTGAGGTTAAGAGTCCTTGCTAGTCTTGAAAAGTCCTGAGTTTAGTTCCCAGCACCTACACAAACTCTGTAACTCCCATTCCGGAGGATCTGGCACCCTCTTCTGGCCTGTGTGATGCACTTGCATATAGGCAGGCAAAACATTCATATGCATAAAAACAAAACAAAACAAAACAAAAAGAATAAAAATAAAGAGTAGAAGCCTGGTGTGTTGGAGTACACCTCATTCCAGCACTCAGGGGGTGAGAGGCAGATGGAATTTGTGAGTTTGAGGACAGCCTGGTCTGCATAGTGAGCTCCAGGCTAGCCATGGCTGCATAGTGAGAACCTGTCCTAAGCCTCGATCCTGTAACAAGATAATAAGAGCCAATCAGATGGCTTCTCAAATAAAAGTGCTTGCCATGCACACCGGATAGCCTGAGTTCAATTCCCTGACTCCATTATGGAAGGTACAATTGACTCCTGAAAGTTGTTCTCTAACCTCCATACAGGTGCCATGGCATATGTGCACGCATGTGCATGCACACACACACACACACACACACACACACACACACACATACGTATACACACACATTAAAATATAATAAAACCTATGACAAAGTAGTGTTATTTCAAGCTTAGATTAATATTTTTAGATACTGACATAATGTTAAACCAAGTATGAAGACCTTAGAGCATTCTAATACATGCAGAAAAAACATTTAGCAACATCTCATATCTATTCCAATTTTAATAGGAACGGAAAGGAATTTTTCCATCAGAGAAGGAAATTTATAAAAATTTACTGCTAATATTGTAAGGTGAATGATAAATATTTCATTTTTTTTCCTTAAGACTAAACATGAAGCAAGAATGTTTGTCCGCGTGTCCCCTTTCTGGCAGGCTTTGCGATGTAGCTCAGGGTGGCCTCACCCGACTCTACCTCTTCCTGCCTCATCCTCCTGGACACTAGAATCACAGGTTAGCACCACCTGGCCAGCCCACGTGCTCTTCAACACTCTCATGGAGACTTTCCTGGAGCAGAGTAAGCTGCTGAGGGGTGAAAGGAAGTCCCTGTCAGAATCTGAAGGAGGCAAAACTTTCCATGACTGTGACTAAAAACAGGCAAGGCCAAGAGTGCTGGTGCACCCTGTTAATCCTAGCAGTCAGGAAGCAGAGGCAGGTGGTCCTCTGTGAGTTTGTGAGGCCAGCCTGGTCTACATAGCGAGTTCTCGACAACCAGGGATACACGATGAGAGCCTATCTCACCACTCCACTCAAAGAGTTGGAAAGTGTCATGTCCATCTGGTGGGTTGAAGCCCTCTTCAATATCAATACTGCCATCAACCAGAACTCCTAGCCTATTTTGGCACAGCAGGGCAGCACATCCTTTCATCCCAGCACTTGGGAGCTGAGGTAAGAAGGTACAGAGTTCAAGGTCATCCTCAGCCACTCAGTGAAGTTTGAGGCCTGCTTGGGAGCCAGAAAAAACACCTCAAAAACTGAAACTGTTTTTGTTAGTGTTAACTAACAAAACCCTGCCCATATGCAAATGAGTCTAAGAGTCCTATGGAATCAGAGAGCTGTTACCAGTACAACTTTAGCAAAGCTGGAGGATCTCAACTGGAAGCTCAGCTGAAGAGCTACACCAGCACACACAGGTAGCAATTGTGTCTACTACAATTAAAAAGTAATATTTGAGATGCTACTTACTCACAGTACCAAGCATGTGAATACCTAGAAAGATATCTGAGATAGCCATGTAGGACCAGCCACTGGCAATGCCAAGGCAGCATGAAGGAAAAGAAGAGAAACCCAGATACCCAGAAGAGCGTGTGCTAGCTGGCAGAGACCTCTAGGTGACAGAATTCCTTTAAAACTTGGATGTCGCCTGGCAGTGGTGGAGCACGCCTTTAATCCCAGCACTTGGGAGGCAGAGGCAGGTGGATTTCTGAGTTCGAGGCCAGCCTGGTCTACAGAGTGAGTTCCAGGACAGCCAGGGCTACACAGAGAAACCCTGTCTCGAAAACAAAACAAAACAAAACAAAAAACTTGGATGTATGTAAGCCTAGCTACTAGGGAGGCTGAGATAGGAGGCCTGTATAAGTTCAAGGTCTGTCTGGCCATTGTCAGAAGACTCTTCCTCAAAAACCAAAATAGAATAAAAAAGAAAACAATCTGGGGTAGAGGGCTGGGGATACAGCTCAGCGGCAGAGTGCAGGGCCCGTGAGAGGCCTTATGTTCAATTCCCCAGCACTGCAAACAAAAAACCAACCAATCAACCCCAAAGCGAAACAAAAAATAATATTATGGCATCTGAGAAATCTTTGTGACTTTGGGCCTGCCGATGCCAACTTTAGAAGTTCTCTGCTACTGTGATGACCCCCCCTAGCCCCCAAGTTCAAGTCTTTTACAGAATATAGAATAATTTGGATTTCATCAAGATTGCTCTGTACAATAAATAACTCAATAAAACAAAACAAAACCAAACAAAACCCACAAAGAGAAACAGATGCCAAATTCACGTAGGATGTAGCACCATTATCCATTGAAGGTATGTAGCTCAGAATTGCATTAATGTCACTGCAGACTCACTAAAGCAACAAATCAGCAAGACTGTCTGAATGGCACCTGGGCAAGGGTGTGCATCCACCTGAACCCTAAGCACACTGGCTTAGGGAATGTGAAGGAAGCTTCATTTATTATTGTTGCCTGAGTATATGACGTGTGCCTTAGAGGACAACTTGTGGAGTCGGTTCTTTCCTTCCATTGTTACATGAGTTTAGGGACTGAGTTCAGGTGGTCTGGCTTGCTAAGCAAGTGCCTTTCCCCAGGGAGCCATCTTACCAGCCCTGAGGAATGTAAAATGATAAGACCACTTTGGAAAACAATTTATCGGTCCTTGAAAAAGTTAACTTTGGGGCTGGAGAGATGGCTCAGTGGTTAAAAATGCAAGCTGTTTTCCCAGAAGACCATGGTTCCATTTCCAGAACCCACATGGCAACGTGGAACTTTGTTAACTCCAGTTCCAGGGACTCCAATGCCCTCATCTGGCCTTTTAGGGCACTAGGCACATATGTGGTGCACAGACATACATGCAGGCAAGCACTCATACATATAAAAGAAAAATAAATATTGTTTGAAAAAGTTAAATTTACCTACTATATGACTCAGTCATTTTATTTCCAGCTGTTTGCTCAAGGTAAATGAATGCAGAAGCATTTGGACTTGTAAATGAACTGATCGCTCACAGCAGCTTTACTGTGACAGTTTCCAAGAGGAGGCAATCCAAATGCATGAGATGGGGTGGAAAGGGTTATAGACAGGCATGGGAATGGAGGATATGCCCACAGGGAAGGGCATACTGCATGTCAAAGTTTGTAAAAACTACACTTAACATAGAAGAAAGGGGAGGAAGGACAGGAAGGGAAGGAAGGAAGGAAGGAAGAGAGCGAGGGAGGGAGGGAGGAAGGAAGAGAGGGAGGAAAGAAGGAAGAAAGGGAGGGAGGAGGAGAGGGAGGGAGGAAAGGAAGGGGAGGGAGGAAGAAAGAGAGGAAAGGAAGGGAGGGAGGAAGGGAAGGAAGGAAGGAAGGGAGGGAGGGAGGGAGGAAGGAAGAGAGGGAGGAAAGAAGGAAGATAGGGAGGGAGGAGGAGAGGGAGGAAGGAAAGGAAGGGGAGGGAGGAAGAAAGGGAGGAAAGGAAGGGAAGGAAGGAAGGGAAGAAAGGTAGGTAGGAAGGAAGGAAGGAAGGAAGGAAAGGAAGGAAGGAAAGGAAGGAAGGAAAAAGGTGTAGTTACTAATAAGATAGATCAAAACCAGAAAAACCTGTGCTACTGCCCCTGGGGAACTTGAGCTGTCTCTGTGCTCAAATGCTCAGGACAGGATAATGAGAAACTGTTGTGCAAGCAGACTTCCGGGCCTTCCCTGAGGCCCCAGGCAGCCTAGGGAGCAGGGTGGAGCTAGAGGTTAATTGGAAGCTGTGCTACAATGACCTGTAGAGATCACACTAGATTTATGTCCTTCCTCTTTTCCCAACCAGGCCTGAGAAATGCTCCGTAGTTGATAAAATGTTTGCCCAATTACAGAAGAGAATTAATTTGGCTAATAGAATGATGCCTTTGGAAGAATGTGAACTCATTCTCTCAAGAGTATTTTTTATCACAGTTTTCAGGTAACAGACAAAGGTCAGTATAAACTTTCTGCCAAACTCTGAGACTGAAATGTTCGGCCCACACAGCAAATGGGGCAGACGCCAGGTTCAGAGTGGGATCAGCTTACAATGGAAACACGTCTATTAGAACCCTTATGAGCAACATCTGTTTTCCTCATTCTTCCTGCCATGATCTTTGTGAGAAAAGCTTATGTTGTGGAACATTCTGTGAGGCTAAGTGCCGGCACCCTCCTTCTGAGAGAAGAACTGGCTGATGAATGTGTTGCAGTGCTCTGAAGTCTCATTTACTCTGACAAGGAAAACCTGGATGCTGACAAAAGCGAAGACCTTTGGCCCCTGGAAAGTATCGGCTTTTCAATAATCTATTTTTAAAACCCAGCAAGATGAACTACAGATAGTACATAATCAATTAGAAGTGGGGGCTTCAAAAAGTAGTCTTTATTAATCATAAAGAATGTATAATTTACTTAATGTGCATGTTTATATTTAGAAATGAGAGGGAATTTCTTTATAAAATGAATGAATGAACAGCCTAGGTCCACCTCGCTCCCGCCCCAGCCTTCAGATAGGGTCTTACTGTGCAGCTGGCTGGTTTGGAACAACCTATGTACAGCAGGCTGGCCTCCAACTCATAGTGACCCACCTACTTCTATCTCCCCAGTGCTGGGATTGAAGGCATGTGCCATACCTTCCACCACACCAAGTTTCTAAGATGCTTCTGTACTTTGAAAAATATATGTAACGTAAAATTGACTACTTTAAAAATTTACTTGTTTACACTTATTCATTAAGTGTGGATGTAGGGTAGGTGTGTTGTGCCACAGTAAGTATGTGGAGTGAGAGGACGATTTGCTGGAGTCAGTTCTCTCTGTGGACCATGTGGGATCTGGGTATTGAACTTAGGTCTTTAGGCTCCATGGCAGGCGCCTATACACAGTGAGCCACTTTGTCAGCCCCGTTCACTCATTTCTTCTTTTTTAGAATTTATTTTTATGTGTACGGTGTTATTGCCTGTGTGTATACTTGTTTGCCATGTGCCTGGTGCCCTTGGAGGCTGGAAGAGGGAATCAGATCCTCTGGTCCTGGAGTCATGGAGGGTTGTGAACGCCATCAAACTTGGATCCTCTGCAAGGGTGTCCAGTGCTCTTAACCAGTGGCCCATCACCGCAGCCCCAGTTCACCTCCTCTTCCTGGCTTAGTCGTATTTGGCAGCATGGACCATTGTGTGTGTACTCATTTACCTACAGGCTTAAGAGCATGCTGCTTGCTTCTTAGTCTTGTCATTCATGGGTAAAACTGCTATACACATTTGTGTACAGGTTTTTGTGCAGGCATAAGTTTTCAACTCATTTGGGCAGCCAAGGAACACAATTGCTGGATCATATGGTAAGCATATGTGTAGTGTGTAAGGAACTGCCAGACTGTATTCCCAAGTGGCCATCCTAGTTTTCATTTTCACCAGTGAATCAGAATTTCTGCTGCTGCACATCTTTGCCACGTATGCCACACATACAAACTCAAGATGCTGGTGAAACGAGATGAGAAATGTCTTCCTCTCTGTTTTAGACAGCATCTCACATGGCCCAGGTTGGCCCTAAGTGCGCTCTGTCTCTGTTTCTGTCTCTCTCTGTCTCTCTCTGTCTGGGTGAAACAGCTTTGGATCCCGGGTCTTCCCAGGGCCTTACAGGTAGGTGCCTGCCTCCTTCTGTAGCTGGCTTTCCCACTGTTTTTATGTTGATCCAGGCCTAGTGGTGCCTGCTAGTGATCCTAGTAACTAGGAGGTTGAGGAGGGAGAAGTCAGTTCCAGTCTAGCTTAGAAGACATAGTAAGATCCTGTCTCAACAACCACAACCAAACAACCCCCTCCCCCATGTTTACTTAAAAAGAATCTCTTCCAAATAGCAGAGACTGTGCAGGGCTTCTGCATTATACCCTACCCCAGCGGTTCCTCAGCGTTCTCAGCATCCTCTCTCTACTGCATGCTTGTTAGCTTCAGAAAGTCACATGACTCGACCCCAGCTCTGCAGCTGTTTGCTGTGACTTCGGTTTCAGTCCTCTGGACAGGTACAACGATCTAATGAATCATTTGCTTTCCTGACTGCTCTGATGTGGTGATTTCCACACTGCCTTTGTCCCTGGCCTCACTCCAGCTCGTTCACTGAAGTTATCGATGCTCTTTATATGTAAGTAATATCAAACTTCACATTGTACAGTAGTGACAAGTTAATTACATAGTTATTAAGAGATAATGTGAGAGCAGTAACACAAGTTATCATGTAATTACCTTTGTTCTTAAAGGCATTACCATGCAATTAAAGCAAACCCGATACAATATTTTAGCAAGCAGTAGCCTGTCTACATGTGTGCGCACACACATTGCTCTCTGTCATTTCTGGGTCAATTTAGTTTTCTAGTTCTTTATTTTGTGTTTAAAAAAGATGCCTGCCCTTTAGAAGCTGGTTGTGGTGGCTAAGTGCTACATAGTGAGCTCCAGGCTAGTCTGGGATACTGAATGAGACCCCGTTTTTCCTATCTGTCTGTCTGTCTATCCATCCATCCACTCTCACTATAGTCGTAGGTGTCCTTGATCACAGAGAACCACCCAGTTCTGGTGTTAGAATCAAAGGTACACACTGCCATGCCTGGGGAACTTGTCTGAAAACAAACAAACCAAACAAACAAGAAACAAAGATGCCTGCCATTTAGTGTCAAGTTTGGTGCTTTCTTACTCCCACCTCCTTAACTTTCTCGGCTCCTGCACCAGTAGACACCAGATCCAAGATGCCACATAGCAGGGGAGACTGTAACTCAAAGGCTCTATTTTTTTAAAGGTTGTATATCTCAATATCTTGGTACTGGGCTACATACCAAAGAACTCAAAGATAGATAATATAGCCACCACAATCAGCTTAGATTTTTCTGCTTCAGGAAAAAAAAAATCTGTATCTGAAGAAATCAAGAAACGTTTCCTGGAGGAGGTGTCCTGAACTGAGCCTTGGTGGGTGCTGTAAGAGATAGACATTATATACAGAAGAAAATAAGGAAGCATTAGAGCAAAGTACATGTTGGAGAACAATAAAAGATCAGTGGTATCGAGTGCACAGCAAGAAAAAGCAGCATGGCAAAAAGAGCCTGAAGGTCTGTGGTGTGACATGGATCTCAGACAGCTGAGCTCCCATTACAGGACCTCCACTCAGGTAAAGAGAAAATGTTACCAGAGGGACTCTGCAGAGCCTCGAGCATACTAGGACGCTCCTCAGAGCACAGTGCTGAGGACAGTGGCTTCTGGATCATGCAAGCCCACCACAGACCTACTCGGAGCTTCAGTGTGTAGTTGAATTGTGCAAAGTATTTAAGGCCAGAAAGAAGAGCAGTATACACAGAGCTTGCAGCTAAGAAGAGGGAAAGAGACAGGGATGGAGGGCCACAGAGTTCTATTAGAGCCAACATGGAGGCACTGTCAATAGAACCACGAGAGGGAAACAGCTGAACTTCTTCCTAAAATTGTTATTTTGGCTGTAAGAAAGTGGAGTGGAGTATAGGCCATTATGGATCAGTCAGGAAGCAGCAGTCAGGGAAAACACACATCATCTTATAGGGAACACTGGAAAACCATATAGTTGAGAAAGCAAGATGAAGTATGCAAATAGACCTGTTTATAGAGCCTTCCTACCCAGCATCACTACGGGAGGTCAGCTGAAAAGTTCTCTGCAGGCCACGCAACTACCTGTTAGACCAAGCAAGGACAAAGAACTTATGGTCTGCAGGCAGATTTCTGAGTTTGAGGCCAGCCTGGTCTACAGAGTGAGTTCCAGGACAGCTAGGGCTACA
>NW_022196915.1:8200764-8230240 GCF_008632895.1 Mastomys coucha | reverse complement strand
AAAAAAAAAAAAAAAAAAAAAAAAAAAAACCAAAAAACCAAAAAACCAAACCAAACCAAACCAAACCAAAACAAAAAAAAAAAGAACTTATGGTCTATGGTCTGTGCAGCAGATCTTGTGACAGCAGTGCCTAAGAACCAGGTGGATAACCCAATGCTCTTCTAGAATCCAGGATGGATACAAAGTTGTCCAGGAGGCTGGCTGTAAGACTGGAAGCAGACATGCAAACAGCCCACCCAATAGCTTCATCTAATGAAGTTGTGCTCACAACAGCCTGATGCTGGCCCAGCCTGATGCAGTTACCATCTGGTTCCATCCAGTGAAGACCTCCAGTTCTAGATCTTGTTGGAGATTCCTCTTGTAACAGGTTAACAAATAATCCTCTCCGTGGGTCAGGCACTATGCTTTGTAAAAACCATTTCCTTTGACTTTCAGAAAAACGCAAACAAGGTAGATACTCATCTTTATTTCTATAGTTGCGAAAAATGGGGCTTAGTGATGTTAAATTACCACTCAAAAATTATTATTTGTTCATAGACTCTTATTTTTGCCTGTTTGTATTATGATAAATGAATACCTGAGATGAGATTATTGATAAAGAATAGCCATTTTGTTTAATAGAAGAAATGAAGAATCCCAGATCAAGCTGCTGCTAGTTGGTTGGGTAAAGGTCTTCTCCTATTTCATATGGAGGAAGGTAGCCGGGAAAGAGAGAATCACAGTTTTGCTGGAGCCTCTTTTTAATCTATGATGATGATGATGATGATTATGATGATGATGATGATGATGATGATGATGCCGCCGCCGCCGCCTTGGGGATTGAACCCAGAACTTCACACATGCTTGGAAGACACTGAGCTACAACTATAGTCCCTAAACCTCTTTAATTCTGTTAATGATCTATCTCTTCAGCCATTACAGCCCAACCTCTTAAGATTATTGTACTGGCAACATTTGAATTTTGAAGGAAAAATTTCAAATGAAAACGTTTCACAAGGTGATTATTGGTGGGGCTGAAAAATCAAACATCATTTAGTTATTGCTTTTTAAAACTATATTAATTCATTTGATTTTTTAAAATGGATGGGCATTTTGCCTGCATGTATTTATGTCTGCACCACACATATACTGGGTACCTTTGGAGCCAAAAGAGGTCATTGTATCTTCTGCATCTTGGGTTAAAGAAAGTTATGAGCACCATGTGGGTACTGGGATTGAATCTGGGTTCTCTAGAAGAGTAGCAAATGCTCCTAACCACTGAGCCAACCCTCCAGCCTCTAGCTACTGTTTTAATTTCTCAGTTATAGAGTCTTTGTGCTCATGAGCTAGCTTCCTTACCTTCCTCAAAATTCTTGACTTGAAATGGACTGCTGTTACTTTTGACAAAGCTGGACAGAAATAGTAAGTACCCTGAAGCTACCAAGTGATGGCCCCGTGGCACCTTGCCCCCCTGCATGTTCACAATGCTCACGGCGTCATACTGCAGGCCATTCTCTAGAAGGCAGAGTAAGCTGCTGTATTGCTAGGATTTCGAAATGCACATATAAAGATGACATCTTCTGAATCATAACTCCACGTCTTACTTTTTCCTGTCATCAAACACTTTAACATAGAGAAAGAGATAGATCTAAACATAACTGTCAAAAGCCAACCTCCTCTTCTACCTTCTGACATATAGTGTGTGCCCTCGTGGCCCCCTTTAATGTAACAAAAACTTACAACATGCTACTTGGTGGCTTAAAGATTTAACTTAGGGTAGTGTCTGGTATGGAACACTACATAAACAAATAAAGACACAGCACCAGTTCAGAGAACCCACAACATCTTCTTGCTGCCTTTTGACAGTCTGCTACTCCAGACCTTAGGACTGGCCATCCACCAGATCTCCTCATCTACACTGGTCACTGAGGCAGGAGCAATGCAAGGAGGCATGAGAGCTTTACTGTAACACACTGAACAGAGTAGTGGAGCTGTGGGAAGACACGAAGAATGGTCAAGCTTATCTTTAATACATTTTCATTTTATGTTCATTGTTCTGTGTGCATGCTTGTGCCCCTCCCAACTGTAAGGTTTTTCTAGGTGTTTGCAAGATGGCAGGTGGTGTGTTTATACAGAAGCCTTTTGAGAGCTTTGAGGCTAATGCAGTTCCTTTACTATGGCTCAGCTTTGGTTTAATGTGCATTAACCTTAATCATTAAGATTACAATGAAAAGGCCCCAGAGATGGCTCATAGGGTAAAAGCACTTGCCACTAAAGCCTGTTGACCTGAGTTTAATACTGGGACCCCACATAAAAGTAGAAGGAGGGACCTGAGGGACCTGACTGTACAAGGCTGACTTAAGACATGGACGCTGTAGCTCAGATGTACATACTCTTGTACACACACACACACACACACACACACACACACACACACACACACAACGTGACTTGAAAAGTAAACAGAAATATCTTAGAATCTATTTTAACGAAAGTATTTAGCTAACTGTGGTAGTTCTAGATCAGCCTAGGCCATAAAATGAGACCATCTCAAAACAAACAAAACCCCCACACAAAACCAAAAACAAGTCCCCCCAATCCCAAACAAAAAAGAAACGCACTTAGAAATAGAACATGGGAGAGTTAAGAGCACTGTCTGCTCTTCCAGAGGTCCTGAGTTCAATTCCCAGCAACCACATGGTGGCTCACAACCATCTGTTATGGGACCCAGTGTCTTCTGGTGTGTCTGAAGACAGCTAAAGTGTACCCATATACATAAACAAATAAATAAATACATCTTTAAAGAAAAAAAAGAAACAGAACATGGTCTGGGTGCTTTCATGCGCGCGGTCACGGTGCAGGACAAAACACTTGAGAGCCCTCCAGAAGTTGGCACGTGCATTTCGTCTTCTCCAGAGCCATGTCTTAATTATATCTGAATGCCTTACCAATTCCATAATGCTCTCTGTCCTTGCATGGGCTTTGGCTCTGATGGGTCTAATTATCATAATGAGAAAAGTCAAAGGTACCTGTAGCCATTACACTCATGCATTTAACAAGTCACAACCTTGGGATCCTGTTCTACCCAAAAATACCATTCAAAGTTCTGAGTTATTATTACTTGGGGACACTTTTAATAAAAGCTAATGAGTTACAGACCCCCCCCCTGTGGTTAACTGATTTTTAGGGGTTAAATTTCTGCTACCTCTAATTATCCTCTGATGGCTTTCCTTGGTGTCTCAGAACCATGACAGATGACAATGAAAAGCTGCAGTGAAATCCACCCATCCTGACACTGTGCTAAGCATCAGCTTCTCCCTCTCCAAGTAAAATCAATACTCTGTTTGAGTAAACACGTTTACAGCTTTATTAGGATGTCTTGCTTGTTCTGTAACAGCTACTTGAAGCTTTGGTAACAAATCGACTCAACTCAGTTAAACCTAGAGAGCTGGGTAAGAGGCCCATCGATAAGGTTGTTATAAAAATAAACTGCAGGAGATCAGAAAGCTGGAGCAAAGAGCCTGGTAAATGTCAATACTTCCCCTTACAGAGGAGGACAGCGGCAGTGAGATCATGTGCAGTCTTTTTCCTCCCTTAACAATACTTCTTGTTAAAACTGGATTAAGTGTTTCTACTTTTTGTGCACAGCTTCTCTGAATGATATTTTACTTTCTAATTCCCCTGTTAACCTTCAACAGGAAATTGACATGAATACAATTTTTCATAACTTTTCAGATTGCTTCTTTAGAGAAATATTTCTGTCTTAAACTGACTTTATTAAATGACCTTAATCAAGTCATTTGGAATACTTGTGGCAATACAGTCTCACCTTCTTTTTATTAATGAAACTGTCATCATTTACATTTTGCAATTTTAATAGAATGTTCACTTTTGAAATAGTTTCCATGAGACTGATGTTGTGCCTTGAAAATTAGGCCTTGGATGTTCCTGTGCTTCATAATAGCAAACACTCTTGGCTTTAGTGGCAGCATATATGTGATGTCTGCTACCCATTAGGAGTGAGCTTGCATCATGGGTAAGCTTTAGCAAACCAGAACTTAGATCCCCTCATTGCGATGTTCACAGGTTGCTCAAGGAACTCACATCTGGCAGGAAATTCCTACTTCCATTTGGCTGGCTCAGACTATCCAGATGTGAAAATAATGGTCTCCTTGGGGTGAGGAGCCCTCACTCACATGTAAACCTTCGTCTCCTATTTCCTTTGCAGTCTAGTCAGTAGAATTTTGTTCTACAACACAACTACCAACTAGGTATGAATTCATGTAACTTCTCTGTATACTAGAAGACAAACTTTTCAGGGAAAAAGAAATCAACAAACACTGAGTGTTCAATTAACATAAAAAGCTATGGTGTCTGCCAAGCACTGTACAAGGTCTGACACAGCAGATACTTATACAATGAAAACCGAAGTTTAACTGGTGTGTATTAGTGCAAGGGCTGACCTGGACAGGAAGTGTACTGAGAGCAGGCATCGTGTTGTGATAGTTCAGCATAACACACACAACACATAAAGCATACACTGAGAGAGAGGTAAGGGTATACTATACGCACGGTCTTTACGTTAGCTAGGGAGTTTCAACATTCAGTGTCTGTACTGAATATCAGCATCTCCATGAGGTTTATTTCCTGTTTAGTTCTATCACCTGTTGTGTGGGATATCGGAAATAAAAACAAATCCCTGGCCCTGGGGATGGGAGAGCTTGCCACAATGAACAAGGCCCAGGGATTGATCCCTGGATCCCATAAACTGGGCATGGTGGTGCCCTTGTCATCCAAGCACTGCAGAAGTGAAGGTAGGAAGACCAGGAGTCCGAGCTACCTCTTGGCTGCCCAGTGAGTTTAGAATGGTCTGACGACACGAAATCATCACTCCAAAAGATGAAGACGGGGAGGAAGGAGAAGAGAAATAGCCACAGCAGCTACCCATGGTGGCTAAGGTAGAGATCAGCTGTTGAGGAAAGCCATGGCTGCTGGCAGAACACCACAGATGTGTCCATGTTCCTATGCCCTAATTCATAAGCATGGTAACTCATTATAGCACTTTATACATTGTAGTAGCTTATGCCTGATGATTTCTCCTAACATGATGATCCTAAATACTTAAATGTACTAAATGACAAATTATTAATTTGCCAAGTGATGAGCCAGAAATAAAAACAAGCAGTTCTGAACTTTATAAAATGTTAATGTTGGTGGGGCATGATGGAGCTCACCTTAAACCCTAGCATTTGGGAAGCAGGGGCTAGTTTACATTTGTGAATCTCACTCAGACAGGATGAGGTAAGACTGCCTCAAGAGAAAAAAAAAAAGAAGAGAAAAGAAAAAGAAAGAAAGAAAGGAAAAAGGTTAACTGTCTAATTGGGTTGGGGTATTCATATATCTCATATATCTGAAGTGAGAAAAGCTTCTTTTATGCTATTTTGGGGTTGGGGTTGATTCAGACCTCTGCTGATATCTTATTAGGTGTGTATGCTTGTGTGTGTGTGTGTGTGTGTGTGTGTGTGTGTGTGTGTGTATGTGTCGCTGCACATTCATATAGGTTTCTGAAGAGACCAGGAGAAGGCATCAGAGTCCTTGGAGTTGGAATTATAGGCAGCTGTGAATATCCTGATATGGATGCTGTGACTCAAACTCTAGTTCTCTGTGAGAGCAGGACATGCTCTTACTGCTAAGATACCTATTAGGCCCATACAATTAGTAACACATCCAATGAGCAAAAGGTAATTTAACTCATCCAAAGCAGCAAGGACAAGACTTAAAATTGAATACAGGGGGCTGGAGATGACCACCACATGATAACCCTTCCCAACTAACTGAATACATTTATCTTTATACACTTATTAATTTGCCCCTATCTATATGAATAGTGACTGATTTAAAAACTGTTACAGGCTGGGCGAGATGGCTCAGCGGGTAAGAGCACTGACTGCTCTTCCAAAGGTCCTGAGTTCAAATCCCAGCAACCACATGGCAGCTCACAACCACCCATAATGAGATCTGATGCCCTATTCTGGTGCGTCTGAAGATGGCTACAATGTCCTTATGTATAATAATAAATAAATATTTGGGCCAGAGCAAGCAGGGACTGAGTGAGTGGAGTTGACTAGAGAGTGAGCAGAGGTCCTAAAATTCAATTCCCAACAACCATATGAAGGCTCACAATTATCTGTACATCTACAGTGTACTCATATACATAAAATAAAATAAATAAATCTTTTAAAAAAATAAATAAAAACTCTGTTACAAAGCTGGGAAGATGGCTTAGTGGTTAAAGTGCTTGCTGTACAAGCAAGAGTTCATATCTAAGCCTAGTGACCTGAGTATAATGTCCAGGGCAGGTGACTGCCTGCATTGAACCATCTTACTGGGTCTCAAAATAATTAAACAAAACAAAACAAAATTATTTTCTAAATATAAATTAGAGAGTGGAATTTTATTAGATGAAAAACAGAAGAGTTATTTATACTGTGGCCACCAAATGGCCTTAAGGGTTGTTTATATATTAAATAGGCACCCTTTAAGGCAATACATTCTCTCAGTCAAAGCTATGATGAGAATTTTGAGCATCAAAAGTACTCAGAGGTAGCAAAATACTATGTTCTAAACTATAAATGGCTCTTGACTATTCCTTGTGTCAACCTAAGAGTGCTGGGTCTTTTTGTTTTGTTTTTGGTTGTTCAAGACAGGGTTTCTCTGTATAGCCCTGGCTGGCCTCAAACTCAGAAATGTGCCTGCCTCTGCCTCCCAAGTGCTGGGATTAAAGGTGTGTGCCACCACTGCCCGGCAAGTGCTGGTTCTTGAGAGAAGCCCCTAGTCTTTTATCAGAGGGGTGCCTGAAGATCATCTGTCACAGGTGTGTATCCCTTTCAGTCTAAAGATGATGTGTAGGTTTGGTCCATACACGGTTCCTGCAAAACATGTGAGTAAATCCTATTCTATTAACACAGGCTGGCACTGATGCCCAGTAGGAACATGTTGGTTAGCTCCCCTTTCATAATCATTTCTTATGATTTTTCTTCTCAGTTTCATTTACTGGGAAGAGACTTTCACTGGGAACAATGACAGTGCCTGTCACAAAATGTTCTCAATGTTTCCATTTGTTACTATGGCAGTGACAAAGAGGGTTCCAAATGAAAAGGCAGACCTGCTGTGACAAAGCACAGCAGGACAACAAGAAATTTTCTCCTGACCTGGGAAATTAGGAAATCATAGTTAGAGACTATAGAATTCCTCTATTTCAAAAGGTACAATCCTGACACTGGGGCTTTTAAGGAAGAGCGTGAAAGGAGTAGTTTCATCACGGGGAAATAAAAGAACAAAGGTTACAAAGCATTTAAGATCTCCAAATAGAACAAGGAGGTGTGCTTGTCAAGGCCAGAGGGATCTGACACACACACTAAGCCCTTGAGATGGAACTAGGAACGTAATTCATGTACAACTGGGGGTACTTGTTTACAAATTACACATGAGAATCCATGAAGTAAGCTTGCATCTTTTAACTGGCTAAATAGAACATGCGGCCGTTTGGTGCTGAGTTATCTAATTAGCACGAGGTAGCTAGAGTGATGATGCTTTAGCAAAAACCTTGAAACTTATGAGAAGAAAATGATTGTGGCTTCAGAGTTAAATCACCATGACACTATAGACTGGAATAGAGACATGCAAAGTCACACAAGACAGAAATACTCTTAGGCCAGCAAAACTTGAAAGTTAACAGGATGAATATATTATCTGTCTAAAGATAGAATATGTCAATCAGAAAGGAGATATGTTAATCAGGCAATGAAGCAAAGAAAAAGAATCTACTTAGTAATGTAAAAGTTGCCACTGTCTCCATTTATGTCAAAGATAGGAGCTTAGCAGCTGCTTATTTCTAATCCCAGGAGGAAGGCTCTTGCTGATATGGAGATGGGAACCTGGGGTTTCAGCCAATGGGTTTATTTATTTTCAAGATGTAAAACCATTCTGTTTTAAGATAGATTTGTCAGGTAGCTTATCTTGGTACAATTAAACAGCTGCTTCATATAGCTCCTATTTGGACTTCATAATTACCAAGTAGGTTTACGATCTGGCTTTGTCTATCTCCTGCTGCAATCGACTACTGCTAAAGTAAGTAAGAAGCTCTTGGCTCAGACTCACCATGCAGCTCTTCCATTCTACACTCTCAGTTTTTTCTCCTTTGGTGCAACAAACTTACCTGGAGTCCTCAGCATCCATCCTATCAGATAACAAAAGGCCCTCTTCAGTACATGAAGTCATTTAATTCAGATTCTCTTTAGCAAACCAGTGCTTGTTAGAAAGGCTGGCCTGTGGCTCTTAGCTTTAATGAGATCTCTCTCTCTCAAACGCTGTTTCTAGAAGTGTGTAGTGAAACAACTGCATCGTCAGAGTACTGACTCTAAACAGGCTAGAACCTGACCCTGCATCTGTGTAGCCACCAGGCTATGGGCATGCTGGATCCCTACCTTTTCTCTGCCTCACTTTTCTCATTAGGAAAACAGGTTAAATAAAAATAACCAGTCTTGGAGGACTGCAAGTTTGAAGCCAGTTTGAGCTGCACAGTGAGTTCAAGCCCAGTCTGAGTGACAGATCAAGACCGTTTCAAAAAACACAAAGGTCTGGGGCTAGTGAGATAGATCAGTGGGTAACAAGGGCTTGGTGTCAAGCCCAATAACCTGAGTTTGATCACAGGGTGGAAACAAACCCCAGCTCCTGTCAGCTGCCCTCTGATTTTCACACATGTGCCATGTTACGTTATACATATACATACAAACAGAAACTAAGTAAATGTAAAACAAAAACAAAAATAAGGTCTCAGATGGGATGTAGCTCAGCGGTAGAGTACTATTTAGTTTTCACAAGGCCTTGGAGTTGGATTCCCAGCCCTTTACAAAACACTCCAACCACAACCCTGCTCCGCCTCCATACACACACAGCTGGTTAAGGTAGAATATGGTTGTCCTGGGAACTCATCAGAGTAGGTTTTGTTTTGTTTTGTTTTTGAAAAAACACATTGTATCAAGCTGCCCTGTTGGTCCTGAGCTCACTATAGGAGCCTCCTGCTGCCCCCCTCTTCCCATGGTTGGGTGCTATGGGTATGCATAATTACTTTTTATATGGTGTTAAGGATCAAACCAAGGGCTTCATGCATGCAAGGTGAGTGCTCTACCAACTGGGCTATATCCCAAGCCCCAGAGTAGGTTTATAGTATGAAAATACAGTTACGAATTCGGGGATTATCGATGGCAAATAGTTAACTTCGGCCTGCCTTCTACTCCTCCTACACTTAATTTACTTTATTTGGATGGATGTGCACCGTGAAGATGTGTGAAGACGCGCTTGGAGGTAAGAGGAAGTTGGATCCCCTGGAGTTGTGAGCAGAGGCAACATGGGTGCTGGGAAATGAATTCAGATGCTCTAGAGGAGCAGCGAGTAGTAGTCATTGTTTGGCCATCTCTTCAACCCCTTACCTTGGTTTCTTTTTTTTCTTTGAATATTATTTATTTATTATTATTTATACGAGCACACTGTAGCTATCTTCAGACACATACCAGAAGAGGGCCTTGGATGTCATTACGGGTGATTGTGAGCCACCATGTGGTTGCTGGGAATTGAACTCAGGACCTCTGGAAGAATGCAGTCAGAGCTTTTAACTGCTGAGCCATCATCTCTCCAGCCCACCTTGGTTTCTTTTATATAGGACTTTACTTTGTAGCCCAGGTTGGCCCTGGACTTGCAAAACTCCTGCCTCAGTACCCTGAGTGCTGAATTTACAGGTGT
This sequence comes from Mastomys coucha, assembly GCF_008632895.1. Lineage (NCBI taxonomy): Eukaryota > Metazoa > Chordata > Mammalia > Rodentia > Muridae > Mastomys > Mastomys coucha. Next base: position 8,220,460 of record NW_022196915.1, on the reverse strand, counting down.
GTGGCTCTGTGCCCACCTTAATTTCTCTGATTTTATTTTAGCGGTGTGTTGTGAAACCCAGTGCTAGGAGCCAGAAATCAAATAAGGTGAGAAAGTTGTTCTTGCTCACAGGGGTGAACAGAACATAGCCTCCGGGGAGAACTGGGCAGCAGATGTGTTCTGTAGCTGGAGAACTACAGAACAGTTATTATTACTATTATTATTTTACAATTTTAGAGTGTTGTTACTTTTTTTTTTAATGTACAGCTGGTATATAATTTATAAAACCTAATCTACCCACTTTCTGGCCTATCACTAAAGAGTCTCTGTATGAAGGCTCAGTTGGTATACTGCTTGCCTGGCTTGCACAGAGTCCTGTTCTTGACTCCGGGCAACCCATAAAGCAGGCATGGTGGCATACCCGTAAAGCAGGCATGGTGGCATAAGCCTGTAATCTCAGTACTCAGGAGGGAGAGACAGGGGATCAGTACTTCAAGCTACATAATGAGTTCAAGGCCAATATGGCATACTCGATACTGTCTCAAAATAAAACAGAAGAAACAAACCAGACCTAAAGACCTCTTTCCTTTATATTTACCTAACAATAGCCCCAGAATAAATATGACCAAGGCTATGAAAAGAGGCTTCAGGTCTGCAGAGACAATGCAGTGGGTAAAGGTGCTTGCTACTAAGCCTGAGGATCTGAGTTTGATAGAACCAATTCCCACAAGTTGTCTTCTGATTTCTATACAGAGTCTGTGGCACAAGTATGCCCATTTCCTATGATAAACAAACGTTTAAAACAACAGCAACAATGCCAGGCTTTGTATCTTCTAACAGAGGTGCTGACCTTTCTGGTACAGTTTGTTCATCACACTCACCAAAGACTGAACAGCTGGCTCTAGCTTGGTTCCTAAGAAAAGCTCCTTTATCTCACAGTCTCTATTCTCACCAAGTATTGGTAGCCCCATGGGAAGCAAGCTATCTGTAGTGTGATCTATCGGTGCAGGGCTCTCGTGGTAATCAGGTAACCCTCTTACCGGTGGCTGCCTCGCTGCACTTCCTACTCAATGTCAGATGAGCAGAACACACATTGCTTTGAAGAGCCGGGCTACTCAAATAATCTGTTCATAGGATACAAGTAGACAGGCTTCCGGACTAAGATTCCTGGCTTAACTCATTTCCAATCAGAAAATCACTACTGTTTCCATAATGCATTATGCAGTATGGCTTAATTCTGAATAAAATATTTTTAGCTTTCAAAGATTTACAGCTCTGAAGAGGATAGAATAGGAAAATTAGCTCTAGATTACTCTAATATCATTACTGATGAAGTCTGTCTGTGCAAGGACACCAAACCAAGCACGACATGGATCTTGTCTATTGTACATGCTTTTCTAAAGAATACAGAGCCAGTGAGATGGGGCGTCCTGCCACGCTGGAGAATCCCAGCTGGATCATGGCCACCTAAACCTGGAAAGCAGAACTGACTTCCAAAGGTTGCCCTCTGACCTTCACATGCAAACAATGGCATGCGTGAGTGCAACACATGATGCACACACACAGTAACTAAATAAACATAGAAAGAAAGAACTATACAAGCTCACTGGATACAAGAAAGAGAAAATGAGGTGTGGGGTCCCTGTTTTATACCCTCGAGCCTGGGTCTAAGAAATTCAGAGAAAGAAACATGAAACAACTCTGTTGGTGAAAAGATGCCTAAAATGAATTAATATTTTCAAAGAACGACTATGTTACAATCTCTGTACACGTGTAAGCATTTCCCATGATTCATGTCGTCCTTCAGGAGAAGGTGGTAACAGCCAAGGTGGTAACAACAGTTTTGGTGCTTAAAACTTTTCAGCCTTGTCTTTGTTTAAAGCTTTCTGGAGACATAGCCTGGTTTAACTACACTGACCTTTGAGTAATTTAGACTTTAAAACCTAACTGTCCCAATATCATTTTTGCATACTTATTCCCCAGGTCATTTTCTTCTAATCAACTTTGCTCCTTCTTACTGAACCTGCATTAGTGAAAATCCTAAGCCTTTCTAAGTATCACGCCTGTCCACTCTCAGGCACAGACTGGGACACTCAGGCCTGATCTGAATACCTACCGCACTTGCTGTGGCTTGTTTATGCAATATTCTGACACAATTACTTTTAGGACAATGACAGAGGCAGAACATAGTACTAAGTGATGTTTGCCAAACTCACAGCATTCCTGTAGTAAAATCTTGGATACGAGAGTAGCGGATGGAGAGAACACTGGGGATTAATTAGATAAAACTTAGAAGTAAACGTGAAATAAAAGAGCTTGTACCTCCGACAAATGCATCTCCAGCTCCATTGGTATCAATGATCTCTTCCTGGTTTTGATCCAAGACAGGAAAAGCAGTGATATCATTTTCTGTAAGGAAAGCGAAGAAAGGCAGAGTAACTTCTCTTTGTAATGCTCAATACCTAAGATCACCCAGCAAAATATGACACTCCCTGCTTACCTGTTGCTTGGAGGAATTAACCCTATATTCTGTACCAGAGTGCTTGGGAACCAAGGTGCAAAGCAACACTTCTAATTTTCAACATTAAGATGGTGTGTGCGTGCGTGCGTGCATGTGTGTGTGCGTGCATGCGTGTGTGTGTGTGTGTGTGTGTGTGTGCACGTGCGTGTGTATGTATGCCTTATGAAACCCATACCCAGGTAGTTCATGTCCTGGGGAGTGACTACAAATAGCTCTGTTTTGGACAGCTCATGCACTGAACAGAAACTATGGGGTAAAGGAAGTGCTTCTGTGGACTGGGTCACGAGCCCTAATAAATCCTCAAGCCTGCTTGGTGAAATTGTGGATCCACCAAAAGAGCTTCAAATTTTAAATGTAAATAAGTGTTGAGTGCCTTTCTACAGAAAAATCACAATGGCAAAATAGAAATTTCACTATTATTCTGTGATAACACTTAAGGTCTGTGTCAAGGATTATTGATTTTAGTTGGTTTATTACAGGTAAGCTGATCTGGTTCCCTTTGGCCAACTGCCCATCAGCTAACAAACGGCACAGCTACCACAGAATGCAGGGGCAGAGTGGTCTGTCTGGAGCAGGCTTTGCCTTTTCTCCCTACAAAGTAACCTCAGACAGTACTCTAAGCTTGGCACATGACAGCTCTGGACACGTTGATGGACTCTGGCCCAGGAGACATGTGGGAATGATTGCATAGTGTTTTCTGACTGGGCACTGGACCCTCTGAAGTGACGAATTTGCATCCTATGGAGACAGACTTGGCTAATGACTTGCAAACTTCAATCTCACCTCAGAGCAAACAGGAAGTAGACGATCTCAGGCACATCTTAGTGAGTGAAGGTCTTAGGAGCTGAGGTGCGAGCCTGCTTTGCACATGTGTGCAGGTGCATAGGACTGCAATCCCAGCACTCGGGAGGCCAAGGCAGAAGTTAGCATTAGGGGTTCCCATGGGGCCAGCCTTTCCTATAATGAGACTCTTTCTAGAAACACACACCAGGACAGGGCTATACACTATACCCCAGTCTTGTCCGTTTTCTGTAGCTTGGCCAATGACAAGGGGGTAGTTGTTCTTTCCTGGGTATTCCTTTCTCTAGGGTCTGGGATTACAGGTGCCATTACTATTCCCAGCTCTAAGAGAGATTCACCACCACAACAGACACAGACATGTTAAAGAAAAAAATGATCCTACTGCACTGAGTGTGGTAAAACTCACTGAACTATAGAAAACCTAGAAACATGTGAAGAATAAATTTAAAACGACCCTTTGCTGGAAGCTGGAAAGATGGCTCAGTTACTAAAAAGACTTGCTGTTCTCCCAGAGAACCCGAGTTTAGTTTCCAGCATGTGGGATTGGTGGCTTATAATTGCATCTCCAGCTCTAGGGAGTGCTTAAACACACACACACACACACACACACACACACGAATAGAAAACCCTAAACTTTGAATTAAAAATACACGCACCCTTTTCCTTTTTCCCTCAGCAACATATATTTATGATATTCCTACTATGTGCTACTTTTTATCATAGGATCTAAGAAAAAAGAAATGTGTGAGACAGACAAAAGGCTGTTGTAAAACCACATTTTATCATATTTATCTGCTCTGTAGTACCAGGAAGGCGCTGAAGCCTCCTGTCTGCTAGCAAGTATTCTCCCACTGAGCTTCATGCCCATGTTAAAGAAAAAAATGATCCTACTGCGCTGAGTGTGGTAAACTTGCCCGTAATCCCAGCACTGCAGCGATTAAAGGCAGGAGGATCTCAGGTTGGAGGCCAGCCTAGGCTACAAACTGAGACTCTTTTTTTGGGGGGTAGGGGTGGGGGTAGTAAAATTTCAACTTTATTAGCCAATGCGTTCAATTCCAATATTATGGTAGAAATGCCTGAAGAATGGGCATTTCATTCAGCCCCAGTGTCCTTGCTGACTCCCAGTCTGAGAATCAAGGGTCTCAGCTCTGCCTCACACAGGCCACAGGCCATGCTGGAAAAGAATCCAGCAGCCATAGAGGAATATGCCCATAGCTGGCTGGACAATCTGAGACTCTTATTCTCATAAAACCAAATAAAACCCAACAAAATCAATCTTCTCAGCAGTACTGGTATTCGGGAAGTCAAATGGTCTCCTCAGCAAGTCAGTGAGCATGTGGTCAGCCAGCACTAGCTGGTGGCCTTTCCTATGTCCCAGGGTAGCTAGGAAAGTGGGCCAGCACATGTGCAGATGACACAGCTGAACTGCAGTGTCAAAAGGTTGGATAACCCTGGATGTTAAAAACCCAGAATCATCTATTCAACTCTAATTAACAATGGTTAGGTGACTCATGAATGTAAGCTCAACACTTGGAATGCTGAATCAGGAGGACAGAGGCCAGCCTGGGCTACACAATAAAATCTTGTTTCAAAACACAAAAAAATTTTAAGCAATTAAACTTTCCACATTTTGCGACTCTAGAGCCTACATGGCAGAAAACAGGATTGTAATTAATTGGATGTTATGTACAAATCTAGAGGATTAGAGTTTCTAGGGAGCATGCAGTACATATGCTTTTACAGGCAGAAAAAAGAGATGCAAGCAGACATTATTAGAAAAAAACTGGGAAAGAGCTGCAGTCTGATTTAGAGAAAGGTCTATACCATAAATATTTATAGAAAAATCTAGTTTTATTATTTTCAAGGACAAGTCACACCATATAGGGAATGAACTTCTATAAACCTAGAACAAATGGGCCTGAAGAGAATGAATGAAGTTAATGAGTTACTGTTAACAATGGGTTTACATTATATAGTAATTGGACATGTCCATAAAATACTTTGAGTAACAATTAATTGTAGAAAATGGGACCTGAGGAGATGGCTCAGTTGGTAAAGTGCTTGTCTGGCAAACATGAGGCCTGCATTTGATCTTGGAAACACATAAAAAGCCAGCACTCCTACTGGGAAATGGAAGGTAGAAGCTTATGGGCTAGGGGGCAAGAAAAAAAGACACACTGTGTACATAAGAGAAATAATTCCTGAAAGTTGTCCTCTGACTTCAACATGTGTACCTGTGTAAGTGTGTGCACATGTACACACAAACACACAAACATCTGAGATAGATAAAACCCACAAAAATGAAAAAAAAAAAAGCTGGATGTGGTGGAGCAGGACTTTTAATCTCAGCATTTGGGAGGCAGAGGCAGGAGAATGTCTTTGAGTTCTAGCCCAAACAAGGCTACATGGTAAGAGTCAACCTCAAACCCTCCCCATACAAACAAACAAACCAACCCCCACAAAAGCAAAGTAGGGAATAGGGAATGAGGGAAGGGATCTGACATCCCACCCTCCTCTCTCAAGAGATACTGGTAGTACTGGTTACTGTGGGGAGGGATTCATTTTTTTCTGAGAGATACATTATCCATACTCTACTGAATAACTTTATGCTTATGCTCATGCAAGCAATCCTAATTAAATTCAGCCAGAAATAAAACAACAAAAATGCACAACAAAACAAAAAAGTGTGTATGTGTGTGGGTATGTATGTATATATTTGAGTCAGCAACTCTTAGAATTAATACTTGAAATAAGTGAGTTGTTGGGTATGTGTTATCACATTGAGGACATTAAAGAAGATGCTGAAATATCAGGCTGCTCTGCACACACGACAGATGCTCTTCTGGAACTGCCGAACAGAGAATGCCTTTGTGCTGTACTGTTGCTCTCCAGTCCACTGTATGCACACACTCTCAGTTACCTCCCAGACCTTCACTGATGGACTTGCAGCTGCCTTCAATCTCCCTTATCACAGGCACTGTTGCAAAGCATTCAAGCTTTTATCTTTTATACCATTTGAATTTAATTATTATATTTAATAGCCTAATCAATGATATCATCCCTATGCGACCCAGGGAAATGACACAAACAAACCACGTTGTTATACTAATAGCATGAAATGCACCTTAACGGATAGGGAAGAAACGAGAATGCAGGAAATGTTTCTTCTCACTAGGACACACGCATCAGGATATGAGCAAAGACACCCTGCTCAGACTGCCCTAATAAACAGGCTAATGAAACAGATGACAAACTCTCCTAATAATAGAGATTTATAGAACAATCCTAATTAACAAGGACTTTAGGGAATGAAGAGCCCTGAGTTAATTTAATTTTCTGGTTAACTAAAGAAAAAGCAGAAAGTCTTTTTAGTTGGAAAATTTTCTAAATGTATTAGCATAATATATTAATATACCATGACATCCCCACTTTAATTAATTTATGGAACTCAATGAATTTTTTTTCTGAGAATAGAGAATCTTACAGCAATCTGAATATCATTATCTTGAACATTAATTCTTACTGTAGTTCTCAAGGTATGTCTTTCATGAGAAGCAGGCTCAGTGGAATGGTGGGAATGTTTGCATTAAAATCTCAAACCAACCATGGTTTAAGTTTGGTTTGGGCTCAGCTTCTTTATTTAATACATGTTTATTAAAATCTTGTCTCATGTTAGGGACTGTATTGGAGACTGAACATGAACATGTTAATGGTGCAGACAAAACTGGCCTTCACGGGGCCTACATTCCAGAAAGGTAGTCACTAGCTATTCAAGTAACAAAGGAATAACAGACTGAGTTATCAGTAGACAACGTAGAGAAAGTGAAACAGTACACCAGGACCAGTAGCACAGAGCAGAGGGCTAGTTTAGGATGCGATGCTTGAGTCTGGCTGAGGAGGTGAGATCTGAGTGACAAGGAGGAGCAAGCCATGTGACAATCCCGGGCTATTGTTAAGTGTGGAGGCCGCGGGCCAGCAACATGCTTGATGGGCTAGCTGTGTTAAACGTAAAATAGGCTCTATAACTGGAGTTCAGAGTGCAAAAAGTCTGTTTTTATTGTTGCTTTGTTTGTTTGTTTGTTTTTGAAACTCAAGGACAACTTACTAGAATTTAAAAGAAAAACCCCATGATAGGCAATCCATAGGATTTAAATCTGCCTGGAGAACAGAGAGGGGAAGAACGAACAATGTCACTTGATGCTGGTGTGGGGGTCAGACGCATGGCTAACAAGCAGCCCATGGTGAGCAGAAATAACACGGAAGTCCCAAATCCTGGGAACACCAGCTAGGTGAGGTGGTGAATGCTTTTAATTCTAGCAAATGGCAGGTAGAGGCAGAAGGACCAAGGCCAGCCTGGTCTACAGAATGAGTTTCAGGACAGCTACAGCTATACAGAAAATCTTAGGGAAACCCAAACTGTTAGAGGAAATTATGCTTAGAAAACAATAAATTAAAGTTTTTCTTAATACTAGTGGGCAGACTTATGAAAGTACATGACTATGGATAGAAGCTACTGCCATTTTTTCCCCTCTTGAGGTTCTTGCTATGTAGTCCACGCTGGCCTTGAACTTGCAGGGATTAGCTACTATCTCCAGCTTGAAACTGTACAAGTTTGAAAGAAGGCACCTATTTTTTATAGTCATTATATATTTATTATTATATATAATATATATTTATACATACATATATAACATATTTGTTTTATGAAACACTGTACTGAAGGGAAAAAATCTAATATATAATTTTATAAAGTAGGAGCCTACTTTCTTCAGGAAACAAATACTGAACAACCGCTACAAGCTCTTTATACTCTGCTAAGTTCTTTGGAGGAGACGAGACACAGGAGAAACACTCAGATACAATCTGTCTTTTCAGAGTGCTTAAAAGCATGCAAGGAGACCTGGCCTGCGCAGAATGTCTGAACTATCAGATAGCATTTCACCCATTGTAACAGCAATGGGAGCGGGGAGGGAGGGAGGGAGAAACCAGATGAACTCAGCCAACTCAGATGGCTTTGAGGAGTAGAGACTTAAGCTAGTTCTGAGGATGTGGAGAGGAAATATGGAGAGGAAAGGAAAGCTGCAGACGCATGAGAGGAATATAGAGAGAACCGGGTTTCTGTCTGTAAGAGAGAGTCTAGGAATTTCTAGAGACTCTGTAAGTCAGAGGTTTGGGCTTGAAGGGAGGCAACGATGGTCTTGGTGAAATACCACTGCGATTGCTGTGCATGCCACCTCAGGCAATTTTTCAGTACCACACCTTGGGTGCTGTCAACTGATTTTATAAACAAGTACACTGAGGCTCACAGGGTGTCAAGTGCCTAGGGGCTCATGGCAGGACTTTGGGACAAGATGAATGAGAAAGAAGTAGGTAGCTGCTCGTGCACTAATGCTGACATTTGTGTGATCACAACAAACAGATCTTGATTAAGCAGTATATAGCAGGTAATGGAAATTGAAATTCCCTTAAGCCTGGTGCTGAGAACTAAGTTTGACTAAATTAACTGGTAAAACCCCATAGATAAGAAAGGCAGTATAACGTTATGATCACGAGGATGAGCCAGGCTCTGCAGGATTATAATCCATACAGCTTTGTCTTTGCTCTCTGGTAAACCAAACTAAACAAACTCTCTGATTTCTTGAGGTTTAAAAACAAGGCAACTGAGGCTGACGAGATGGCTCAGTGGATAGAGGTGCTTGCTGCCAAGCCTGACGACCTGAGTTCCATCCCCTAAACCCATATAATAGAAGCGGAGAACAAATGCCCACAGTTGTTCTCATTGGCCCTCTGTCCGCCACACACACTGTGCACACACACACACACACACACACACATAGTAAATATAAATGTCTTTATTTTTTAAGAGAGAGACAGTACTGCTATTTCAAGGGTTTGTGTGTGTGTGTGCACGTGTGTGTGTGTGTATGTGCATTATATCAGAATGTATGAAGCTTAAAGCAGCAAGAGGAAAAGTTGGCACACAGTAAACACTCATAGTCCCTATGAATACATGAAAAAAATACATTACTTATCTTAAATTGAGACATACAGACATAGGGGATCCAGGTCTCAGTAACATTCTCACTTAGACGTACAGGTGCACAGCTGTAATCTCAGCACTCAGGAGACTACGGCAAGAGGATTTCAAACTTAAGGTACCATTCCAAGGCTGTTTTTCAAGGTATGAACAAAGCAAATTGCTGTTTGTGATGGCACGGGCTTACCTCGCAGATCAACTAAAAATAACTATATTATTGTGTGTAGTAAGTTCTCTGTTCATATTTCCTTTTGGTTAATGTGAATTTTCAGTGTTGGTTTATTTATTCTCTTATGTAGGTAAGAGAATAAATAAATGTATTACTTTGAATATGAAATAGTTTTGCAAGGGCTAAGGGATGTAGTTCAGTGGTTGGGCATGTGTGAGGCCCTGGGTCTCATCCCTATTCACTACTACTAAAAAAAGAACTTTGCTGTAGAAATGATAAAAACAATGTAACTAGAGTTGGAGCCAGCACTCTTAAAAACTTATTCTACTCTGTGCTTGGTATGCATTTTAAGCAAGATACACACACACACACACACACACATGCATACACACACACACACACACACACACACACACACACACACACACGTATATATGCTTGTGAGTTTATGGATACCACATGCATGTAGGTGTCCATAGAGTGCAGAAGGTGTGGATCCTGGGACTGGAGTGAAGGCTGTTGTGAGCCTCTTGATATGGCTGCCCAAACCAAACTTGGGTCCTCTGAAGAGGAGTCAGTGAGTGCTTTTATCTGCTGAACCATCTTTCTAGCCCTGTGTACCCCTTTTTTCCTTTTAAGGAAGTTTTTGATACTTTTAATTTTAAAGTTTATTACATGAGCCACATGACTTTAATCTCACCATGCACCAGCTCAATTCAACTTGTTTTTTGTTTTTGTTTTTGTTTTTGGAGACAGGGTTTCTTTGTGTACTCACTCTGTAGACCAGGCTGGCCTCGAACTCAGAAGTCTGCCTGCCTCTGCCTCCCAAGTGCTGGGACTAAAGGCATGCGCCACCACTGCCTGGCTGCTTTTTCTTAAATGTATTCCTTTTTTATATGTATTCCACTCCACTGTCTTACCCATACAAGTTGTTTTCTCTACTAGCTCAGCCCACATGGGTCACTGGCCATCTCTAGGTTGTTTAAGTTTGGTGAGGTTCCTGACCCTCACTTAATCAGCGGAGAGAGTAGGCCGTACGGCACAACACTTGGCTGCCTAAGAGAGAGAAGGCAAGGCTCTCTCTGGTGACTCCTAGCATCCAGAACTCCGCTTAGCACATGCACTGTGGGACTATAGATGCTTAGTAGATGCTTGCTGAACAAACACAGGAACTTTTCTTGACTACACATTGGACTTCTTTATTCCCCTTTGAAAAGCCTTTAATGGTTCTCTGCAGGCTTCCTGTCTCTGTTGCTGCTTGTCTCTGTTTTGGAATAAGTCTTGGTATAAGGCTCTGCTGGCTTCCAACTCACAATCTTCCTTCACAGGTCTCAGTGCTGGGAAGATGGAAGGCAGCCTGTCTGAATGCCTCTCCAGCACCTGAATTCAGCTGACTGTTGAAACTTCACCTCTTGCTGTTTCCCTGCCCCGTGGCTGCTCCTTGGTCATACTCGTGATTTCCCCAAACATGTCATGAATACACATCGAATGCATTGTTTAGGTAGTCTCTTCTCTTCATTCCAAATTGCAGGTAATTTAATGCATATTCTTTTCACTGTAAGTCTCTGATCTCCAAGCAGAACCAGTTCCTTCCTATTTATGTAGTCATTTGTAACTTTCATATACATCTATGAAAGCATGAAGTATATTCAGAGTTATTTATTCTAAGTATTTTTTTCTGAGTAAAATCTAAGCTCCTGTGGGTAGGAATCAGGACTTAGTCTTACTTCTGGCTATCACATCTATATCTCCCATAAGATAGGTGCTCAGTTTATATTTATTGGAATATTTGTTTGTGCTAGAATTTAAGCTCCGAGAGCCTGAGGGTCTGTGTTTCACATTTGATTATCTCTTAGAATCTAGTATACTGCAAACAGTTTTCTGAATGATCTGGACTATGAAGTACAGTATTATAGTACACTAAGGATTTACTATTCTACTGGCTTAAAAAAATATATGTATATATATACATATATATATTTATGTATTATTTTTGGAGACAGGGTCTCATGTAATCAAGGATGACAGGTTCTCCTGCCTCCATCTCCCATGTGCAGATATTATAAATGTGCACCACTAGGTCTGGATTTATGCAGTGCTGGGAATCAAACCTAGGGCTATGTGCATGCTGGGCAAGCATCTACACTGAGCTACATCTCAACACTTTAAATTGGTATTCTTTTATTTCACCGAGGAATGACTGAGAAATATGTTATAATGATGCTGCCTCAATATTTCTGTCCCACAAAAGAACAGTAATGACTGCTTTGCAATGTCTGCTCAGAAGTAAATAACCTTCCCTCCTTGTCCAGTTCTCACAAATGAACTGTACTTGATTTGGGAATTTTGAAACAGAAGGCTCTGTGATGAAAGGAGAGCCAGTCCAGATCCTCTTAAATCAGCTGCCACACCACCCAGAGAGAAGGCCATTGCTCTGAGACACTAGGCTCATTCCTCTTGGAGGCTATACCACACTGTCTTATTTATATTTATGAGCTTTGACAAACGTGGCTGGGGTTTTTGGGAACAGGGGCTATAGAAACTGCTTCTTTGTTCCTATTACTGAAGGTGCTGCTCATCTTTTTTTTTTTTTTTTTAAAAAACAAAACAAAACAAAACATTTTGCTTGTTTGTTTTTTGAGACTCAGTCTTACGGAGCTCAGGTTAGTATGGAACTTGAAAGACAGCAGAGAGTGACCAGGAACTGCTGATCCCCCTGCCTCCACCTCTTAAGTGCTAGGGATTATAAGCATGTGCTCAACCTCATTTTTCATTTTTTTAAAATAATTTCTTTGTGAGATAGGATCTCTGAGGCAGGAGGACTGACATGAGTTTGAGGACAACTTGGGTTCCCTGGTGACTCCAATGCCAGTCTAGGCTATAGACTGAAACTTGTCGCACAAAGCAAAAAAAAAAAAAAAAAAAAAAAAAAAAAAAAAAAAGAGCGGAAGAAAATGATGTCCCTCCATAATTCTGGCTTACCAGTGTCTCCCATGAGTTTAGGAAGGAAAAACAGAATATTAAAGAATATGATGACTCTGCATAGAAGTCAGCTGGTATTTGAAATCCAGTACTGTTCCAGTTGCTGGCATTTCCTCCAAGAACTAGATTCCTCTAGCTTGGAGCCTCTATCTCCTTCCTCAAATATCATTCTCAGTGTCTACTACTCTCAGGCCAGTGCAATGGCTCAGTGGGTAAAGGAAGACTGAAGAACCAAGTGATTCTCAGGAAGGAGAGAACTGACTCCTGCAAACTGCCGTCTGATTCTACACGCATTCTACAGCATGCTCCCCAGCTTCAAAAAAAAGCAATGAAAAGATTTAATTCCTACTGTTTTGTTTGTTTCTTTTTTGAAATGGGCTTTCTCTGTGCAGCCCTGGCTGTCCTGGAGCTTGCTCTGTAGTTCAAGCAGGCCTCGAGCTCACAGAGCCTGCCTCCACCTCCCAAGTGCTGGGATTAAAGGCTTCACTGCTCTTCTTCTGTGTTTTTTTGTTTTTGTTTTTGTTTTTGTTTTTGTTTTTGTTTTTCCGAGACAGGGTCTCTCTGTATAGCCCTGGCTGTCCTGGAACTCTGTAGACCAGGCTGGCCTCGAACTCAGAAATCTGCCTGCCTCTGCCTCCCAAGTGCTGGGATTAAAGGCATGTTCCACCACTGCCCAGCGTCACTGCTCTTCTTAAACCACAATTATTTCTTCAAGAAAACAGGAGTGCCTAGGTGTCAATCCTTTAGTTTGCTAGTTATACCGAACTATTAAATTTTCATCAAGTGATAAAATAATCAGTATCTTTGTTTCTAAGGGTGGAGGGAGATGGGAGAGAATCCAGTTTAAGAACACTGTCTTCTAGCACCAGAGGCCACTATGTAAATGGCACTGCTACACATGGACTGTTCACAAACCACAACATTATTTCTTTAGGTGACCCAGAAAGCATGTGCAAACTGGCTGTCTATCACAGTCAGTTCTGTAAGGCTGTTGTTGGTAACTGTGTCGTAATATTATCATCCTGATATCTAGACAGATACAAACAATCAATCAAAAACAAAACATTTTGGTTTACTAATGACCTTTGTCAGGAATACTCCCAAATAACAGGACAGCTTCCCAGTATGGGTGTCAGTTTGTTCTCCTCTGTTTTGAGTTGTAAGTCACAATGTAAGTGTCTGCCATTACAATCCGTTTACCTATAGTAGCTGCTGACCAGGAAGCTGGATAGTTCAATTTGAGTATTGTAAGGGGGAGGCCTACATTTCCTGACAACAGTGCCACCCCTGCATACTGTGGAGAGAGTGGGGCACACACTGTATATTAGGTTTCTACTCCTCAAAGGTAAGACAGAGACACTGTAAGAATTCCAGGGTAGTCAAAGGCCTTTACACCTTTTAAAGCATATGTTGGACTTGGAAAGTGGAATACGTGAATCTTAATCCAGCACATTCCAAGATTACTAAAGAAGTCCCTGAAGGTAACAGATAACTCTTCTTTGGTTACATACTTAAAAAAATAGCAAAACAAAATGGGAATAATAGTTTTAAGTACAGCAAGAAGCCTAGGATTCTAGGGACCCAATAAATGTTGGTTGACAGAATTTAAGAGATTTTAAAAATATTCATATCCTTAAAGTTTTGATGTAGGGGTAGAGAGAAGAGGACATAGGATGTCTTAGAGCTGAAGTTACAAATGGCTGTGAGCTGCCCAACATGGGTGCTTGGAACCAAACCAGAGTCTTCTGTGAGACCTGTGTGTGTTTATAACTGCTGGGTCATCACTCTAGACCCAAGTTCTACATTTTTTTTTTCTCTTGGCAGCAGAGATGTGTGTGTGTGTGTGTGTGTGTGTGTGTGAGAGAGAGAGAGAGAGAGAGAGAGAGTTACGGGGCAAAATCTCACTCTGTAGCCCTGGCTAGCCTCATAGGCGGAAATATGCCTGCTTCTGCCTCTCCAATGAATGCTAGGATTAAAGGTATGTGCCACCACAGCTGGCTGATTTCTCTATTCTTAAAGCCATTCTCGCAGACGGCAAACCACAAGTAGGTACTCTACAGTATGTGATGCTTTAGTGATGGTCTTTGAGGATAAAACAGTAACGTAGGTAGAGATCAGTGTTGAGCTCAAGATAAGAGAGGTTTGCAGAAATCGGTTGCTAATTGTACTTTGGTAATTAAATACACAAACCTATGATCCTTTTAGGCTCACCTAATTAGTATTAAACGAGTTTACTTAATTACAGCTGTAAATTAAATGCATAGGGTTTGCCTCATCTCAGAATAATTACATGCGCATTGTAATGTGAATTATGGAACATTAATTTGAACTTTATCGATTATTTCCTAAACAGAGCCTGGGGCTCATTAGGACAAAGCTATTATCATAGCAGTTTTGATAAATATCTCCAAAAAACATCCTTAAATAATGTCAGTACAGAAGTTCTTCAAAGCAAAGGTATATACTTGAGTCTCAGTTGGTTGAGTACATCCATTTATTGCAAAGTCCAGTTTAGAAAATGTTCTTGCATATGACAAAAAAAGATATTATAGGTATTGAAGGGGGGGGATTCTCAGGGAGGAGTTGGGGTACAAAAGGGAAAAAAGAATGTGATGCAATTCTATTTACTTAAAATGTTTTTAAATGTTAACAAATTCAGATAAATTGAAATCATGTAAATTTTCTCATCATAATGTAATAAAAGTTAAAAATAAAATGAAAATGTTCTTCTAAGGTGTTCAGATAGAGGCCGCACAGCAGAAACTGATGCAGTGTCTTAAAATGATTCTGTAGAGTAATGGTAAGTACCTTCAGGCCAAGCTACTCCACCGAGCTCATTCTTAGCTTCTTCTGAAAGGAGGAAGGAATAGACTAGCACACCAAGCAAATAGGAGAGGGAACAGATTTTTATTCTGTGGATACTTTACAATGATAATTTTGTCCTCTCATCTAAAAAAGGAAATTAAGGAAGGCAGGAAGGAAACCTTGAGTTGTCAATATAGTTTAGTTGGTATGTTTGCCTTGCATGTGCTTTACTCTCCAGCGCTCTGTGGTATCTGTGGTAGTACACACTTGTAATCAACCCTAGCACTCAGGAGGTAAGAAGGTAGGAAGAGCAGGAGTTCAAGGTCATGTTCAGCTACATAGTGAGTTTGAGGCCATCTTAGGATACATGAGATCCTGTTTCAAAATAAATAAATTAAAATAAAGATCAAGACTTTTTATTAGGTGAAAATAGCCTAGGACAGCTGGGCAGTGGTGGCGCACGCCTTTAATCCTAGCACTTGGGAGGCAGAGGCCAGCCTGGTCTACAGAGTGAGCTCCAGGACAGCCAGGGCTACACAGAGAAACCCTGTCTCCAAAAACAAACACAAACAAACAAACAAACAAAAAGCCTAGGACAAACAAGGCTCACCAATATCTAAGCTAATACATTTCATTTGGAGGAGGGAGAGAACGGAGCTACAGCCACAAATTAAAACATTTCAAAAAACGACTTTATGAGGAAGCCTTAGACTTTTTCCTTAGATATACAATAGATTTAAGAAAAATTATTTTCTTCTTCTTTCTTTATAATTTAATTTTATTTTCTATGCATAATTTGTGTTTTGTCTGCATGTGTGTCTATGTGAGGGTGTTGGATACCCATATAGACAGTTGTGAGCTGCCATGTGGGTGGGAACTGAACCTAGGTCCTCTGGAAGAAGAGGGATGCTCTTACTCACTGAGCCATTTTCCCAGCCCCTGAATAATAAGATTTTCATACTTAAAATATACAAAGTTCAGACAAGATTCTTGCCTTAGGTGATTTAAATGCACCCACTGTTTGTCAGGCTTCTCTTTCTTACACGGCAATGCCACTGGCCACTCTACTAACTAAACTTATAGGGCTTCCCTGCATCTGCTTGGCTTGTTCCTGGAGGTAGCCCTCGGCGGAGGACTGTACACACCAGGCACACTAGTGTTGCTGCTTTGGAGCAAGTGCTTTATCCAGATCTAAGAGCAGCAATGGGTACCTGAGCAGGCAGAGCAAGGCTTTCTTCTGCATTTGGCATTTCTAACTGACCACCATACCCCTTCCCCCTGTGTATATTTGTAATTTCCACCATTTTCTCCCTTTAAATAATGCCTGAAGGGAAGACCACAGCATAATAAACCTGTTTTAATTCAGCCCAATTTTGGCTTAAAGCAAACATCTAATTACTTGTGATTAATTCTAAAGAGCATAACCTATGTTCATGTTTAGAGGGTCTATGTTTGATCTAACTAGTGGCTTCCCTCAGCTTTCCCTGCCTTTCAGCCTTCCTTCTCCCCTGTGTTAGCTTAATCCTCACAGCAGCTAAAGAATTATAAAACACCATTCTTCCACTGCACAAGATATCTGTATTGTGCAACTCGCACTTGAAGGGGTTTATATTATTAGCCTTGAATAATGTGCTCAAATTCAGATTAAACTCAGACTACTCCGTAATAAATGACAAGATGCACGAGAGCACTGTAATCCAGGCAACTGTAATTATACAATTATTGATGAAGTTCCTGTGGATAAACAATGCAAACATTAGGAAATACTATTTTGCAATTAAATGGTGAAGAAAGCTGTTTACTGCCTTCCATTCCATCCTCTTAATAAGACTGGAGTTGCAGATGTTCATGTATGTTGCATTGATGTTAAATGGTGCACGATACTCTAGGTGGTTCCCATAACCTTGCTTTGTCTACTATGAACTGACTCAATTGATATGATAATAGAGAAAAGAGCGGGGGTGGGGGTGGGGGGTGGGGGTGGGGTGGGGGGTGCTGAACTGGCACAATTTGCATAGCCTTTAAATTTGCCATTATTGGATAGCCAAGTGTTCCTAAAAGTTCTTGTTCAGTTGTCACTGATAACAATGCATTAGACAAACAATATTTTGAAATGAATCACACAGGTGGGAACATCACTTACGGAAGCTTTTATCCTACCAAAGAAGGTACTCATCAGTACATTTATAAAGCTAACAATTGGGAATTTTGTGATTTCTTTGGGGTTCAATTGCTGTTAGAGCAAGTATAGAGACAGCAGCAATTATTCAGAAGTTACAGAGATACAAGCCCTGACAGCTTTGACACGGATCTAAGAGAGAACACCACTCTCTTTCAAAACACCTGCATTCCTATCTCTTAGTAAATACTATCAGATTTTAGGTTAAAAATACTAAACTTGCCAATGTTACTCAATATTATATTTTATCCATAGGTGGAAAAGAACAATGTATCTGAGAAACACGACATAGGGCTGGGCAGCTGCTCACTGAGTAAAATACTTGCTGTACAAGCATAAGGACCTACCTGAGTTTGGATCCCCGGAACCCATGTAAAATGCTGGGCCTGGCTAGAGCCCCAGCACTGGTGTTGGGGATGGGAAACAGAGATTCAGCTATGACAGATTGCCATAGCTCTCTGGCCAGCTAGGCCAGACAACTGGTGAGCTCTAGGTTTATCAAGAAATCCAAGCAGACATTCAACTTCTGTGTTTCCTTTTTCCCCTTACCACGTGCATATAGCACACCTCTATCCCCATACACATACAGAGTCCATAATAAAAATAAATAAAATAATAAAAGCTCATACAAGAATGGTGGGGACTGCTCTGATGTGTGTCAAAATGGGGTACAACCAACACTGAAGCAAACTCTAAAAGATCCCTTAACAGAAATAGGAGAACTGCTAGAAAGATACAGTAAATATAAAGGAGAGCTAGAACTCTCAGAGGCATGGATAACAAATAAAAAAGGAAGAGGAAGTACATGGACCTGGAGGGGAATGGATAGTAAAATGTTAAGGAGGACAATGAGAAGAGATTAATAAATTTGAATAAAAAATCCTAGAAAAGCTAATAGAGAAACTTTCATCCTAATGAAGATGTAAAACAAAACAGGAAACACAAGTGAGATGCCCTGTATTACCCACCTGGAGACCAATATGTAAATATTTAACTCCTTGAAGAGTAGAATTCTGTATGACAATTTGTTTAAGATATAGGATATGGTGGCTGTGGTAGTGCATTCTATAATCCCAATACTCTGGAATTTAAGGCAGGAGGATTGCTCTGAGTTCATTGTTAGTCTGGGCTAAAGAGACTTTGAGGCTAGCCTGAGCTATCCCATCTCAGAGAGGTGGGTGAGGGACTGTTCAATGTGAATATAAAATAATTTAGCAAAGTGTCAAGTGAAAGAAACTGTGCAAACATGGGATTAATGTGTTCAGAGGCACCACAGTCTTTCTGTTGTTGTTGTTTTGACAGGCTCTCTCTATGTAGCTGGCCTGGAGCTTGCTATGTAGACCAGGCTGGCCTCGAACTCACATAGACTCACCAGCCTCTGCCTCTCATAAACTGGGATTAAAGATGTGAGCTGTTATGTCAGGTTTATGGTTGGTCTTTAAAAATGACATTTCTTTTCAGCTCCTTGGCCTTTTGTTTTAGTTGGTTTAAATAGCATATAAAATTAAGACCTTTCATGTTAAAGATCAGTTTTATAGGAAGAGTAGAATTAAAATCTGAAGGAAAATGGGGCTATTGTATGTTCCATTCATTGTCCTTCTCTGCTGGGCCTGTCCCCATGGGGAACTGCAATCTGCTCATAAGGACTGTATTTTCTACTCAATTACTTTCAGGCTGGGCCTCAGGACTTGCTTCCACTAATGAAATGTGAGTGGCAGGGATATAGGAACTTCACTAACAGCTGTTTAACTAAGATACATGTAGCAAGTTTCTGATAGCAGCTGCCCTGCCATGGAAGGAAAAGACTATGATGCAGCTAACCTGTGGCAAACAAGCATGGAGGAGAAGAGCGTCTATTGTGAAAGCTTTCAAGGGATTGTAAAGTCTGAGGATGTGAAAGCTTCCAAAAAAGTAAGGGTCTAAGAAAGTGTTTAAATGTCGAGAAAGATGTTCCAAGGTGGGTAAATGCAAGTTTTGAAGGACTTATCTTTTTGTAAACGTAAAGAGATTCTTGTCTCCCCCTCACCCCCATTAATTAACAGCCTGTTTCCATTCCCACCTGCCCATTCCAGGATGGAATGTATTTCCCTTTCCCTGGGGCTCCCCCACTCCTCCAACTACCAAGACCATGGGCCTAAGAATTTCACCCAAGATAAAGTTTTCTCCCTAAACTTTTTTTTTAATTAGATATTTTATTTACAATATCTCCTTTCCCAGGTTCCC